>NW_012151729.1:3892088-4024508 GCF_000956105.1 Propithecus coquereli
ACAGAGCCAGACTCTGTCTCAAAAAAAAAAAATAACAATAAAATATCAAAATTCTCTATTATAAATTCTATCCAGTCAATTGATTCTAAGACAGTGCATTCATTGATTTATGTGGCACTCTCGTATCTAGAACCAACTATGGTTGCAATTAGATAACAAGTGTAGATCTGACATGAATGTTGGTTGATATTTTTGTCAACAAGAAAGGTGAAAGTGAAACCACAAAGATGTTGGAAAAGCACTCATTTGTCAACTATGTTAGTGACTTTTTTGCTGAAACCAAAAGAATATTGCCTCAATTTTTTTTGTACTCATCCCAATGAGCAGCAACAGAGCTGGCATACTTTTAAGTGTAATCTGCATTATTAGCATCACTTTCTTAAGTGTAGTTAAAAAACCCCTGTAAATTATGCCCTGATTTGTAGAACTTGCAAATTTGTGTAAATCCTTTCACTGTGGCTGATTTCAAGCTGCTAAGGAGACATCACTGAATATGGAGCTGGGAGAGAGATGCAGGAGCACAGCATTAGAGAGGACATGGGCAGGTAATTCCTGGGACCTACTGGAAATGGAAGGCAAAGCGGAAAGAGAACCGTTTTGCGTAGGAAGTGAAGGAAACCCTCCAGGAACCCTCCTGTAGCTTCAGGAAATTCTTCACTTGACATCCACAACTTTTACTCCTTCTGGTTTCACTTCTTCTGTGAACTTGTGGGGTTAAGGCATGCCTAGAGAAATGTAATCTGGGATAGTTGCCTTGGCTGTTCGAGTGAACTTATCAGGCAGCAGTTATCTCTGTCTGCCTCCCTTGTCAGATCGTTGTCTGCAAGTGATGCCTCTATCACTTACCAAGCACAGGCAGAGAAAGTTTTGACCTCCCTTTATTGGTGCTGTCATTTTGAGCCTACTGTTTAATGTGACATATGTTTTGACCTCTGTGATTTGTCACCGAGGATGCTTTGACTTCATGCTCATAACTACAACATTGAAAGCACCAACAATAGCCAAATTTTTGTCAAGAAAGTATTTTTATTTTTAAAAATTTTTAAAAATTTCTTCAATTCATTTTGATTTGATATTTGTGTATGGTGGGAAGTGGGGGTCTAGTTTCATTCTTCTGTATATATTATCCAGTTTTCCCAGCACCATTTATTGAAAAGACTGTCCTTTTCCCATTGCAAGTTCTTGGTACCTTTGTTGAAGATGAGTTGGTTGTAAATGTATGGATTTATATTTGGGTTATCTATTCTGTTCCATTGGTCCGTGTGTCTGTTTTTATGCCAGTACCATGCTGTTTTGGTTACTATAGCTTTGTAATAAATTTTTAAGTCAGGTAGCATGATGCTTCTAGCTTTGTTCTTTTTGCTCAGTATTGCTTTATTTATTCAGGGTCTTTTGTGGTTACATATAAATTTTAGAATTTTCTTTCTATTTCTGTGAAGAATATCATTAGTAATTTGACAGGGATTGCATTGAATCTGTAAATTGCTATGGGCAATATTGTCATTTTAACAGTATTAATTCTTCCAATCCATGAGCATGTAATATCTTTCAATTTTTTTGTGTCCTCTTTTATTTATTTCATCAGAGTTTTATAGTTTTTCTTGTATAGATCTTTCACTTTTTTGGTTATTTTATGTTTTTTTGTGGCTATTCCATTTATATGGAATTATTTTCTTGATTTCTTTTTAAGATTGTTCACTGTTGCTGTATATAAATACTACTGATTTTTGTATATTAATTTTGTATCCTGCAACTTTACTGAATTTGTTTCTATTAGTTTCTGTCAGTTCTAACAGTTTTTTGGGTGAATTTTTAGGTTTTTCTAGATATAAGATCATCTGTAAACAAGGACAATTTGATGGCTTCCTTTCCAATTTAAATGTCCTTTATTTCCTTCTGTTGCCTAATTGCTCTGGCCAGAACTTCCAGGATTATGTTGAAAAATAGTGATGAAAGTGGGCATCTTGGTCTTGTTGCAGTGTTTAGAGGAAAGGCCTTTAATTGATGTTAGGGTTTATCATAGATAGCCTTTATTATTTTGAGGTATGTTCCTTTTATACCCATTTTTATCATAAAGGGATGTTGAATTTTATCAATTTTTTGGCATCTGTTGAAATAATCACATAATTTTTATTCTTGATTCTGTTTATGTGGTGTATTGTGTTTATTGATTTGCATGTGTTGAACCATCCTTGCATCCCTGAGATGAATCCCATTTGATCATGGTGAATGATCTTTTTAATATGTTGTTGCATTTGATTTGCTAATATTTTGTTGAGGATTTTTGCATCTATGTTCGTCAGTGATATTGGCCTGATGTAGTTTTCTTTTTTTTGCTGTGTCCTTGCCTGGTTTTGGTATCAGGGTAATGCTGACCTTATAAAATGAGTTGGGAAGTATTCCCTCCTCTTTAATTCTTTTGAAGAGTTTGAGTAGGATTGGTATTAGCTCTTTAAATGTTTGGTAGAGAGGAATAGGAGACCAGACCAGACGAGGAAGAAGAGAAAAGACTGGATGAGAAAGAGGAGACCAGACTGGATGAGGAAGAGGAGATCAGACCAGAAGAAGAGATGAGACTGGATGAGGAAGAGCAGATGAGACCAGACTAGACCTGACGAGGAAGAGGAGACCAGACTGGAAGAGGAGACGAGACTGGACAAGGAAGAGCAGATGAGACGAGAAGAGAAAGAGGAGACAAGACTGGATGAGGAAAAGGAGACGAGACCAGATAAATGTTTGGTAGAATTTAGCAGTTAATCCATCAGGTTCTGGGCTTTTTAAATTTGTTATTATTATGGCTTTAATCTCATTACTCCTTACTGGTTTATTGATGTTTTCTATTTCTTTATGGTTTAATATTGCATAAATTCATTTCTTCTAGGTTTTCTGGGTTGGTGGTGTATAGTTGTTCATAATAGTCTATAATGATTCTTTGCACTTCTGAGGTCTCAGTTGTTATGTCTCCTTTTCCACTTTTCCACTTTGGATTTTATTTATTTGGGTCTTCTCTCTCTCTCTCTCTCTTTTTTTTTAGCATATTATGGGGGTAGAGATGTTTAGGTTACGTATGCTGCCCTTGCGCCCCCAAGTCCGCGTTTTTTTTTTTTGTCTAGCTGAAGGTTTGTTGGTTTTGTTTATTTTTTTCCAAAAGCCAACTTTTCATTTTGTTAGTATTCTGTATTTTTTGGTCTCTATTTCATTTATTGCTGCCTGATCTTTATTATTTCTTTCCTTCTACTAATTTTGGGTTTGGTTTGTTCTTGATTTCTAGTTCTTCAAATCATTCCTTGCATGATTAGGTTGTTAATTTAAAGTCATTCTACTTTTTTGATATAGATATTTATTGATATTAACTTCCTTCTTGATACTACTTTTGCTATATCCCACAGATTTTGGTATGCTGTATTTCCATTTTCATATTTCAAGAAACTTTTAAATTTCCTTCTTAGTTTCTTCACTGACCTGTTGGTTATTCGGGAACATGTTGTTTAATTTTCCATGTGCTTGTTTATTTGCCAAGGTTCCTCTTGTTATTGATTTCTAGTTTTATTCCATTATTGCTAGAGAAGATGCCTGCTATGACTTCTATTTTTTTGAATTTGTTTTGTGGCCTAACATACGGTCTATTCTGGAAAATGTTCCATGTGCTGATGAGAAAAATGTGTATTCTGTTAGCTGTTACGTGAAATGTTCTGTAAATGTCAGTTAGGCCTATTGAATCTGGTGTAGTGTAACTCAGCGATTTCCTTGTTGATTTTCTGTCTGGATGATCTGTCCATTACTGAGAGTGGGGTGTTAAAGTCCCCTACTATTATGGTATTTCAGTCTATCTCTCCCTTTAGGTTTATCAATGTTTCTTTTATATATTTGGGAGTTCCAGTGTTGGGTGCTTAGATATTTATAATTGTTACAGCCTCTTCCTGAATTGACCTGTTTATAATTATATAGCAGCCTTTCTTGTCTTTTTCAATAGTCTTCGATTTGTATTCTAGTTTATCTGATATGAGTATCACTACTCCTGCTCTTTTGTGGTTTCCAGTCACATGGATATCTTTTTCTACCCCTTTACTTTCAGTCTATGTTTGTTTTTATAGGTGAAGTGGGTTTCCTGAAGGCAGCAAGAAATCTACTTGTTTCTTTATTCCTTCAACTGCTCTTGCCTTTTAATTGGAGAATTGAGAGCATTTACCTTCAGTGTTGTTGTTGGTAGGTAAAGACTTACTACTGCCATTTGTTGCTTGTTTTCTGATTGTTTTGAGACTTCTCTTTTCCTTTCTTCCTTTCTTCTTGTCTTCCCTTGCAGTTAGCGAATATCTCTGGTAGTATGTTTTAATTCATTGCTTTTTATTTTTAGTGACTCTATTATATATACATTTTTGTGCTGTGATTACCACAAGGCTTACAAAAAACATTTTATAGATCTAACAAGTTTTTTTAAGCAGATGAAAACTTATGTTAGAACACAAATAAAAGAATAGAAACAAACAAAGGCAAAAAACACACAAAAAATTCTACACTTTAACTCCATCTCCTCCACATTTTGGCTCTTATTTGTCTCGATTTACATATTTTTGTATTACCTGTCTCTTAACAGGTTGCCATAGCTGTTATTGTTTTTGATTGATTTATTTTTTGGGTTTTGTTATGGGTGGATTGCACACCACAAATACAGTAATAGAGTATTCTTTGTCCGTGTACTTAATTTTTCCAGTGGATTTTATACCTTGAAAAGTTTTCTTTTGCACATTAGTGTTTTTTTTTTTCTTTCAGATTGAAGAACTCCCTTTAGCATTTCTTGCGAGACGGGTCTGATGGTGATGAATTCCCTCAGCTTTTGTTTGCCCATGAAAGACTTTATCTTCCCTTCAAATCTGAATGGCAAATTTGCAGGATACAATATTCTTGGGTTGCAGTGTTTTTCTTTGAGTACTTCGAAAATGTTGTTTCACTCCCTCCTGGCCTATAGGGTTTCCACTGTTGCCAGATGAATTGGAGCTCCTTTATATGCTATTAGCTTCTTATCTCTCGCTGTTTTTAGGATCCTCTTTTTGTCCTTGACCTTTGAGAATTTGATTATTAAATGCCTTGGGATAGTGTTATTTGGGTTGAATCTGTTTGGTGTTCTAAGACCTTCCTCTTCCTGGAAATTTATATCTTTCTCAAGATTTGGAAAGTTTTCTGTTATTATTTCTTTGAATGAGCTTTCTTTATCCTTGCTCTTGCTCAGCTCCATCTTGAACACAAATAATTCTTAGACTTGGTCTTTTGAGGCAATTTTCTATATTTTGTAGGCAGTCTTTGTTTCTTTTCATTCTTTTCACTTTTTTCTCCTCTGACTGTGTATTTTCAAATAGCTGGTCTTTGAACTCACTGATTCTTCCCTCTACCTTGGTTCATTCTGAGGTTGAGAGCCACTACAGAGTTTCTCAGTTCAGCGAATATGCTTCTGAGCTCTGAGATTTCTGTTTAATGTTTTTATTATTTAAATATCTTTGTTAAATTTCTCTGATAAATTTCTGAATTGCTCTTCTCTGTTCTCTTGGAGATCACTGAGTTTCCTTAAAACTGTTATTTTGAATTCTTGGTTAGAGAGCTCACAAATCGCCATCTCATTAGAGTCAGTCACTGGTTTTTTGCTTTGTCCTTTTGGGGAGAACGTGGCTCCCTGTTTGCTGATGTTTCTTGGGGAGATACATCTATGTCTTTGCATGGAGGGATTAGTGTTAGGGTGGCATGCCAGTGCAGAGCTGGTGCACACGGGTTTGAGAAAAATTTCTCCAGACAAAGATTAGGATAGAAGGAAACAGTTTATTTTACTTTCCCAAGTGGGAAAGGGCTGAACAGGAGATAGGAAAGGGAAGAGTGTGTTGGCCTAGAAAGCCGGTTACTCATACCTTTTATTTAGGAAATTTAAAAAACGGGTTGAAAGATGAATATGGTTGTAGTCAAATTATATGAAACTGCTATATCCATTCCTTTTCTTTAGCAATAGACTGATAGATGAAATGACAGTTTGAGATCTTGTTGGTGATCTTGCCCTCAAGATATGACTTTGGGTAGGGTTTGATGTCTGAAGATTGTCTCACATGCTGTCCTCCAGGAACTTCTCAGGAACTACTCCAGGCTATAGAAACAGATGCTAAAAGGAAGTTTTAGTCAATGGGTCTAGCAATTGCAAAAGGAAAAATTTACATTTCCTTTTTGTCTGCTGGGCTCCTTTTAGATGTTGTGAAAACAGAGCTCTTCAAGGCAGGGCCCTGTTAGCTAGGAGAGGGAGGGAGAGAGCAGAGAGCTCATTTATTTCCCTCGCAAGATTCCCCATCCTTTCAGTTAGGGATTTATTCCAGTTTTCTATGTCCAGCTTGTTTGGTTTTTATTGAATATATTTGCTTAGTGAATCTTCAGTGCTAGATAGCTGCCTCCTTTCAGCCCTAGGAGGTGCCTTAAGCCCAGGTTCACCTCAGCTCCAGTAAATGGCCGGAGCACTGCCTGTCCCAGATGGAGGAAGCCCCAAAGGAATTTTCCCAGCAGTATGGGGTAACCCAGCAGTGGCTGGGGTTTTGTGCCCAGAGGACCTCCTACAGCTGGACAACATACCTCCTACAGCTGCCCTTATTTGATGTCTCCTCTGACTGTGATACAGAGCAGAGTTTCTGGGCCAGAGAATTTGTCTCTGCTTGTCCTCAGGGATATTTCTCTCTTTAGGAGTCAAACTGCTACCCATGGGTTAAGGCAAGGACAGATCTCCTGCTAGGGAGCCCGATAAGGTGGGGAAGCTGCTTGACCACCTCAATTTCACTTTTTCCAGTGATGGCGGTGGGGGAGCATCATGGATGTGGAAGTCCAGTTTCCTACTGTCTCCTTGGAGTTTTTCCACTTCTCAGTGACCCTGGAAACTATCTCATCCCTATATTTGAGCCCTGCATTATTGCTGGAGAGGATCTCAGTGCTATATATTTGGTTCTGGTCTTTTGTGGGAAGGCAGGGGAGTGCCTCTATGCCTCTCTGCTGCCATTTTGTAACCAGAAGTCAAGAAAATATTTTTCTTAATTAATGCTGATTAAACCATTTTCACTCCAAGATCAATGTTCAATATACTGCTGTTAGACTATTTCTACTTTATCTTCCTTCTTATTTTATCAAAGTCATTTTATAGAGATTAATTCTGTTGCCTGTGAAGTTTTAAAGAATGGCTTAGTTTATTGATTGTGATTTATTTGTGCCAAATTTTAGCTTCTGTCACTGTAAATTTTTTATTGTGGCTTTATTTCTACTAAGTCAAGTTTTCCCAGTTCATATTTGGTTGATCCAAATTTTGTTGGAAGAATTGGATTCCTCTGTTAATGTTTAGACATTAACACATTTTGCTTTGTGTAGTTTAGCTGTTGTCAGTTTGATTTTGGACTGATTATTTCAACCAAAACAATGCGGGACAAATGTCCAACTACCTTCATCATCTATGGAGGCCGGGAGTAGGGCCAGATAAAGGCAGACATCAGCTCTAAGTGAAGTGCTATGAGCTAAGTTTTCACTCATAGCAGATAAGCACTCGAGAGGCAGATCAATAGTAATTATTAATGATAACAACTTCAAAGAAATAAAAAGATACAGAGGTCCAAGGTTAAATGCAAGAATATTTATGAACATGACCATTGTCTAAACCATACCCAAAGCTTGTGAGCTGTGTGCGTTATTCCCACTCCAACAGACCCTCAGGGTACATTGGAGGGATCTGACTTAGCTCAGTGGAATGCAGCCACAGACTTGTGGGCTTAGGGTCAGATGACCTGGGGTCTTAACCTAGTTCTGTAACTCCTTGTTGTGTGTACTTGGACAAGTCCATTTGTCACCCAAGGTCTCAGTTTTACCAATTGTCAAAAGATAAGTTGGTCTCTAAAAGTTCATAGACCCCTTTGACAGCCTGGAAAAAAATCAATGTAATCTTCCCTCAGAATTATGTACACATGCCCACATTTGCACATAATTTCAGAGGGCTCATGGACCCTTTAATTCATGCCCAAAGATGATGAGTTAAGAACCCTCAGCCTAGGTGATCTGTCAGGACCTGTCCAGGGTTGACATGCTAGGACTTAGGTAGGTGTTATATATATCTACCCTGTGAATCCTGAGAACTGACACAAACACTGTTTACGGATAAAAGTGGAGATATCCAGAAAAGTAGGGTCTGGAACTCTTAGTCTGCATGGTTGGTTTATTAGTGTTTTCATTAATATTATTAATGGTTAAGAGCATAGACCTTGGGGTTATGCTGCTTGGATTAAAATCCCCACTCTGTACATGATATTGGGTGAGACACTTAACCAATGTGGGCTTCCATTTCTGCATCTGTAATATGGGGATATCAATGATACTAACATCATAGGGCTGTTGGATGAAACGGCTGAATATATTAAATTGTTACCTCATATTACCTCTTAACAAATGTTCAAATCATTTCATATCATATGAAGTGGCAACTGTTACAACTGGTGTTCTTGGACACCCTCTAGCTCAGCTCTGTCATTTTACAAAAGGGGAGCCAGAAAAGGGAACGCCTTACCTGGGGTCACCCTACCCATCCATGCCAGGGTGGTTCTCTGACATTCCCCTTAGACACCAGGCAAGTGTGGCAACTACCATGACATCATCAGCATACCACTTTCCAATGCAAGAGGAGGCTCGTCTCCATGGATCAAGTCCCACGTGAGGATTTGCAGTGTTTATGGAGTTCTCTGACACTAGCTGTTTTTGCTGTGAGTGTAGAGTGATTCAGGGTATGCTGGACATCAGTGAGTATAACTTCTACAAAAGTAATTTGCAAGAGCTTCTGATTTTACCTGGAAATTAGTCACACTAATTCTAATTACTAGGTTTTTGTGACCCCAGCTGACTGGCTGCCCCTCCCAGGGAAGGCATTTCAACTGCTGAACTGCAGTGTCTGAAGACTGCTTAATGTCACCACCACTGAAAGAACTGGAGCCTCTGGGGGAAACCCATCAGATATAATCATTTTATCATCCAAATCAAAGCAAAAGCTAAGGTGGAGGCCCACTCAAGAGACTTCCAAAGACTCCTGGGCACTAGGAAATACAGGATGATCTCGTATGGCTGAGGGGAGCTTTGTTGTTGGGGGAACTGTGGATTTAATAGTTGGTGAAAGGTTTGCATTGCTACTCTCTAGAAAGCAATGGACTCCCTTCTTCAGAGCACAGCAAGGAGTGTGCATTATCCACCTAGAAGCACCTTCTCTGCTCTGCTGGTTTCAGCGACAGGCAGGTGGTTGTGAATAGGGCTCCAGTCTCATCACCATTCCTGTAGGATCCTAAGCAAGACAAGCGGCCTCTCTGAGCCTTGTTTCCTTGTCTCTATGGCATAACTACTTTGAGAATTGAATATTAATAGCAATTATACCCCACACACCCACTCCAAGAACCCATTCTTTTTCTGTTATGTATCCCATTCTCTCACCAGTGCAGATGGATTGATCCATGCTGACAGTTCCTAAATGCCCTTGCTGCTATTGAGTTTTTCCACTCCAGTTAATTCCAGCTGCCTCTGAGTTCCAGATTGTTGAACCTCTTGGAGCTCTGTAACTATCTTCTGGGGCCCTGCCCAAATTCCCGTGAATGGGTAATCCCGACATTCGTGCCCTGGAAGGATGGCACAAGATCTTATCAGACTGTTTTATCACCAGCGCAATATGGGCAATACAGAATTATAGCAATGACTGCACCAATATAAATAGGCAGTCTGAAAATATCAATACTTTGAATCCCCAAATCTCAGATGTAAGTCCTTCTTTCAGAGTGATTTCCAAGGGTACACAGTTCTGCTGACCAAGCTACAGCTCTTGCCCAATGAGGCAACAATTATGCTGTGATTTATGGAGGTGTAAGAATTCAGAGATGTTCCTCAGCTATGTTTATGCTGCTTGAAGGTAGACCTAGCTTCCATTCTTGTCTCAAAGTACTTAGTACCTATGAGGCATTAACAAATCACTTCACTATTCTGAGCCATGGATCTTTCAACTGTAAAATGGGGATAATAAATACCACATTGTAAGGTCTTATAAAGTTAATGACTTATTGTGTCTAAAGCACTTAGCATGGTGGCTATAATGAGTAGTTAATACATTATGGCTATGTTTGAGCCTGTGACTTAAGCCTATGATCTGGGTAAAAGACTCTAAAAGGAAATTCAATGACTTCAAAAAGAACACAGAGAAGTACAAAGAAAATAAGTTATAAAGCAACCACAGCAAATTCTTCCACAACACAAGACATTGTTTTGTGTCTGTTGTGTGTGTTTATATGTGTGTGGTTGGTGGTTGTTTTTATTTTCCTCATCTTTGAACTCAGTAGGGCATAGCTAGACCAGATCATCAGCATCTCAAATCCAAAGAAAAAAGCAAAGTGACAATTCTTAAACATTAGAGTTATGGGGATCATGATTTTTGAACCATAAGATGGAACAAACGACCTGACCTAGGATTTCTGTGCTCCTCTTTGGTGCGAGAAGCAGCTTGCAAGAGGCAATTGGATGCAGAATTGTAACTTCCAAAAAATTCCTGTGGTTTATGTGAAAGATTATTTAAAATCAGGATAATTTTGAAAAACACAATCACGAGATCTGTAGAACCACAGTCACAGATATGTATTTGGAGCCAATGACTAGTTTTATATTTTTAAAAACTCAACTTCGTTGTTTCACATCCAGTGCAGACCTTTCCAAATCCAACAGGAAAACACCTTAACTTGAAATTTTAATTTTGAAGTATTTAAAACAAAACAGTCTGTTTGTGAGCTTCTGCTAACAAAGAGTATCTTGCATTTGTGAGTTTCAATGGCTCGTGAGAGCAGCTCAGGGTTATTGTAAAGGAATTTGAAGCAGTGTTCCCGTTATTTATTTATTTAAAATATTTTTATTTTCTAAAAAAAACTTATTTGTTTTTGTTGAGACAGAGTCTCACTCTGTTGCCCTGGGTGGAGTACAGTGGCATCATTGTAGATCACTGCAATCTCCAACTCCTGGGCTCAAGCGATCCTCCTGCCTCAGCCTCCCGGGTAGCTGGGACTATAGGCACTTGCTGCAATGCCTGGCTGGGTTTTTTTTTCTTTCTTTCTTTTTGGTAGAGATGGGGTCTCGCTCTTGCTCAGGCTGTTCTCAAACTCCTGAACTCAAGTGATCCTCCCTCCTCAGCCTCCCAGAGTGCTAGGATTACAAGCATGAGCCACTATGCCTGGACTGTTCCAGTTATTTATTACCACATAAAAAAATCACCTCAAAACTTGGTGACTTGAAACAACAGCTCATTATTATCTCTTGGTCTGATAGGTTGACTGGGCTCATCTGGACAGTTCTCACTGTGGTTCAGTCAGACGGTGGCTGGGGTTGGAGTCACCCGAAGGCTGCCCTCGGCTGGGCATCCAAGATGGCTTCTCTGGGCTGGCGGTTCATGCTGGTTGATGGTCGGGATCTCAGCTGGTGCTGTGGTCAGCTGGAACGCTGAGACACTCCATGTGGCTTGGGTGTCTTACAACATGGTGACTGAATTCTAAGAGAGAATGTTCCAAGAACTAGCATTCCAGGGAACTAAAGTGGAAGGTGCCAGGCTTTTTATGACCTAGCCTCAGAAGTCACACTGTCCCTTCTGCTGCATTTTAGTGATTACACAGGGCCAGGCCAGAATTGATGGAGGAAGGGACTACTCAAGGGCATAAATACCGGGAAGTGTGGTTCACTTGGGGGCCATCTTGGGGACTAGACACCAAAGGCTGCCTTACGAGACCAGATAGCCTTACGAGACGAGATACCACTCCTATCTAGGGACGAATTTTTTTTTTTTTATTTCAGCATATTATGGGGGTACAGATGTTTAGGTTACGTATGTTGCCCTTGCCTCCCCCCCTCCCCATGTCCAAGTTTCAAATATGTCCATCCTTCGGGTGGTGTGCATTAGGGCAGAATTTTTAAAAATTATTTTTATGTCTTTGGCTAAAGGAGTAAAGATATTTTGTCACCTGTTTTTCATAAAATCCAGCTGGTACCTTTGAACCTTCTACCATGCAACTTCTAGCATGCATATGTAGAGTTTTTATTACCAGTGAGGCCAAAAGAACGCAGCCTTGTCTCTAAGAAATTAGGTAAATTGCCTTCTCTGTCTCCAAGTAGGTGAACACACCTCTGTCCCTGGCCAGAGGCCGGTCAACAGCATTCTCAGCACTTCCTTTCTGAGGCATCTGGAGGAATGGCCCAAGTGGAGATGGGCTCACCTTTGGGTGGGCTCACCTTTGGGTGCACTCACTATATAAGCTTACTTTGGGCCAGACTGGAGACTTTCAGATGAGAAATCCCATGATCTAAAAGACTCCCTCCCCACCCCCTCCCCCAGGGTTTAGATGAGGCTTAGAGTGAGGACGTGACTTGGTGAGCTTCCCACACTAGCTAAGTGGTACGGGAGTAACCAGAACTTTGTTCTAAATCTTAATCCGATGATCCTCACCGAATCACTACACCTCTCTTACAAGGTTTCCCCTTGTTTTTGAGTCGTTCCTGGCACTTAGTTATTTCAGTGTTTGTACATAGTGAGACTCTCAGAAAAACACTATAAATTAGTTTGAGTGGGAAAACCAGCCAAATAAACAAGGGTCTTATGGAATATGCCCAAGACTATAGATGTAAAGACCACACCGATCTGCTCTGGGGTAGAGCTGTCAGTTGGAAGCCCAGCCTGCCTCTCCCTGATAAGTCACGGGAGGGTTTCAATTCCTTATCTCCCCAAGTTTACTTATGCACTCAGCAAATAGGTATTAGATTCCTTCTGTGTGCCTGGCACTGACTCAGGCTTTAGAAATAGACCAACGAACAAAACTCGCGAAGTCCCTCTCTTCCTGGAGCTGAAAATCCAGCAAGAATATTTCCAATGGTGGCAGATAGAACCAACCTTTGTTCAGAGCAAAGACAATTGGCAAATATGTATTCTACCTCCTCTATACCAATGAATTACAGTGGTTAAAATTTAATTTAAATTGAATTAAATTTAGAAACATTTGCATTACACATTTTTCTTAAAAAGTTAAACTAATAAGATGATTTTGCAATGGATCTAAAATAAAATAGTTTAAGTTAGAGAATTAAGCACAATGAACTACCATAAAATAAATTAGTTGGTGAATTAGTATTTCATTTTCCGAAAATCATTTCAGAAACAATAGCTCCCTGGCATTGAACTAGAGTCTTTGAAAACTCTGCCTCTCCTTAGAATTCCTGATACGACCTCGTATTATTGCATTGTTAAATAATCTCAACATTTTTGGGTGTAACTGTTTTAACAAGTTAACACTTGATGCTGTTTATACAACGTGTCCCTTAGAGGAGCAAGACAGGACAGGACTGGGAGATTACAGCATCGGAATGGGATTTAGGCTCCTCACATTTGGTTGACTGAGCAAGTCTCATGCTCTGATTTGACCTGTGATGCCCACAAGTCACCCAAACAAGTGGCTTAAAAATTTGTCAAGAAAGTATCTGTCATTTAGTCAAACCTGTTGAGTGTGAATAATTTGATTAAAGTCCACTTTTCTAATCATCAGTCAACAAACATTTATTAAGGACCTATTGTGTTCCAGGCAATATAGATAATAGAGGTCACTACCCTGGCAGAGCTTAACTCCCAATGGGGCAGAGACAGTAGAACAAATGAGTGTGGATGAGAACTAGTGCTATGGTGAAGAAAGGACAGGAAATGTGGTAGGCAGTGATGGGCATTAAGTTGGGTGGTCATTCCACTTTGGTGGGGACTGACCTGGTATAACTGTTTAAAAGTTGGTTGTATCTGATTGTTGCTCAAGCCAGCCCTTAGGAGAGGGTTGTGCAGGATAACAAGAGAATTGGGCAGAGTATCAGAAGTTCTGAATTCTCTAACTAGCTTTGCAATTAGTAATTTTGTGTGACCTTGGCTTTTCAGGACTTCTGTTTTCTCACTAAGACTATCATTAAGAGCTGGGACTTGATGGAAGATTTCTACAGTTGTTTCAGTTCTAACATTAAATAATTACATCATCTGTGCTATTGGGTTTAAGGTTTTAAGAACACTCGCTAGCAATGTCTGTTTTCTTATACACACTTAATGTTTAATTGCTTTCTAATTTCAGAGCTCTTTCTTATACATTTTTTCTCTTGATCTTCATAAAAGCCCTGTACAGATGAAGAAACTGAGGTTTAAAGCAGTTAGGTAATATACCCAATTTCAGAGTAAACATAGGGCTATTGAACATGGTCTTAGTGAGTCATAATTGATTATGATTGATCAAAACAGCCCTACTCGAAGATGTTGAACTAATTTCCTTTTTGCATTGTGTGTTTTCCAAAAACCACCCTAGAGCTGATACTCTGTGATCTCAGGTTAAAAAAATGATTGAGTGACATCTGTAGGTTATTTTGCCCCTACCACAGACGTGAAGTCCCTTGAGCCTTAATGGAGACATGACACTGTGCTACACTTACATAAAATAACATTCTACTCATTTAAAAATGAAGGTGGCTACATTGCTGCTAAGAATACAAAATGGAACAGTCACTTTGGAAAAGTCTTTAGCAGTTCCTTATAAATTAAAAATACATTTACCAATTGACCCAGAAATCCTACTCCTAGGTCTTTATACAAGAGAAATAAAAATTTATGTGCACAAGAACCTGTACACAAATGTTTATAGTGGTTTTATTCATAGTTGTCAAAAACTGTAACATCAAAATGTCCTCCAACTGGGAATGGATAAACAAACTGTCATATCTTTATACAATGGAATACTACTCAGTAATAAAAGGAAACAAACTCCCAATATCTGCAACAACTTGGATTTATATCAAATGCATTATGGTAATTGAAGGAAATCAGACTCAAAATGCTACATACTGTATGATTCCATCCCATATGGCATTTTAGAAAGCTATAGGATCAGAAAGCAGATCCGTGGTTGCCAGGTGCTGTGAGTTGGAGTAAGGATTGGTGATAAAGGGACGCAAGGGAATTGTTTGAGGTGATGGAATTATTCTGTATCTTGATTGTGGTAGTGGTGACACAACTGAATGTGTATTTGTCAAAACTCATAGGACTACACAACTATAAAGGGATCAATTTTATTATATATAAATTATACCTTCATAATCTGATTCTCTCAAAAAAGTAATAATATATATTTGCATGTGTTTTTATTTTGACTGTTTTGAGTGAATAGCTTTTTTTTTTTTCCAGAAAATACCCCATTCTTATTCAGTGTTTATTTTTTGAGGATATCAAGTGGGCTCAGAACCAATGAAAGTTCCATCCAGAAGAGTCTCAGTTACCCAGGTCAGCTTGGCTAAGTTGGGGAAAACATGAAAACCAGATTAGAAATAATCAGAGTAATCAACCCCTAGGATTCATTTCCTCTCCTCTGTTTTGTAAACTTTTAACATCATACCTCTATAGTCCACTATGCTTTGGGCATCCTCACTCCCTTTGACTATTTACAGATGACAAACTGAGGTCAGAGAGGTGAAGGGAGCACAGGGTGTTCAAGGTCGGGCAGGAAGCAGATTTCCCCTTCAGAGTGTAAGTTCTTTGAGGTCAGGTACTGGGAAAAAATTCACTTATGGCACCAAGCCCTGCTGGAACACCCATTCCACGTCTAAGCAAATGGGGACATTTCTGTTCCAGGGATACATGCTGACAAATCCCTTCCCATATCCCCACCTGAAAGACCAAGCCTTAGAGAAATATGAAGCACTGCCTAGTCTGGAGTGAGGCAGAGGACTGAGTCAGGGGTTTCATCTTAGTCAAGGGCTGCACCAATTTCGCATCATCTTTTCCCTCTTCTGGTATACTGTTCCCATGAGTCATAAGCCCAGATGATGCCCCAGGGTTCTTCTCAATATAGTTCTTCAGGAAGTCACTATAAGTCAATTGAAATTGGCATTGATATGCAGGTTTTTTTTTTTTTTTTTTTGAGACAGAATGTCGCTCTGTCACTCAGGCTAGAGTTCAGTGGCATCATCATAGCTCACAGCAACCTCAGACTCCTGGGCTCAAGCGATCCTCCTGCCCCAGCCTCTCCAGTAGCTGGGACTTACAAGTACGCACCACTATACCTGGCTAATTTTTCTATTTTTTGTAGAGATGGGGTCTCACTCTTGCTCAGGCTGTTCTCAAACTCCTGGCCTCAAGCGATCCTCAGGCCTCGGCCTCCCAAAGTGCTAGGTGGCGTAATAAGCCACCACGCCTGGCCGCAGGTTCTTTTTAACATTTATTTTTAATTGACAAATAATAATTGTATGTATTTATGGGGTACAATGACTGAATTGAAATATTTAATAGAAAGCTTCAACAGCAGACTCGATCAAGCAGAAGAAGAATCAGCGAGCTTGAAGTTAGGACATTTGAAATTATCTGGTCAGAGGAGCAAAAAGAAAAAAAGAAGGAAAAAGAATGAAGAAAGCCTGTGAGCGGGACCTATGGGACACTGGCCAGAGAGCTAATATTCATATCATGGAAGTTTCAGAAGGAGAAGAGAGAGATACCGGGACAGAAAGCCTATTTAAAGAAATAATGGCTGCAAACTTCCCAAATCTGGAGAAATATATGAATATCCAGGTATAAGAAGCTGTATCCAGGTTCTTTAGACTTCAGAAAACAGAAGGTAAAACCCAAACTGGCTTAAGTAATTTAAAAAAATGAACTAGTTCGTGTGATTTAAAAACCAAGCTGGTTCCAGGAGCAGGTTGACAGTGCCTCAGAGATGTGGCCGTCTCTGAGCTGTGGTTTCCTTCTTCACTCCTAAGTCCCACGCGGTTCAGAGTGGTGACCAGCAGCTCCACGTCTTACATCCTTCCTCCCTTGGGTTTGACGGAAACAGAAAACACAGCCTCTCATTCTCCATCGCTTTGGACGAAAGCCCTGGATCTGATGACTGTTGTGACAGAGGGTAGAGTTCCCCCGTTTGGCCAGCCAGTGACACTTGGACCCAGGGGCAGAGCACGGTGGACAGGGGCCAGTGGGGAGGGGCAGGAACACCCCTGAATAGGAAACTAGAGTGTTGTTACTGGAAGGAGAATGTGCACTTCAGCAAGGTGAAACCTCTTACCTCATCTAAAACTCGGATTACTCAGAGCAATCCAGCTCACAGGTATGCGGAGGTATGAGGAAGGGAACGGCATTCAGTTTCTTGGAACATCCACCTGTATAAACTGAGTCCCAGGGTTCAGTGGGCGTCTACAGGATGCTCCTCCCCCAGTGAATTTTTTTTCTTGGTGCCCCCTGCTCTCTGTCTCCTTCTGAGTCATCTTCATCCACTCAGAACCTGGCTAGTCCCCTCCACCGCCACATCTCTGGCTATAGGTGTCTTCATGACACCCAGTGGCCTTCTTTAGCAGAGACAAGGTGGGAGCTTTTCGAAAGGAATTTTTACTAAAAAAGGTAAGTGGCAATTTAAAAAAAAAAGAAAAAAATGACACAAAGTAACAAAATACAGTACTCAGAATGCCTTAACAGTGCATATATATATATATATATATATATATATATATATATTTTTTTTTTTTTTTTTTCGAGACAGAGTCTCACTTTGTTGCCCTGGCTAGAGTGAGTGCCATGGCATCAGCCTGGCTCACAGCAACCTCAGACTCCTGGGCTCAAGCAATCCTCCTGCCTCAGCCTCCCAAGTAGCTGGGACTACAGGCATGCGCCACCATGCCTGGCTAATTTTTTCTATATATTTTTAGCTTTCCAATTAATTTCTTTCTATTTTTGGTAGAGACGGGGTCTCGCTCTTGCTCAGGCTGGTCTTGAACTCCTGAGCTCAAACAATCCGCCCGCCTTGGCCTCCCGGAGTGCTAGGATTACAGGCGTGAGCCACTGCACCCGGCCAACAGAGCATATTTTATAGAGCATGTGGTTTAAGTCAAATTAAATAAAGCCTAATCACAGATTAGATCCCAGAAGTTCAGAACAGCAAGGAATATTTTAAAAATCTACTAGTTAACCCTTATTATCCTGTAGATGGGGCACTGAGGCCCCGGAGAGGAACCGACTTAACCCAACCTTAACATCAACATCAGTGTCAATGTCGATGTCAATTTCAGAGCTGGGACTAGGACCAACATCTTCTGTTTCCAGACAGGATGCCGCTACTGCTTCAACCTCCTAAAGTGGTCTTTCACAGAGTCCACACATGTTGAAACAGCTCATTTTGATTTTAAAAACATGAATAGATAGTGAATTCTCATGATTCCCAAATCAGAAATTTAATAGTGAATGGCATGAAAAGCCTCTATCCCCTGCCCAGCCCCATTTTCCCTACCATAGGCCACATTTTAGAAATTTGTTCTTGTGTATTCTTCCAGGGGTATTTTGCCTGTATTCAGACAATTCCATGACATACCTGCCCACCATTTTTTAATATTATAGCATATGGTGCACTCTGCTTTGCACCTTGCTTTTTTCACTCAGATGTTTATCTTGGAAAACCTTTCATGTGAACAGACAAACAGTATCCTCATTCATTTTTACAGCTGCAAAGATTTCCATTGCATGATGGGAATCATGGTTTATTTAGCTGGTCCTCTAGTGGTGGCAATTTTGATTGTTTCTGATACTTTGCTATTATAAACAATGCTGCAACAAATAACTTTATACGTATGTCATTTCATGTGTTTGTGATTATACACGTAGGATAAATTCCATAAAAGTGGAATCCTAAGAGTATGTGCATTTGCTGTTTTGATAGGTGTTGCTTAATTGCGCTGCACGATGGATCTTGTGTCAATGTGTTCTCTACAATGTTTGAGCGTCTCTTTCCTCAGGTCCTCCCCAACACAGTCTGTTACCAAATTTTGTATCTTTGCATATTCTACAGTAGCGGGATGGTATCTCAATGTTTTATAATTCAAACTCTAGAAATAAAAAAATTAATATCTGAATCTCTTGTCTTCATTTCTTCCGAATCCTGTTTCCGGGGTGATTTCTGTTATCACTCAGATGATAGTGACATCATCAGACATATTTACACTTTTTTTCATTCAAAATATGGACATCACTGACATTTTTCAGAACATATAGATTTGGTTCATTCCTTAATGCGATAGATATTTCCTGAACATTTATCAGATTTTAGGCCCTGGAGATAAAGCCCTGGACAAGACAGACGCATTCCTTGTCTCACGGGGCTGATATTCTAATCGGGAAGACATTTAAAAAAAGATAAACAAATAGACTGTCATTTAAAAGAGTCTTAAATGCTTTGAAGACAACATAGGGTGCTACAGTAGAGGGCACAGAGGTGGAGACAGAGCAACCTAGCCCACCCCAAGACCCATGATCTTCAGGAGCAAATAGAACAATGTGTAAAGTGAGTGAAGTGCTCTCTCAGACTTACTATTAATAGTAGTAATTTTTTATTTATTGTTTTTGGCCTGAACTGACCTGTTGCTTTGGTATTGTGCAGACAGAACTTTAAGGTCACCATTAAGACTGCCCTGGAGACACTCAGCTAGAGACAGAAAAAGCCATTCCAGTTCCCCTAATGGGCTAGTGCTGAAAACACAAATGTCAGTCTAGTTCTCAAGAAAATGAGTCAGAACTCAGTTAAGAGTAAATTATCTTCTCCCTTTCACTGAACACTCAACAAACAACTCATTGTCTATGCAAGCTTAGAAAACCCCATTTGGATTAGGAACCTAGCTCAGCTTGCATCGCATGGGCTAGGTAGTGGGAAGAGCACTGCTCAAAGGATCAGGTAAAATGATCCTTTGAGTCTTTCTGGTTAAGTGTTTCTGATTCTTACCTCTTGCTGACCAGGTGACTTTGGACAAGCCATAGTGGGAGACTTAAAGGCTTCTGGGCGGGTAGCTTGATTAGAAGCATAAAGTCAGCTTGCTGCAGTTGTAAGTGTGACTGATTTCTGGGTCACGGTTCTTTGAGAAACCAACCAGACTTCCACTTTGGACTCCAGTGCTGGTATAGTCTTGACTTGTATTTAAGTCCCAGCTTCTCCAAGACTGGGACCTTGCTTATGTCCACCTATTTTTCCCTGAGGTTCTGGCCCTGTTACCTGCTCTCAGACCTCCAAGAAACTTCATTTTGCCTGCCGAGCCCTCTGACCACTGCCAGTGCCCAGGCGTGCAGCTCCATGTCCCCAAGACCGAGGGAGTGTCTGTCTCTGTTTCATCCTGCTGGACCTCTGTTGGGCTGTTCTCTGTCTCTGGCTGATGCCCCCTCACTGCATTTCACTGGACACCCCCTTCTGTTTCCCAGAGTGTCCTTGTACCACTGATATCTGGCCTGTTTCTCCTGCCCCCAATTTGGAGGCATGTCTGGTTTCTATTTTCCCTCACTCTGGCCCATACTGATGCAGGGGGTGTTCAAATGAGGGGAGGGAACCCCCCTGAACTCCTCAAGTAGGTTCTTGGTTTCATGCAGGAAGGACTTCAAGAGTGAACCAACTAGCCATACGAAGTTTATTGAGACAGACCACAGATCCTATTCCATGGACAGAGTAGGGATCCTCTCCTGAGCAGGAGGGGTCTCCCTAGAGGGCAATGGTTATGTTTTTAAATGTTCAAAAACTCCGTTAGGAAACACCCATACGTGACCAGCATTGTCTTGAGGTCAGACCATAAAAATTAATCATAAACCGCTGTCACAGAAAGGTTAGCACAGTTTGTTAAGGCATCAGCTTAGTAATTCATCCATCCTCGGGTGGTCCCGGGAAGGGGATTCGCTGGCGGCTTTCTTGTTCAGGGTGGTTAGGATCTGGTATTGGTCAAAATGGCTGCACTTGGGCTCTCTCGACCTTCCTTTTCTGCCTGATCCCTATCTTAGTATTAATACCATGGCTGGAGTGAAGTTGGATTAGGCAAGTGGCTTTCAACTTTTTCTTTAGCAGCGGAATCTATTTCACACGTGGATTTTTCAGTGGAACCCCAAACCAGAAAACAACAACAACAACAAATAGCTCGTTTAGATTATTTCAGTCTTCCTGGAGAGAAACACGTCATTGTTTGCTGAACCTAGGAAGCACTATGGAACCCTAGGATTCCTCAAAATTTAGTTCAAAATTCTAAACTAGATGATTTCATTTGCAGGACAGCATGACTGTTAAGTGAGAAGGAATTGGGATTATTAAATCACTCATTGGAGAGAAGGGAGGAACCAAGAATGAAGGAGCAGAGGAGAAAGGGAGAAAGAAAGAGAGAGCTCGCAAGAGCGCCACATGTTTGCAGAAGCCCTTGAAGACCCAGAGAGCCTGGGTGGAAAGAGTCCAGGGGCAGTGAGAGGAGGCCATAGATGTGGGCCAGACGATGCAGGGCCTCTGGGTCTCGAAAGTGTCAGGAGTTCCATAAATCAAAACATAAGCCTCCTACTTCTTTTAGTAAACAAAGATTTGTTGGGCCACCCGTTTGCTTATGTCTTGTCTGTGGCTGCTTTCATGCCCCAACAGCAGAGCTGAGTAGTTGCAACAGGGACCATCTGGCCTACATGCTTGAAATACTTACTATGTGGCCTTTTACAGAAAGAGTCTGCTGACTCTTGGACTAAAAGAACCATGGAGACAAGAGGTCAGGAGCCAGGTGGGCCTCAGAGCCACCTTCCAGAGTGAGGTGGGAGTGGGATAGAGCTGGATCCTGCCCCTAGGTCCACCTGTCCCCCCAATGCCACTTCAAAAGGCTTAGCTCCATCATCTTGGCTGAAAATGTGGCCGAGGCCTGCAGGAGGGAAGGCAGTGACTTCATCTGTTCAGCTGCAGAAGCCCTGCCAGGCTCTGTCCTCCTACAGAGGGGGCTATCTCCACCTGGAGTCATGGGTTGGGCAGGAACGGGGTAGGTCCTCAGTCTCCAGCTGTCAGTAGTATGCCCTATTCCTTAAGCCTTCCCCTCTTGCCAGCCTCTGCACCTCTGGCCAAGCTGTTCTTTCTGCCTGGGGTGGATATTTCCATTTATCATTGCCTGTCAAAATCCTTTCCACTCATCAAGATAAAGTTTAAATACCACTTCCTTCAGGAAGCCTGCCCTGATTACCACCCCCACTTCCTCATCCAGAGGGAAGGCTCACTCCTCTTCTGGCCTCCCACAGTGCTCAGTCTCCTTTTCCCTTTTTGAGAGACAGAAGCAAATTATGGTTCCTTGAGATCGGTTAGACTGCTCATTTTTTCATTCTGTAACAATTTACTGAGTACCTACTATGCACCAGGGGTTGTAGACAAGGTCTCTGCTTTCATAAGAATCAAGGGGAAAAATAACAACCAATAAGTAAATAAACAAATGAAATATTTTCAGGTTGATAAGAGAGTTTTGGGGTGTGTGAGTACACACCAGGTTAGACAGGTCAGGTAGGGACGGCCTCACTGAGGAGGTGAAATTTGAGCTGAGGTATGAATGACAAGAAGGAGCCAGCTATGGAAAGAGCTGGAGGCAGGGCATTCCAGGTCAAGGGGAGAGCAGGTGCCAAGACCCTGAGGCAGGAAAAAGCTTGGTGAGTTTGGGAAACAGGAAAAAGGCTGATGTGGTGGGGAAGAGGGAAGAAGGGGTCAGGGAGGCAGGCAGGGGCCAGGCCAGGGCAGGCTTTGTGAGCCACGGTGAGTAACGTGGGGTTTCGTGTATATAGGAAGCCACTGGACAGTGTTAAGCAGGGGAGTGATGTCCACTCATTCATTCATTCAGTGATGACATGTGCCTCTTTGTGACAGATGGGGAGCTAGGTGCTGAGAACACAAGGAAGCTGAGAGATGCTCCTGCCTGCTAGACGTGAACGCCCCAGCTCAGGTGCCTTCCCTTGAATGAAGTCAGCCAAGTGCAAGATCTGGTTTCCCACTTTGCAGATTCAGATATTCGTTCTGTCAGGTTCCTCTGGTCCCTGTCATCGAGAGTGTGGTCCACGGCCCCTGTGGCATCACCTGGGAGCACGTTAGAAATGCAGTCTCTGGGGCTCACCCCAGATCACCTGGATGAGAATCTGCATTTATTCAAAATCCCCGATTGATTTGTTTGCATATTAAACTGGCCTAGAAGTAATCAAGGCAGAGCGTGATAGATTTGCACTAACCAAATTGGGAAAACAGTAATGACTCAGATGCTGGCTCAGCAATTTATAGTGGGGGCTAATAACCTTACATCAGAGCTGCTCAAAACTTTTAAAGTGCACACACGTCACCTGGGAATCTTGTTAAAATGCAGATTCTGGTTCAATAGGTTTGGGATGGGACCCAAAATTCTGCATTCTGAACAAGCTATAAGGTTATGTTGATGCTGTTGGTCCTGGGACCTAAGCCTCACATACATTTACCTCCAACAGTCTGCGGGATTTTCATCATTATCCTGTTGAGAGATGCTTATTCTCGTTAGGGGGGCCAGGAAACTGAGAGTTACAGGGCTTACGTTTGGGCTGTGTGAACTTAGGTAGGCAGCTGGGCTTGTGTCTTCATCTGTGGAGTGGGGGTGACGGCACACTCCCTGAGTCAGAGAACGGCTCGGGAGAGGAAACGAAATGAGGTGTGCTTAGTCCTTGCCTTGTGGCACATGGCAAGGGCTCAATATTTGGTAACTTGTTTATTTTCTAGGACTTGAGTCTCAGTTTTCAGCCTCCAAAGCTGGGGTTCTTGCTATCAGGATAGTAGAAACCAGAGGTCAGCTCAGCTAGAGGATGATGTTAGGTAGGAAAATATTTAGCAATAATAGAACATGGGCGCAGTCGGTTGGTGGAGTTCCGTTGAAAATGTGATGAGTTCACTTCTCCGACTGTGAAGATATTTGTAACTTGGAGCTGGTTACACATCAAAGCTTCCCCTTCCTCATACCATGCTGGAGACACACAGACATGTCTGTTGGTCTCTTCTTTTTCCCCTCTAAACCACATGCTCACGTAGCCTGCCTATTCTGACAACAACCATGACCTCAGACCCATCAGGGTTCAATTGCTAAGACCACAGCACCTTGTGCTATTCCAGGCATTTTGGGGAGATGCCCAGATCCTGTGTTGGCCTCAGGTGACACAGTGGTGACCGAATTTACAAGCCTGTGGCCGTCTCCATTCTAACAAAGAGAGAGCGTGTCATGCTTCCATTCACTGTCCTCTCGGCTGGTTTTAGATGTTGACATTGCTGAAAGTGCTCCAAATTCTGCGAATATACTCAGTCTGTAGTTCCTATATAAAAATAACCTTCATGCTTTATCAAGCACTTAATTTTATTTCATGGTCTTGAAAAGGACATAGAACAGATATTATCCAAATTGCAAATGAGAACATTAAAGAGATTAAGTAACTCACCCTCTATCACTCTTGCAGGAAACCACCTTCCAACTCTGAGGTCATTTATTCAATCTATATTTATTGAGCAGCCAGTAGGCCTTGTGCTGGGCCCTGGGAATAGAATATTGAGGAAAAGTAGATTAGACCCTGCTTTCACGGAGCTCAAATTCTAATGGGGAAGACAAATGTTATACAAATAAGCACCCAGATAAATACAGCAGTGCTGGAGGAAATGCTGCTTTGAGAGCCTGATAGAGGGGGATTTGACATACTAGAGAAGGCTTCCATGAAGCCACTGAGCTGGGATTTGAAGAAGGAGCACACAGGCCCTGACAAGGACCTTTGCTTTTACCCTAAGAGTTACTGTCCGGCCAACTGAAGGGCTTGGAGTTATGTGTTTTGCTGAGAAACTCCCTTAGCACTAATCCTACTCTGTCTTTTCATCCCTGCCTTAGTCTTGTGCTTCCCTGGGACATCCTAGAAGATACAGATCAAGTCTTTAGTGGAGTAAGATCCAGGGAAACTAAATTTGAGCCGAGTGACTCATTCAAGACCCTGGTCACACATGCCACCCTCAGTGAATGTCTGCAGAATGCAGGGGACTGAAGGGAAAATGCCAACATTCTAAACACGACGGTGAATGACTTATATCACGGGCACCCAGGCCTGAAAATGAGGACAGCAAAGAATCTGGAATGCTCCATTTTGGCCACCTTTTCATGCAAAATTGGGAAGCCTTTTCCAGTCTGAAGGAATAGAGGGCACTGGTGTATGGGCTCTGGTGTCAGAATTCTGGGTTCAAATCCCAGCTCTGCCACTTAGCAGATTCTAAGCAAATCACTTCTCTTTTTACCTGCCAAATGGGGAAGATAAGATCTCTCCTAAGGATGTTGTGAGAATTAGACAAGATGCTGCCAGTGGAGTGCTTGGCACATGGCGAGTGTTAGTTAGTTGGCGGTAGTGATAGTATTAATAGGGGTGCAGGTCTAGAGCCTGGGTGATCTCACAGCATGAACCCCGATTCCTTCATGTGTGTGGGTGAAGAGCCCCTGTGAAACATGATTAACTGCCTTTTTCAGGTTTAGTTGACAGGTGAACTCATCTCTGCCCTAGCAGAAAAAAAAAATTGACGTTGGCATCCAAAGATCATCGTCAGAGGGGCCCCGCCTGCTGTTTCAGCCTCCATTTAGATCGCTTATCCTGCCGTGCATACCTGCCCGCCATTCCCCGACCCGTCATACCTTTGTATGGAGAGAGATGCTCACTCGTATAACTGCTCACCTGGCAGCCTCCTAAAGTCACATCCTTATCAAGCCTTCCCTGACTGCCTCACGTAGAGCATTCATTCATTCAATCGTCAAGTATTTATTGCTGCCACAGCCAATACGTGCCAAGCCTGCTCCCGGCACTGAGGGCATAGTGATGGACACAGGTTCAAAGTCTCTGCCCTTGCGAAGATTACATTCTCTTCTGGGGAAACGGGCAAAACGCAATATACAAACACATAAACTGGTGTCAGTGAAAAAAAATGCTTCGGGTTTGGGGAAGGTAATGTGATAGAGACTGCTGGGCTGTGTAGGGGAAGCTACAGGGCATGACAAGATGGTTGGGGAAGACTTCTCTGAAGCTGGCGTGTAGCCAAGTGAGAAGCAGGGCACAGACCATTCCAGGCAGAGGGAGAAGCAGGGCAGCCAGGAGCCAAGTGCAGGGTGGTGAGGCCCAGCAGAGGGAGGAGGGTTAGGGGGGCATAAGCCGAACTATAGTGGCAGGCAGGGGCCGGGGCGTGCCTGCCTCACTCTGAGACTCTCCCAGTGCTTTCAGATGACCCTGTTGCAGTCCTTTCCACACTGGAGTATGATCAGGGGATCAGGGGCCTGGCTTTTTTGTGTCTGCAGTCCAAGTGCACTGCCTGGATCATAGTCAGGACTCACTAAATGTTGGTTGAGTAGGAGCCAACTTGAGCCAGGGCTGGAGAGTTTGGGAATGGATTCTGGCTAAGGCAGCCTCTGCTGAATCAGAACCCTGAATACACTTTTCTCCAGCTAATTCTGGTAGTAACTGGGCACATGCCCAGAATTTGAAAACAGTTCCAAATTTCAAATTTGGAAGAAGCCTCTGCCTCTGGTTGAGATAAACATAAATCATCGTCTCTCCTGGACGGAAGCAGAGGCAGACAGGAGGTGTTCTGGATGCTAACATGAGCTGCTGTGTTGATCAAGATCTAATCAATTTCAAAATAGAAACTGGAGCTGAGTGTCAATGACACAAGAGGAAAGACAAGAGTCGTGGCCTCAGCAGAACGTGAATAGGCTGGTGGGACAAAGTGCGCTGACAAAGCGGCCCCCGGGAGAGGGACCCTGGCTGACCGTGATAACTGGAAAACAGGCAGCCCCAACCTTGCTGAGCCAGTCGCCAGGAGTGAGGGTCTGAGTCACCACTGAGGAAGCATCGAGCCACACGCGGCTTTTCCTGCCTGCCTAGTGAAAACCGTTTGCTCAAATCCTGTTCTATTTCAGGAAACACCAGCTGCATCATAGGAAGTCCTGCTCTTTCCACATTAGGAACAAGAGTCACGTCTCTTCGCTTTTGGGTGCTCGCAGGGCACCGGCCCTGGAGGACACCGGGTTATTCTGCTGCTCAGCTAAGGAAGATGGGTGCAGTCTGACGCGGGAGGTTAAGCAGGCTGCCCTCCCTCAGGCGGGGAAACACTGAACTTGAGTGGCATCCATAAAGCAAGGATTTCAGTCCCTCCGAGGACCCCTAAAGTGTGCCTGTGTCAGCTCCAAAGGAAAGAGGAAAAAGTGGCCAGATTTCATTCACTGTCAACTTCCTCGTTTCCTTCCTTCTTACCTGGGAGAGGAACACTGAGCCCCGCTCTTTCTGAGAGAGCATCCACGGGCAGGGACCCCAGAATGCACCCTCCTTTCTTGTAGACTGATAGCTCCTGTGTGCTCTGACAGCCAGTGCTGTCCCAGGGACCACTGCTGGCAGCTGCCCTCTGAGGGTGACTGGGGACAGGCAAACTGCAGGTGACCTCAGTGGGCAAGAGAGGGTTTTCCCTTCTCTATCTCCCAGTCCTGATTTAACGCGTTATAGCCAATACGTGGCGAGGGCTGCTGAGTACGGGATGCACACACTGGGGATTTTATGGGACAAAGAGTCCTTATGGGGTGGGGCTGGGTATTTTTTCCCCTGAATTCCATATCACAGAGGGGTATCTAAGAATCTTATTTAAACTTTGGGGTGTTTGGAAGTTTCCACAAACTTTCTAGGTTTTATTTGGGATCTCAGTGGGTATTTCTGTTACAAGACCTTCTCTGACACATGGAAAATGAGTGGATAGAGAAAACAACAACAGAAAAGAATAGAAAACTGCCCTCTTCGCTTATGAGAGGGATCGCCACATCTGTCACTGTGAGATGGGTTATGGTTTCTTCCCACCCAGAGTACAGTGGATCAAGACCCGTCTTCAGTTTTGGTAAATATAAGTATTTATTCAGATGTTAGTTTCGTCATTTGCAGCCTGCTGTAGCTGAACATACGGGTCTGGCTGGAACACAGAGACTGGGTTTCTTTTTCTGCCATTCACTTGCTGTGTGACCTTGGTCCAGTAGCTTCCTTGTTCTGGTCCAGTATCCTTTGAAAAATGAGAGGATTGGATTATATCATGATTACTCAAATCCCATGGCTATTTAATACAACATTAAAAACAAATCACATAGTAGAAAGTTGTGCCTGATTGAATTCTCCTTTAATCCTCCTGTTTAAGGAGAGGAGAAAATCTCAGCACAGAGTTAAAGTATCTTTGACACCTTTTTAACACTTTCTGATCTTACTTTTTTACAAAATGAGAATAGGTTTCAGGTTCAGTCTTTCTTGGGCTACAAGTATCTTTCTAGATCAGCCATCCCCAACCTTTTGACACCAGGGACTAGTTTCATGGAAGACAATTTTTCCATGGATGGGGGTCAGGGGGAGGTGGCAGAACTCTGTGGCCTGTCCCTAATAGGCTGTAGACTGGTACCAGTCTGTGGACCAGGGATTGGGGACTGCAGTTCTAGATGATAATTTAATCACATTGTTTTATTGTTTGGTGTATTTATTTTTATGGTTATCTTTTATTTTTGATGAGTGATTCTCATTTTCTGTTTACAGCAGTGATGTAGGATTTTCTCTTAAAATAAACATGTTTATGTGGATGAGAACATTTAAAGAAATACATGAAAGTGCTATTGGCATATGATAAAAACTGGGAGGTTGATACCTAAAAGGCTGGACTTTGAGAAACCCTGGTCTAGGCGACCTCTAAGTGACTTTCCAGCTCTGATGGCCTGCAAGTATGAATGCCCCAGTTTCAGCACAGTGCACACGTTGCTGGCCTGCAAGTGTCTAAAATGTAAGCTTCATGTGTGCAGTGATTATATGTGGCTTTTTGGCCACTGTATCCAAAGTGTCTGGTTCAGTGGGTGGCATATGATTGGACTTCAATAAATGATTCTGAAGGAACAAATGCATGACTCACATGGAAAATACTGGGATGTGATATCTTTTTTATATTTGAGAGCAAAAGAGAAGGAAACCTCTGCATTTCAGACCCTGTGGAGTAGGACTCGAAGAGGTACAGGTGGACACATACAGACACACAAACACATGAATATGTAGCAGCAGACTCAGGGCTGTCCTTATGCCACCATTGCCACCATATGTGACCCTGGCAAGTGTCTTAACCTCCCTGAGCTTCAGTTTCCCCATCTGTTAAACCACGTGCACACACACACACACACACACACACACACGCTTTGTTTTGAATGTTAAGCCAAGTTGAAGTTTTGTGATATCATTGAAATTAACAGAACACATGCAGTACTGTTTCATTTAAAACAATAATTTGGCTCTTGACATCTTAGATCCTCTCAGGACAAAGGCAAGGTTTAAATAATAAACACATGAGTGAATAAATAAATTAATATTAATATTTTACCTTTTATTTTCAGTTTTCCTTGTTTTCAAATCTCATTGGCTCTCTGCTTGGAGTATTTTTAAATTGACTGGCTGTTTGGTTCAAGTGATGTTTTAAACAAGTTTTGGCGCGGGCTGTAGACCTGTTGTGCTTGCTGGGTTGGAGTTTGGGCGTGCCACCAAGCTGCCTTGGCTGGGTGACAGCTTAAATACATCCAAACAGCTGGTCGTGCCGGGAGACTTATTGGTGGGAAGATTCCACAGAAACAATGCCCTGGCCCGAGCATCCCTGTCCCTGTGGGGGGGACCTGAGGGGCCAGGTGGTCTCTTCAGGTCCAAGGGAGACTGCTGGGCTCAGGGGGAGCCATTCCTGACTCGAATCCAGAAGGATCTCTGTGTTCTCTTTGCTCCTTCCCCTGGGGCTCCCGTTGGCTCTGATTTCCAGCAGCGGTTGGGAGCTGCTGCCTCTGGAACTGGAGTTGGTGAAACCGAGAGACAGAGACCAGACTTTCTCATAAGCCTCACCTCGTGTTTCGGGTGAAGGCTTGTCCTTGCGGGGGAAGGAGAAGGGGTTCGACACCACTTTTCAGACAGGCCCAGCCCTGCCCCCTCCCCCAACTCCAGTCATTTGGCTTCATTTATTAGCCTTTTCTGAGGGCAAAGGACAATTAAGGAAAACAAAAATGGAAGCAGAATTCTATACAATGTATGAAAAACTTTCTAGTGGCTCAGGCAGCATGAATACTTATTATAAATAGAGGAGAGTGGCAGGGCTGCGATGGTGATGAGTTGAGACCACGTGGAGAACACACTAGAAGCTGTGTCCCGCCTGCAGGAGGCCCTCCATAAATGACATCTATTGTTATGATTGACTCCTGGCTCCTCCTGGGCCTCAGCGTGTTTGTCCAATGAGTGATCAATCGATGGGAGTGGCTGCCTTAGGGGGAGGAAGCCTGAAGGGTGCAGGCTGAAGATGAATGTCACCGAGCTGTGATATTGGTACTCGCTCCTAACGTCAACGTAGAGATGGACACGTGCTCAGAGACAGTCCTGCAGATCTTCCCCCGTCAGCCTGGTCATGTCCTCCAGGGCAGGCTGGCTTCAGCTGGCCAGACAATAGCAGGCTGACTTTCCACGGGCCCTCTCCTTTCGGCACGATTGACTTTGAAGTTAGAATACACCTCGGACTAAGCAAACATGCTTCAGACCCTAGATTTTTTCTGCAGCTCTTTAACAGGGCAGCAGGAGGGCGTCCTCCTACGTGGCACACATTTTTAGAGTCTTGGCAGTTGGTCATGGGCGTCCAAGGCGCCTGCTGCTGACCCAGTGGAATATCAAGAAGAGACAAGATCTCTGAGGCTGCATCTTCTCTGTTTGCTCTCCTGACCTAGGGGCGTGGGTGAAGCTAAACTGCCAAACCCCAAACTTTACTGAATCTGATATAATTGGAGGGGAACACCACTTAGGACATTGGACTAGGGGAGTGAATAAGATCCTTGTGAAAGTCTTTTTCTGAGCCAGGCTTGGTCCCAGATGTACGTTGTTGGATTTCCGATGTCATGGGCTGTATGTGTGATCAGTAAAATCTCCTGAAGCTCTCCAGGCACATGTTCTCTGCATTCAGGGTAACTTAAGAACCATGATTACAAAGAGGAAGGAATCTCCGTGGCAACTGCCTCAGCAGGCACGCTGTAGGGGGGCTCTAGCTCCATGCAGCAGCGTGAGTTGGCATCGAAGGCACTCGCGTTTACGGAGGGCTTTCCACGTGCAGACAGTATGCTAAGGCCTGGATGTGGGTCATTTCTGTCAGTCCTCTGAGCACTCCTGTGGCAGGTTTATGGTAGGAAACACCTGGTGTTTATGGTCCCAGGCGGCCATCCCCACCTCCCCAGAGCTCCTCATGTCCCGTTTGGAGTCTCGCCATTGGTGTTCAGGGTTTCGTTGGCGTGGTAAACCAAGGTGTCTTCTCCTTCCACGATAGTGCCGAAACTTTCTTCACACCACCCTGGAGAGGCAAAGGGATTGATTGGAATCTTTCTCCCAGGGCTTGGAATCTGGAACTTATCATGCGAAAGCAGAAGAAATCCTCAGGGTGTACAGATTATAGCCCTGGTTCCTGGGCCAGATTGTCCAGCAACTTCTGCTGCCTGCTTCGAGTTTGTTGTAAGGCTTTTCTTGCCTCTTCTGAGCTGTCCCATGGCCTCCAGTAAATTTCCTTTTAGCCGGAGTCTTTGAGTGGTCTTCGGTTCAGGTCCGTCTGACTCCAAAGCCTGTGAACTTAACCATTAGGCAACATTGGAGCCTCTCTGCTTCCTCCCAGGCCTGAGGTTCTAAGAGGCTCTGATTCTGAGAATGTGCAGTTCTAAGATGATATGATTAATTCCTTTTTTATTCTTCCAGAGCTCCTTGGTGTTCACACCTGCAAATCTCCTTCCCAAATTAGCTGTCTGCCTGAGCTGTCAGCTGAGTCAGTGGCAGGGTGTGAGGGCTTTTGGACTTGGAGCTCGGCTGACAGAACACATCCCTTTACTCCCACCCACGCTGTCCCCGCAGGCTCCCCATCCTTCAGCCACCGCCAGCCTGGTCTGCTCACTTGTCCCTAAGACTGTTTGGGGCTTACCACCCCTTAGGAGAAATCTACAAACCCTGTGGGCGAAATCTCAGCTTGAACAATGAGGTGAAGAAAACAGAGCCAGGACCTGCTTTAAGAGTTTCTGCTCTGTTGACAATCCCTGGAGGTGGCCCCAGTGTCTCTGCACTAGGCCAGTGATGGGCAGGGCCTTGTGACAGAGTTGAGAAAAGCTTCATGATCTAAATTCAGGATGAAAGATTAGAAATGTCCCCCCATATCGCCACTAGGCAAATAGAAACAGATGTTCATATTTAGGCAGCTAAAAAGTAGTACTTACTTCCTCGATGTTATTCTTCTATTCAACAAAGGAGATCATTTAAATTGTGTGAACAGACACTTCCAATATGAGACACAATAAAGCAATTTTTAATTATGAACAAAAATTTAGCCCGATATTTTCCAAATTGCCCTTTGCCAAAAATACTGCCTATTTCAAGCTGTCCTGTAGGCTTCTTCAGCGTGGGAGGTTGCGTTTCTCTCTGCTCCTAGGCACAGCGGCTAACACAGGACTTTTCGGCTTCATATGCAAAACAGACAAGATGGAGCTTCTCTGTTGAAGTCACCTGTGATCTGCGGCATCCCCCTTAACACTCCCACCTGGGTCTGGAGGCAGTTCTGAGGAATCACAGGATTTGAGGAACAAGTAGAAAACCGCTGACCTAACACCCAATGTTAGCTGAATTGGATTCAGTGGACATGGCAATGAACAACATCCGTGGTAGGAAGTTGCATTGTTTTCTTTCTCCCTTTTTCTCATCTCTCTCTCCACTCCTGCCCCCAAATATAGCTAGGCGAGAGGGAATCTTTGTGATCAAAATAGGTGGGTGGCACCTAGGTAGGGTCTTCCCCAGCAAGTTAGAGACATGGGCTTGGAGTCTTTGGCAAGATGAACAGACATCAAACTGGCTAAAGAGTGAGGCCGTGCGTAGGCTGCGTGGCGGGCCTGGCCGGGCAGAGGGTCTGAAGGTGGAGCACATCCAGAGAGATCAGAAAAGGCATGTCTGTGCGTCCTTTAAGGCCAAGGATCCAGGCAAATAGCAGGGCATAAGCCTGGAAGACGGAAAGCTGAGCTGGGTGAGAGAGAATCTCCAGGAAAATACTCAGGATGCTGTAGATTTATAGGAACTGGTGGGAAAGGCAAAGAAATCAGTGAACAGGTGAGGCTAAAAGACAGCCGAGGACAGAGTGTCACATGCTGAGCTGTCTGCAGCCCAGGGCATTTCAGCGGTGCCTGGACTTCCTCAAAACAGTGTTGGACACAGCTTAGGGCCTTTGTATTAGGAGGAAATCTGGCCGAGAGTCCTTTTGCTTTGTGTCTGTTATGCTTGTCATGCTGCAAGGTTTTTTTGACCTCTCTCTAAAACATGTACTCATTATCAGAGCCTTCGAGTTAGGATTTGGGGCTGGGGAAGCCAGAAACCAGTCTGGTTGATGTTTAGGTGGTTTTCTGGTTTGTAAAGAATGCTGTGCATGATCTTATTGCTTCTCTGAAGTATTTCAGGAAGGTCTGTATAATGAATATCACACAGCACCTGATGTCACAGAGTCCTGATGATGCCAACAGTGCCTACAGAAAGCAGAGCACTGGCAAGGCAGGAAGAGAATTAGGGTCCAGACTTGGTGTGGCCGTGTACATGAGAATCGTTGTGGTCGTTTATGCGAACGGCTCCCACATGTCCAGGTGGGACAGCCACAGTTACGCATTCCATTCGCAATAGGTCAGACTGGCTTTGTGCTAAGTTTCCTGGATCATGCCACTCAAATGTGTCATGTGTACTTGGTTGTCATAGCATGTTGCTCCGGAAGAATGATCTTGTGGCCAGAGGTCACGCACTGGCTTCCTCCAAGCTATGCTGGCCCCCAGAGATTTTTTTAATTTGGGCTGCACCAGGTTTAAGATTTTGAATTGGTCGCCAATATTTCAAAATTAGAAGATGCCGTCAATATTTGCACTTCTGGTTTTCTTGAAATACTGGAAGCTCAGTTAACATTGGTTTTTGCAACTGCCCCTTTTCCATGAGTCATATGTTGTCCACATGCCATCGTCCCCACCCGGCCTGCTGTACTTCTTTGCTTTAACTGTCAAGCCCCACGGATGGTGGAGTGTGAGTCCCTTGGCCTAGGTCATTGTCTTATGTAACTCGCCATGTAGAACACGGGTTGGCAAACTGCTACCTGTGAGTCAGCTCGGGCCCTCTAACTGTGTATATATGATTTTATTAGAACACAGCCATACTCATTTGTTGTCACATTGTCTATGGCTGCTTTCGCACTGCTTAGAGTGGAGCAGTTGCAACAGGGAACATATTGCCTAAGCATCCTGAAATATTTACTATCTGGTCCTTTACAGAAAAAGTGGGCTCATCTCTGATCTAGAGCATGGCCAGAGGGGCTGACTTCTCACTATAAAATGGTCCATCAAGGTATTTTCTACTTAAATTTTTCTCCTCTCAGAGAAATTCTCCCACTATTCTTAACTGACCTTTCTTACTTTCCCTCCAGGCTTTATTTATAACCCGCCAATGGGAAGTGGGTGACCTCTGTTGTTTTCCAGGTCTGGTGATTATGAGGCCATAACCAGTTTTCAGGGGCCGGCTGTGTAGCAGTTGGTTTCCTTTTATTTTTTCCTTGTCTGCCATATCCAGGGGAAGGAACAGGACACCCTAGAATTATTGGCATCCTACATTTTTGTAGACTGTACCTCTATCCCACAGGGTTCAGCGTTGCTATGGATGTTATTATTCTGAGAACAATATCTTACATAGATGCAGTGGAAGTAGTTGAAACTTTTGCAGTATCCCTGTACCTCTTCTCTTATTTCCTTCTCAGCACTATCCTGCGAGGCATGCCGATCGCCTACCCAACCGCTCTTCTTCCTCCCATCCTTTTTACTGCAGAGCCCAGCTCTAGATAGTGACAGAAAATGCCAGAATCTTGCTTTTATAGCCCTTGGCAGTGGCCGGAGGGGGTCTCACGACCCTGTTCTGGCTAATGACACAAAAGATTAGTCTTCTACAAAATATTTTCTCCTTTGTAAGAGAGCAATAGATGCAAGAGAGATTCCCTTGTCTTTTCCTTTCTATTTCTGGGTGTGGCTTTGTGAGGACGTGATGCTTGAATCTGCTGAAGCCACGTTGGGACATGTGGGGAGACATCAGTGATTTGAGGAGGATGGTGGGAGGAGGGACAAGGAGATCCTGAGTTCCTGGGGACATCCCTGAGCCTGGAACCATCTCTATTCAGGTGATTCTCATTATGGGAGATACTAATAAAATATTCTCTTTAAAGCCACTTTGGATTAGGTATTCTGTTACTTTGTAGCCGAAAGTATCTTAATTCAAACACTTAGGTAATAGTACCTCTAGTTTACATAATTTAAAAAATGTAGCAAAAATGTATGTAGTTCTTACTGTATACATACATACCATACTGTATACCTGACAGTTAGGTACTGTTCTGAGTGCCTTCCACATAGTAATTCATTTAGTTCTCATAATGATACTATGAAATAGGCATTTTTATGCCCGTTTTACAGAAGAGGAAGCTGACACCCAATACATGCTAGAATGATACTGTATGAGGTCACATGCTTGGTAAGAGGCAGAGCTGAGATTTCACCCTGGACAGTCTGGCTTCAGAGGCCATGGGCTTAAACAGTATACTGTGCTCCCTCTCTTGTACAGAGGAAATGGTTTGCCCCATGTCACATGACACAGGTGTTATGGTACCTGGTGTCACCCTTCCCCTGGGACAGGCACCGGAGCAATCTGTATATCCACCCATCCATCTCCTCACCACACAGTGAGCTGTCCACTGGTGTGCACCTTCATTACCCTTGAGCTTGTCACCGTCCTGGAGCTTAGCGGGTGCTCAAGCCGAGGGCTAGATCTGAAGCTTCTTTGCTGCCCACCTGCTGCTCTTTGTTCCTCCCTCCTGGCTGCAAGCATCGGACCATTGCTGGCCAGGTGCACACAGGGGGAAGATGTAGGAGCGCGGGTCCCCTGTGCTCTTCGTTCCATTGAGGAGATAGTGCATGGTGGTCACGTGCACTGGGTTTGGAGTCAGGCAGAGTTAAGTTCAACTACGGCTCTACAACTTCTAACATGCTGTGTTACCATGAGAAAATCCCTTCCCTTCTCTGAGCCTCAGTGTCCTCCTCTGTAAAACGGGATAATAATGATCTATGCAATGATGTTGTTTTAAATATTAAATGATATATGCATATAAAATGTTTAACAAAGTACTCGGCACCAGGAAATCACCCAGTTATAAGTGATAAATATGTTATTAGAGATGTTGCTTTTTCATTCTTACTATCACTATGTTTGAGGTGGTTTGTGGGCTGAAATATCTGGAGAATCGGTTGCTCTGTCTGAAGTGGATGAAACTTCAGGACATTTAGGAGTGAGGGAGGGGGACCCCCAGGAGAGGAACTGACCTCGGTGTCAGGAAAGCAGCATCCTAGCTGGGCTTTGTGATCACAGTGGCTTCCTTTCTCCCTGGGCTTCTGTTTCCCCACCTGAGACGTGTATTTGTTGCCTGAGACTATTCCTAAGAGCCTGTCACAGCTGGAACAGACCACGGTTGTGACATGCACCAAACACATGGGCCTGCATTCTCGCTAGGATTCTGCAAAGCCCAGGGGCAGCCGAGGGCCCCGATTCAGTTGTTTCACCAAAATCGGCCAAAGCTGCCCACAGGTTCTCATGCCATTATCTACCAGCATTGACGGTGCCCAGTGCCTGGCACGAGGCGGATGGTCAGTAATCCTGAGCTAGATGAAAGAATGGACTCCAGGGAGTGAGGGTGTGGCTCCTATGACCCTTGAAGGTTGGGCAGGTTTGGTTTCTGGTAGTATAAATATTTAGAATATGACCATGATTATAGTTTTTGGCAAGAGTGAATGACTTACTCATAGTCGTGGCCTTGAACCTAACCAAACCGTGAGCCAGCACCGGAATAAACCGCACTGAACTGCCAGCCTCAGAGCCGGAGGGAAACTGACTTTGCACTCACACAGGAGCCAGGTCTGGCTTTATTTTTTTTCTTTTAAAAAATGTACAGACATTCCAATATCTAGTAAACCCGATCAAACCAGATGCTTTCTTTCTTTTTTTCTAAAACCTTGAACTAGAACAAAATTAGACTGCAAAGGATCCCTTTTTTATAATATTGCTCAGGACGTATAAACAGTAATAATGTTAGCTAACATTTGTAAGGCAATCACTTTGTGCTAAGTGTATTATCTTATTTATTCCTCCGGCAAACCTATGAAGTAGGTGCTATTTTCATTCCTGTTTTACAAGTGAGGGAAATTTGGCAGCTAAATAACTCTTGCCAAGGTTACATGGCCATTAGAAGGCAAAGTGAGTATTTGAGCTCAGTTCTGTCTGATTCCCGAGCCGGTGCTCTCAGCGCTCTGGCTGTCCAGTGTCCTCAGCATCAGTGACAGCGACAATTTATCGAGCATACATGATGAGGCAGTCACAGGGCTGAGCATTCTTCACACATGAGCTCAGTTAATCCCCACACAGTGCTACCGGGAGTGTACCATTAGTAGCTCAAGTTTAGCGATGAGGAAACAGAGCTTTTGCAAGACTATATAATCTGCTTGGAGTCCAGGTGGTGGAGCTGAGCTATTTCCTGCAGAATGACAGAGCTCAGCAAACTCTCCAGGGCAAGAAAGAGTGAGGGACTTTACCAAGGTCATGCAGTGAATTGGTGGTTGAACTGGGACAGGGCTTCTTGAAGACTTTTCATTTACTGTGGGGAGAGTGTTAGTGCAGTAACAGTGGGAGGGGACCTGCCATATGGCCGATCTGCCTTGTCCCTTGCCCTAGTGACAGAAAAAAGAGTTTAGTGGATTAGAGCATACACTTTGGATCATACAGACCTGTGTTCAAATCACAGCTGCAAAACTAACTTCCTGGACAATCTTGAGAAAGAGCCTTCCCTCCCTGAACCTCTGTTTTCTCTTCTGCAGAATGGGACCATAACCAGGAGCTGGAGGCAGGCCTGCCTGCTGGGGTTGCTGGAGAAGTATATCAGAGAACACACATAAAATGTCTGGCACAATGACTGCCACACAGTTAGCATGGAGTAGCTGTTGTTATTGTCATTGCTAACTGAAATTACTTATGGGCCAAAAGAGGCTTGGAACCACTGCACAATATAGAGAAGGCTTGAAATCTGCCTCACGATGACTGACTTACGAGGGGAAGGAGACCCAGAGGCTGAAGAGTGTGACTCTATGAGACACACATGCATTTGGGACACACATACATGTACCTGCAACCCACGCGCACACACACTTGTGGTATACACACACTCATACACATGTGCACACATATACACAAAATATACTGTGATATATACATGCTATCACACATGCACCTGCATATGCTCACACATGCACACACATGCACACACAATATATTTGTGGCATATACATGTTCTCACACATGTACCTGCAACCTGCACACACATGTGTTGTGGAACACACATGTTCATGCACATGTGCACACGTGCACGCACAGCATACTTGTGGCCTATATATGCTCTCACATATGTGCACATATGTACACCCACACGCACACACACATATGCATACACAATACACTTGTGGCATACACACGCTCACATGCACACACATTGCGCTTGCACACAATCCTTCCCCTCCTCAGCTTAGTTAACCCTCCTTATCCTTCAGCTCTCAGCCCAAAGGTCCCAGCCTCAGGACAGCCACCCTGACCTCCCAGGTGAGGCCAGGTCACCCAGGCTGAGCTCTCTTGGCACTCAGCACTTTTCCTCCTCAGTTTGCATCTCAGTTGTCATTGAATAATTGCAATAAGTTGCTTGATTCTGCATTTCCTGTTAGAATGTTAGTTCTGTGGAGGGCAGAGATGAACCTGACTATTCCCCACTGATCAGCGTCACTTGCCGCAACCTGGCATGTAGTGCTTCTGCAGTGCATAGATGCCATTGATCCCAGAGAACCACCAGGATCCCCTTTGCATGCAAGCTGGGGAATAAGATGACCATATTGCGGTTACGCTGAACAAGACACCTTGTATAGGAGTTTTGGCCTTGGAGTCTGTGATGATTTGTAGGCTCACTCAGAGAGAAGTTCCAGAATGTTGTAGAAATTGGTAAGAAAGAAAATCTGAATTTCAAATGCAGTCCTAGTCTCCAGGAAAACAATTTTGGGGGAGAGAATGTCTAGGAAGTCTGAAATGCAGACAGCTCCTTGTGCCTCTCCTTCCACTTTCCCCTGGGAGGTTAGGGGACACCAGCAACTGCCACAAGTAACAAGGTTGATGAGTCACTGTCCCAGCTGGGATGGACTGTTTTCTTTCTCCTACAGGCCCCTGTTGGACATAAAGAGGGCAGAGGCTGATGGGCAAATGGAGATGAGAGACACAGTACATGGTGATAAAAAGCAGGCTGCTTGGGTTAGAGTCATTTGTTTTCATTTACTCATTCTTTCATTTATTAGTAAATACTCTGGGCACTTTCTAAGTGCCAGGTACTGTGTTAGCTGCTGGGGATACAGGAGAAAATGAGATAGACGTAGTCCTTGACCTCAAGTCTAGCCGGAGAGGTAGACAAGGAAATAAATAGGCAAACAACATGAGGTGTGATCAGTGCTCCAATGGGGATGTGCAGAAGAGGAGCTCTTGGGGATGAAGGGGATGGCTTCGGGGAGAGTGGCCTCAGGGAAGGGCCCCAAAGGGAGAGGCACGGTGGCAGCTCAGCAAGGCAGCAGCAGGGTGGGGGTGGGGACAGGGAGGACAGGGTCCAGAGGATGCTCAGCTCACCCCTGAGGACCCTGAAGCCCCGCCCCGGGTGATAGCAATAGATCCCAGGACTCCAATACCCACAGCTGAGAGAGGACAGTGTGGACGAGAGGTGCAGGTGCTCATGGGACCTGGGGCTGTGCGTGAGGCTGGAGGAGCCTCGCTGGCGTGTCTCTGGAGGGCAGTGAGGAGGACCCAGTTCCCGCAGGCCTGGATATTGGGGAACTTTGCCGCTCATTGGCTATAAGACAGTGCATTCTCTGGGCCTGTTTTCTCTCCTGTCAAATGACAGGGAGGCCTAGGTGACCTGTCATGTCCTTCCCAGTGCTGCTGCCCAAGCACTCATCAGTCTGGGGAGCTGTGTGCTTCCCTCGCTCCCCAGACCACCCATTCCTCACCTCCCCGCCCCGCACTCGCTACCCTGTGCTCTCCACCCGGCCTCCTGGTCTCCACCACTACCCAGAGGCTGTGTCACTGTGACCAGCTCATGGCACATTCATGAGAAACTGAGAGGGACGATAACACGACCGACTTCTTCAGCCTCCTTACGCCACTCTCTACCCGGGCAACCCTCGCCTGCCCTCCCTGCCTCAAACTCACAAACTCTTTCTTGCCCTTCTCTTCCTTCCCACCCCTCTCCCCACTTTTGCCTTGCCAATTCCTTTTCATCTTTCAAACCCAAGTTTAAACATTATTTCTTCGGAGAAGCCTTCCTGAAGAGGGTCCATCACTTGTTGTATTTGATATTAATGCACTGTACATTTGCTTCCTAACCCTCAGCCTAGCGGTGTTTAGCCCACTTTTGTGGTTTGCTGAGTGTCCCGTTCCCTCTCTGGGATACGAGCACCATGGGCAGGGGACACGTCTGATGTGCTCATTCCATGTCCTTTCGACTGTCCCGGGCACACGTTAGGTACCAGGTGATTAGTCGTTGAATTAATAAATGACTATGTCAATGTATTTAATATGTTCCATACATATGGAAGTTATTAATTAAACTCGTTCCAGACTTATAAACTTATTTAAGTTCGGTTAAATAAGCAAAGACCATCACACAATTATAGTGACTCCTTGCCACAACCACTAGAGGGCGATGTGAAACCATAAAGCTGGGTGGCCTCGAGGACCCCCCTCCCCTCACCTCCACCCCTTTCCAGAGGTGGAAATGTGATGTTCAGTCACTCCATTCCCTAGAGTCATTGAATAAAATTTTAAAATATACAGACTGTTACGAGTTGGGAGGCTTGCTAGAGGCTGTTCCACCCAATCCCGGACACTGAGGCCCGAGGGAGAGTGAGTTCCCTCTGCCTCCATTCACCTCGTGGCACGGACTTGCTCCCAGCCATGGGCAAACCCCTCTCTTTTTCAGTATTCCTGTTTTTTATTATGCGGGAGAGACCACTGTAACTTCCGTGTGTCCGTCCATCCAGTACATATTTATGGACTTTCTACTATGTGCTGGGCACTGTGTCAGGTGCTAGAAATTCTAGCATACAAAACAGGCCCCGTCTGAGGAAGTCCACCATCTGGTTGAGAAGACAAACACCAAATAATATATGGTTCCCCACTGTGATTGGCGTGAGGAGAAAGGCAGAGTCTGGGGGCAGAATACAGCAGGGACACCTCTTCTTGGAGGAGGCTCATTCTTGAAGGAAGGGCCGTCTAGCAGAAACCGGGGGGCTGAGCAGGGCGGGCAGAGAAGCCCAGGCCTCCTGCCCCACGTGCCCACCTGGCTTGCCCGCTGCTGCTGAGCAAGTCCCCTCTCCTCTGTGGCCTTCTGTTTCGCCATCTGTATAATTGTACAAGCATTTCAAGCCTGAGCTTTTGATTAGAAGGGGCTTGTACCTTAGATGTCTGGGGCTGCTGGTATGTGGGCTTTGTAGTTGGTGTCATAGGAGCCTGGAGTCTAACTCTTGGCGGGAAGGGGCTTCTACATTGATGGCCTCCCGCTGACCGGTGGGCCAGCCGCTAAAGGGCAGCTTTGTTCCGGGCATAGGAGTACTGCAGCTTTTTTTTTTTTTTTTTGAGACAGAGTCTCACTGTGTTGCCCAGGCTAGAGTGCCGTGGCGTCGTCCTCGCCCACAGCAACCTCACACTCCTGGGCTCAAGCGATCCTTCTCCCTCAGCCTCCCGAGTAGCTGGGACTACAGGCATGCGCCACCATGGCCGGCTAATTTTTTCTATATATTTTAGTTGTCCAATTAATTTCTTTCTATTTTTAGTAGAGATGGGGTCTCGCTCTTGCTCAGGCTGGTCTCGAACTCCTGAGCTCAAACAATCCGCCTGCCTTGGCCTCCCAGAGAGCTAGGATTACAGGCATGAGCCACCGTGCCCGGCCAGTACTGCAGCTTTAAGACCTAGCACAGGGCCTCCCCAGGTATGGCTCTTGGACTGCCTGCAGCCAGTCACCTGGGGAGCTGGTTAAATATGCAGATTCCTGGGCCCCGCCGCCACAGATAGTGATAAGGTAGATCTGAAGGAGTGCCCAGGAATCTGCATGTTAATGAGCTCTCCAGGTGACCCCGCTGCACGTTGAGGTCTGGGAACCAGTACCCTGGATCTTCCTGTAGAAAGGATTTATGCCACCAGCCTTCGAACTGGCCAAAATGTGGCTAAACGGAACACTTGGTGATTCAAATCACATCCTAAATATACTTAGCAATCTCACTTTTAAGAGGCCTCACTGGTAATGTGAATTTCTACAACACTGGAATTCTTTCTTGTGTGTTAATTTTCCTAAAATGACAGGCACACCAAACTAAATATGCTTCGCCGGCTAATTAATTAAATAGTGAATTAAAGACACCTGGATTCAGTTTTGTGGAAGATACATAGTATCCATTTCCAGAGAGTGGGCAGAGGAGAAGATTTTTGGGAGAGGCACAAAGAATTAAATTTCAAAGCCCAGAGTTAAGCTCTTTTAGGATAAAGCATTTATTTACTGTCAGATTTATAATCACTGCCCACCTGGGACAGGTGAGTACTGGCCCAGTATCCCCTGAATGCAGCTAAAAGCCTGATGCCCTTGAATTTGCCACTGCTGAGGAGGCTCCAATCCCATTGCTCCTGCCCATGACCATCTGTGGGGCTGGGAATGCTCTGATCCCTTCATTCTGGACTTTAAAAGGGCTCAGGCAGAGATGTCTCGCATCATGGAGATGTCCTGGCCCTTAGCAACGAATATTTCATTCAGAACCCTTATCTCCTGTTGCTCCAGTCTCATGGCTCGTCCATCATTTTTTCATTCGTGGGGCAGTCGCAGCAGTAACCAGGCTGACCCAGAGCAGACCTGACTGTGGGCAGTGGTCCTTGGAGCTGAGGCCACCCTCATGTGGCTGACTGGTCGGGAGCCCGTGAGCAGAGGACTAACAATGGTGGTGCTGACCCATCAGCCTTCGCCTGTCCCAGGATGGCCCAGGATCTCTGTAGGAGAGACAAGGAGGTCACGAGGACCAGGTCTTGACCAAGGCAAGGTAGACAAGCACAAAGGCGACAGGTTTCTTTACGCTGGTGGCTACTCTAAGTCATGCCGAATGAGTGGCCCAGGCTGTTGGATCAGAGAGGATGATCAACTTGATTTAGGGCCTCGAGACTATAATTTGCACTGGTGGAGAGAGAGGAGATGGCATTCAGAGGGACTTGGAAAACCAAATAAAAATGGCAGGAACAGGAGATTAGTATTAATGGAAGCAAGGATCCAGGGGAGAGAAGAAGGGAAAAGAAGTTGTTAGAAATGCTAGAGAGAGGCATTGCTTTTCATGGAATTCTTCATCATGCACATGAATTTTGTTGACATTGCACTTCATGTATACTTCATATGTGTACACGAATATTATTCAGTATCTCTACTTTGATCCCCACCAAGCTGTCAGACAGGCTGGTTGTTTCCATATTACCAAGGAGGAGACAGGCCCAGAGGAGACGGCATGACCGAAAGTTTGGGTCTCTGCACTCTATGCCTACTGCTGTTCCGTTAGTGAGTTTTCCAAGTTTAGGCTCACTTAAATAATGTTTTATGCGGGGAACAATTATATCATAAAGATGAAGCAGACCCACACTCTCGGCGTGGCTCTCTCCTTGAGGCTCCTCTGTGGATCTCCATTTAGAAGCCACCAAGTTTGCTGGTGCTTCCGGCACAGGCCACCCAAAGCCACTGCCGCTGCTTGATGGGAGAAGAGGTGCGCTGGCCTCCTGTAGCAAGATGCAGGCTGTGCTCAGGGTACATTATCTGGTGACGAATGCAGGAAGGATCGGGAAAGAAGAGTCAGGAGGGGGAAGACTCAAAAGCAAGTTGATAGTTGCAGGAGAGACGAGGCCCCTGCTGCAAACGTCTCATCAGGAACCCTATTCCGCTGGACACAGGAGCAGCAACAGAGCCTGCGGAGCAGAGTGGGCGGTCAGCCCGGTCCTGCGGGAGTAGTGACCACGGTGCCGGCTCAGGAAGCCCCTGTCATTGGGGAGGAGAACACGGGCCCTGGAGTCAGGCAGACTTGAGTTCAAGTCCCTGCTCTGCCGCTTTCTAGTTGTGTTCTTGGACAAGACGTATCACCTCACGGAACTGTAATTTCCTCACGTGTAAAGTGGGAGTAGTAATGGCTGTGAGGATTAAGTGAAATCAAGCTTTAAAAACACTTAACGCAACGGTAGCCACTAAATAAACATCAGCTGTGGCCATTATAATCACACCGAGTGCCGTGACTGCAGTGGCTGCTTTCCTTCTGCTTCTAAACATGCTCCTTTCTCTGCAATTGATAAATTCTTCCTTTGACTTCTACCCTTCGGGTCCACCATCTTACCCCGCCTGAATTACCCGAATTACTGTTGAGTTTTTTTTTTTTTTTTTTGAGATTCTATTTACTGAAGAAAAATTAACCTCATTTTCTGGCCAAAGGAGCTGAGTTTTGGGGATGTAAAGTAACACCGTTAAGTAACACGACTGAGTGCATGTATGTTGGTGGCTCCATCACTCACACCCAGAGCTGGCCAAGACCTCGGCCACTGACGTCAGCAGGGAAAGCAGACTTTACTAGGGTTACAATAAATGCCTCCACAGGGACGTGCGGGGGAACTACGTAGGCGATGAGAAGGCTTCCCCAGGAGTTGGCCACGCTACCAGGGATCAAGGTTATTCACGGCGAATGCCAGGGCCGGAGGGCCCCAAGGGACCGTCTCAGCCAGTGTTGCCCAAAGACAGTCCGAGGGATGCCTGTGGGACCTGGCGTGTGAGAATTTCTCCAGTCTTAATCATTACGTATTCGTTATAAATTATTAACCCCGAAGGCTGTGGTTTCTCATGTATGAGGTGATAAATTTCCTTTTTAAATACATAAATACATATAAGGAACAATATTAGGTCCACAGTAGCAGCTGTGGTGCTTATATATGGCAAAATCATGATCCCGGACATCTCATGCCCGAAGTTTGGAAAACTCTGATTTTGTACAACTTTGTTATTTTGTAGAAGAGAAAACAGAGCCTCAGAGAGACCCAATGACTTGCTCAATGTCACAGAGTGAGTTAGTGACTGAGGTTAGTCATATAAAAATGTATTTCATTCCCCCCACTCCTAAGATAAGGGAAAAAGCGATCCAATCAGTGTGGGATCTGGGAGGCATTTGATAAATGACTCGCGCTTCTGCGGGCAGCCTGATACTCGGATTAGCATCTTGCTGGTGCTTTCCTGTTTTTGCAAATTAATTTCTCTTTCCAATATTCGTCTATCTCACAGTCCCCCCCTTCTGTGGTGAGACAGACTCGGCTTTGGAGGGACAGTTCGTGACTGATGTCCTTTTGCCCTTCTGACCCCTGGAGCAGAAGGTTCAGTTCTGTACGTCAGTCGCCCTTGCCTGGTGGTGGGAAGGACAGACACCGGGTTTCGAGTCGGGAGGGGGCTCTGCTCTTCCTGCAGCTCCTTGTGTGACCATGGTGGCCCCTTTCTCCCTGCGCCGCCTATCCTACGGGGCGATTCTGGAGAGGAACCCAGACCGAGCCCTTTAGGAGCTGGAAGGACGCCGCCATGGAAGGGGTTGTTGTGAGATCAGCGCCCTCCCCGTCTGCGGTGATGGGGCCCCCGGGCGTGACTGGAAACACCCTGGCTGCCCCCACGGCGCTGCCATGGCCGCCCTGCAGCACGAGGAGCCCAGAAACTGCTGACGTTTACCCAACAACCTGGGCTGCTCTTTCTCAGAGTAAAAAACTGCCGCTCCTGCCGGTGCTATCCCATGCGGGGTTTCATTTTGGTTTTTACAATTACTCTCAGAGTAACCATTGTCGTTACTCTCTTAGTAAAGAGGAAACTAAAGTCTAGACTGTGAAAGGGACCTACCGCAGGTCACCCAGCTGGCGAGCGGCACCTCCAGGGCCACCAGCCACCCTGGCTGGGCTGAGGGGGCAGGGGAGGACTCCTCTTTCACTCCTGCATTTGTCATGCAAATGTCCCCAGTCCAGTGCTTACTTTGTGCAGGGGAAACAGACCTGGAGGGAGAAGAGAATGGGCAGAGCTAGGATTAAAACAGGGGTCTTCTGACCAAATTGGGGAAATCTGCTTTTTTCATACTAGTGGAGATGTCCGTGACAGTTGTAGGTCATATTCTTCATTAGGAGATGTGTTTCTAGAAGGATTTAGGAAGTGGATATTATTTCCCTCTAATACAGCCCTCCCCTAACTTTCATCTGCTCATCTAATTATTATTGTTATTATCGTGAAGAATACATATCTGTAGTAGTCAGGCTTCTGACTATAGAACCAATAGGATGTGTATCTACAGATCTCTATATATATACACACAGAGAGACTTTAAGGAATTGGGTCACATAATTGTGGAGTTGGCAAATCCAAAATCTACAGGGTAGGTGGGCAGGCTGCAGACTCAGGGGAGGGTCCATATAGCAGTTTGAATCCCAAGGCGGTCTGCTGGCAGAATTCTGTCTTCCTTGGGGGACCTCAGCCTTCTTCTCTTAAAACCTTCAGCTGATTCTCTGGAGCCCATCCACGTTAGGAGCCATGATCTGTTCCACGCGAAGTCAAAATGTGGATCTCACCTATACCTTCCCCACAACATCCAGACTTACCTGACCAGGTATCAGGGAACCGTGGCCTGGACAAGCTAATGCGTAAAATTAACCATGACAAGTGCAAATGCGTAACACGTAGTAACACAAACTAACCTTTACTGAACATTGACTACGGGCCAGGCACCCTTATCGCACTACATGATTCCTAATTATGATTACAGGACAGTCCCTGACACATAAATAGAAACAAATGGTGGAAGGCAAGTCGGAGCAGAGGGAAAGAGGGGGCCGGGCGCAGGCAGACTTGAGTTCAAGTCCGAGCACTGCCAATGTCTAACTCGGGCACGTTACTTAATCGCTCTAAGCCTCCTTTTCCTCGTCTGTAAAACAGAGTTAAAAATAGGACTTACTTCATCCCACACAGTGAGTGCTTGATACATATTTATTGACCAAATGAATGTTGGCGGAATCCCCAGGGTGGTTATGAGAATGAAAGGAGATCGTTTATGCGAAGCCCCTCACACGGTGCCTGGCACGTGAGGAGAACGCAGCCAACTTAGCTGCCTTTGTGTTATGAGTATTTTGCCTCCTGACATCTGCACACACAGAGTCACAGCTCGCCGCTGCAGGGATTCACCTAACAGGGACTCAGGGAAAGGTGTGGCTTTCTGGAAGGTCTTGCTTCTAAAGGCCAGGACTAAACAGAAATCTCCCTGGCCTGAGTCAGGGGCTGTTTTTTTTCCTCACTTCCTTGGCATCATCCTCAGGGCAGCCAGTTCTCCGCTGCTCGCAGAACTCCATTCTTGGAACTCTAGCCGTGACTGGGCTTGGCAGGGAGCGGTCTCTGAAGAACCAGGTAATGTGGGCTGGAGCCTGGCGAGTTTCTAACATCGCTGCCAGCACATTCTGCTCCTCTTTGCAGCTCCGCCATCAGCCCCGTTACACAAAACTGCATTTACTGTCTCTCAGTAGAAAATAGCTGCCTTCAACTCCTAAGGGCTATGGTCTCCCTATGGACATTATCAATTAGGCTAATCATTCCCATTTATTCTAAAATGAATTGCACTATTTATAGGATTAATTGGAGCATGAGGACATCAAGAATAGCATAAAGCAGCATTGTGTTAATAATTAATTCATCATTCGATAAGTATTTATGGTATACTTATGGGTACAGCTCTGACACCAGAAGTCACGTTTCTTAATCTCTCTTATTCCTCAGTTTTTTCATCTGTACAATGGGTATAATATCAATGCCCATTTAAAGGATTATTATGATGTTTGAATGAGTTAATATAGGTAAAGCCCATAAAAACATATCTGCACATAGTGAGTGTTCAATAAATAGTAGCTCTTACTACTCGCCACAGACATGATTACAGATTGTGGCCAGTGTTCTGAGAAAGCCGATAGGATGCTTGACAGAGACACGTACAGTGGGCGGGGGAACCACTTAGGAGGGCAAATCAGGGAAGGGCTCACTTAGCCGGTAGTACGTAAACTGAACACTGAAGGATGTGAAAGAGAAGGAAGAAAGGAAAAACAGGAATAAGGAACAGCATGTATGAAAACTCCGAGGCCCAAAAGAATGTGGCCTGTTCATGAGTTGGGAAAGGCCAATATGGCCAGAGCAAAGTGAGGGAAACGACAGCGGGTAGCTAACACTTATGAAGCACCCACCGTATGTCAGACGCTGTTCTGGGGGCTTTATTTATGTTCTCTTATGCGATCCTCATAACAGGACAACGACGGGAGGAGGCCCTGTCACAGCCGAGACCAGGCCATGTCATGACTATTCGCACATCTTCGTGACCTTCTGGCTCCCTGTAGAATGAAGCACGAATGCTTAGCTTGGTCCTTCAGATGCTTCAAAATATACTTCCAATGTAACTTTCCTGTTCCATTTCCTTTTTTTGTTTTTCTGTCTACTTTAAAATGAAATTTTACCTACACAAGTAATACATAAATATATTTTCCTCGTAAAAACTTAAAACAACATGGTAAATTTAAAATTCTCTTTTACCGCTGTCCCGCTACCCCACTTCTATCTAAGGTGCCTCCCAGAGGTCATGATGCAGTCAACTTGCTGTGAACCTTCCAGATATTTCTATAAATCTATAGACTTATATATAAGCCTAAAGATGGTATAAAACTGTAGAAAATGTATCAAATTGTTTTTTCTGTTTTATTAATAAACATAAGTCATGCTCTATAGTACATATTGTGCTATGACTTCCTTTTTTACATCAACAAAGTGTCTTCCATATTGATACATATAGATTTATATTGAAGGAGCTCAGAAAATTTCACCCCAAAATATGACTCCTTGGTATAAAGAGTATTTTGAATTAAAGGCCCTTTGAGATCAACAGGCTTTCCCTCTATCTACATAACCAGATGGACCCACCAAAAGAATGATGGACTTCTTTTCCCTGTTATCTCATATATTGCAGGAAAGAAAATCAAGAATGCAACCAGACCTGGCCCAAATCATTTTAAACATAATACCTGTCTGTCAGGTTAATTTATAGTCAATCTGTTTCTCCCCATCCATTCATTCTCCCAAGTTCCTATTCATCCTCCTTAGCAACCATTTATTGCCCATAAACGGAATTACCTATACTCCTCATAGCCCCCTCCCCTCTAAAAGGCAGGTATAGAAATATCTGGATCCCACTGGAATATTGGGTAATCACTCTGTGATTCTCCCTGTGCGTGGGGTTAATTTTTGAGTTTAGCACCAGCTAGAGTGCTGTGGTGTCGTCACAGCTCACTGCAACCTCAAACTCCTAGGCTCAAGCGATCAGTCTCCTGAGTAGCTGGGAGACTGCAGGTGTGCACTGCCATGTCTGGCTAATTTTTTCTGTTTTTAGTAGAGACGGGGTCTCACTCTTACTCAGGCTGGTCTTGAACTCCTGAGTTCAAGTGATTCTCCCATCTCAGCTTCCCACAGTACTCGGATTACAGGTGTGAGCCATGGCGCCCGGCCTCTTCCTCTTATTAATCTGCCTTAATTGTGAGTTGATCTTTCAGCAAACTTTTGGGGGTGGGGGGAAGTTTCCCCTCACCCCCAAAATATCAGCTTTAAAAATTGCTGCATAGTATTCTGTACTATTTCTCTAACTTTTTGCTGCTACAAATAATGTTACAACAAATACTGTTATCAGTCAGGGTCCAGTCAGGAAAATAGAAAACCTCCTTAGGTACTTAAAACAGAAGGGATTTAATACAGGCAATTGGTCTTGACCCTCTCATTTTACAAGAGGGAAAGCTGAGGCTCAGAGAGGACAATGGGCCTGCCTAAGAGGTCAGCACAGCTGTAGAGTTTGTGCTAGAGTCTCCATGGTAGGCTTAATAATGCTCTTCTTACCCCAAAGATATTCTTTGGAGCCTGTAAATGTTACTTTATTTGGAAAAGGTCTTTGTAGATGTGTTTACATTTAGGATTTGCAGATGAAGAGATTATTTCAGATTATCCAGGTGGGCCTTAAATGCCAGCCCAGTGTCCTTTTAAAAGAGACGAGGCAGAAGGAGATTATGGACAAAAGAGCAGGAGGTGGTACCAAAGGTTCGACACTTGTCCCCAGGGACATATCAAAATGACAACAAGTGGTTTGAGGAAAAGGAAAGAGAAGTTTATGAATCATTCCTTTTCCAATTCTGAGTCAGTGCTTCCTCAAGGAAAAAGTCTTTGTTTGAGGCTAATATTTCTTTAGCCTCACTTTAAAATGTGCTAATCTCTCCTTTCATCAAAATTGGATCAGACCTCAGGCTGAAAGCCTTTAGCATGTAATAACAGCCAAATTTCATAAAACTGTTTTTATTATGTTTATACTTTACAGTTACTTTCTATTTTTGGCAAAGTATACTTGTTTTACACTTACAGTGGTGTTATCAGTCAGGATAAGCTAAATTATATCCTGGTAACAAACAACCCAACTCTCTCAATGAGTTAATACAACAAAGTTTTTTCTTGCTCATGCAAAGCTAGCTGTGGGTTCAGATGACTCTACAAGCCTTACAAAGTCTATGACATTGATTCTCAAACTTTAGCTTTCACCAGAATCCCCTGTGGGTCTTGTTCAAACACAGACTGCTGGGCCTACCTCCAGAATTTCTGATTCATTAGGTCTGGGGTGGGGCCAGAGAATTTGCATTCATAACAAGTTCCCAGGTGATGCTGATGCTGCTGGCCTGGGAACCACACTTTAAGAAACCACAGCTCTAGGGCAACTGCTCTCATCTGGTGACTCTGCAATCCAGGTTGAAGGTGAATCCTTGAGTGTCTCCACCAGGAACACACAGTCTCCTTGTCAGAGGAAGGAGCACTGGAAAGATTCCCAGTCGTAGTTAAATGCTCTGGCCAGGAAGTGACACACATCACTTCTTTCCACAGCCCATTGGTCAGAACCATTATGAGGCTCCACCCAACTCAAGGCAGCGTGTGTGGTGGGGGCAGGAGGGACTTGTACTCCTCCCACGTGTCTGGAGAGACAAGAGGACTGAAAACGGTGAGTGCTAGGAACCTCATCTAGAAACCTAATGTGAAACTAGACATTTCAATCACAGTAAAGATTGAAAATTTCCTTTAAAAAATAAATTTCTTGAAGCAAAAAGGCATTTAAAGAAAAATTTAATGTAAAGAATGGTAGAGAGGGTATATGCTTACGGCACAAATAGAGAAGGTGGTATGAAAATAGCTGGAAGGTCTGTCATCCTGTGCTCCTACTGAACTGTCATATTCAGTGACAGAGACTGTAGGAACATCCTGCCCAGATCTTCAAGCCACTTGCTGCTGCCAGGCGCTTCTGCCCAAGCTTCCCTGGAGGTCCAGCCTGGAGGGCTGTTGGCCTCACATCCCCTCCCTTCTCTGCTCAGAGACCTTAGTTCTCTGTCCCCCTCCCCGTAGCCCTCTTCTAGTTGTCCATCTTGAGACTTTGGAGAAAAAACAAAGGATGATCAAATACTTTTGTTTCCCAGGTAATGACCTCTTGCTAGTCACCTGCTAGTCACACCTGGCTGACTCCTTTCCCCTAAGACTTCCTGGCTCCTGGGAATATGATTTGGAAGCACACTTTGGATGGAAGGGGCTCATGTGTTGTTTTAGCAGAGAGAGAGTCAGAGAGAGACTGAGAGAGGGAGAGAAGGGGGGCCCGCCTCTTGCTCTCAGTGCTTCTTGTTTCTTCCCATTTCTCATATGTTAACATAACCAGCCACTTTGGATCAACGTCTGTCAAGCAGCCTCAACAGGGCAGCTTCGCAGGGACAAAAGCACTGCCAGCTGCAGTGGGCTCCGGGCCCATGAGTAACCCAGCAGCCCGAGGAGAGGGGCGTAGGGAAGTGACTGGTGGCAGGGAAGCTGATGGCCATGGAAGTGGTTTTGTCTGGGTTGGGGTAGACATGCACTGCGATTTTGGCTCTGTGTTCTGTTGTTGTATTCCAGGAACCAGTAACTTCTTATCATTTATTTCTATGCTCCTTCCCATGCTTTAGAAGGAAATATTTGTTAGTACAGAGTCCAGACTGGGAGGATGTCAGAGGTAGAAAAGCCACAGAAATCAGCTTCAAGCCCAACACCTGTATCTTACAAACAGGTGCGTGGGGTATTCATTTCCTAGGGCTGCTCTAACACGTTACCACAAATTAATGGCTTGAAATGACACACATTTACTCTATTGCAGCTCTGTAGATTAGAAATCCAACATGGGTGTTATTCGACTAAAATCCAGATGCCAGCAGGGCTGCCTTCCCTTCTAGAGGCTGCCCCCATTCCTTGGCTCACGGCCGTTTTTTCCATCTTCAAAGCCAGCAATGGTGAGTCCTTTTCACGTCACATTTTCTGACTTCCTCTTCTGTTGCCTCTTGCAGTTTTAAGGACGCTTCTATTATATTGGGCTCAGCTGGATAATCTAGGATACTCTCCCTATCTTACAGTCGGCTGATTAGCAACTTTAATTCGCCTTTGACATGGATCACACTGTATTCATAGGTGCTAGAGATTAGGACGTGGATATCTTTGGGGCCATGATTCTGTCTTCCACATATGGGATTCTAGTGAGTGTTAGTGACTCACCTGAGGCAGAGCTAGGAACATGTCTAATACTCAGTGTTCTTCCCACTCTCTCACACTGCTTTTGGTATATAAGGTGTACAGCAGAGTGGTTAAAAGCATGGAATTGGGGTCGGACAGGTGGGGGATCTGGATTCAGATTTAGCTCACCCTTCCTAGTTGTGAGAACCCGGGAAAATTACTTACACTCTGAGTACCTCAGTTTCCACATCTGTTAAATGGGGATAATGGCATAAGTCTCATAGGGTGAAAGATCAAGTGTGAAAATCCATGGGAAGAGCTTAGCAATGCTTTCATGACACAGCACCAATAAATGGTATCACTCAGTATGATTTACAATAAAACGTCGTACTTGATCCTCATAAGACCTCTTGTGATCAGAGCATGTAAGGTAGTATCACAGCCATTTGACAGATGTGGAAATTGAAACTCAGAGAGTTAAAATGACTGGAGTGAGGTTGTTTAGCCAGTCAGTGTTGGTACATTGTGTCAGGAACAAAGTCTGTGGCATTCTAAGCCATGGCACACTAGCACTTTGTTTAATTTCCAGTATATGATCCAAGAAAGATACTTGTTTGATTTTTTTAAACCTACATTAGAGGAAAAGACATTTTCCTCTTTGTAGGAATGTCTTGTAGTCCTCACACTCAAAATATTCAGCTGAATTCCTGATGCAAAAACTCAGAGGTTAAGTTCCCCAGTTTCTCTCTTATATACACATGCTGTGGCTTACCACTAAGGCAATATCCTTTCATGCAGTTTAAAGCAGTTATTAAATCACTCTGTCCATGGACTTGCGCCCATGGCTTCTGTCCATCATTCCTTGTGGGCCTGAGTGAGGCCCTCCATAGACTTATGTGGACATAATTCCTGCTGGTGGGATATCTTTTAGATAGAGCAATATGCATTTATTTTTTCGGTAGTGTTTACTGATATTCTTTGAGTACTGAGAAATTGATACATTAAGACATTTTAAGCTGTAGGATTGTGAGTATTGGGATATTTCAGAGGGCTTGAGAGATAACATCCCTTGCCTGTCCAAGTTCGGAACTAACTGAGTTAGGTGATGGAGTCGGATAGATGGAGAGCAAAATGTCATCCTCGTTGCTGATTAAAGCCAGCTTAATGGGCTTGGAATCACTCCCCACCCGGGCCCTGGAAGGCAGGTCCACCAAAAGCTTCCCAGAGGCACAGTATTGGCCCCACCAAGCTTCTGCGTGGCCCTGAGCACAGATTGCATGGTGGTTCCCTTTCTTCTGGTAGCCCCTCCTGAGAGAAGGAAAGGTGCCAAGAACCCCGAATGTCTTCTCCTACACCGACCAATCAGACAAATTCCTCTTCCTCCTATGAAGAGGTCTGTTGGGAAAGAGATGTCAAGAGTGTTTTCTAGATGAAGTTCTTCCACTTGGAAATATGGGTAATGAGGAGGATGAGTTCTCTCCTAAGAATGAGGGAGGAGTGAAGAGAGAATATGCTGTTTAACCAGTTGCAGCCAGTTCTCTGGAAATTGTTCTGTCTGTGGCCCAGGTAGTCTATATACACGCTGAAGAATGTCAGACTCTGAGTAAACTGCATCCGGAATGTCTGTGTTGCAAAGGAAAAATGACTAAACATTGTTAGTGACAAAACAGAGCTCAGCCTCCAGTGTGGCATCCCAGGCTGGTGTGGGCTGGCTTCATGGGAGCGGACGTGGATGGAGATGGGGTTGGGGGTGTAAGATGTTCACAGGAATCGATACCTATGAAAGGAACGGGGAGGACGCAGATGAGGAAGTCGGAGCAGACCTGACAAACCCTCACACAACCCGGTGGGGAGCAAGCATTGCCCTTCAGTGTCACCCCACAGAGGTCCAAAACAGCCAGGCCTTCTACATGGCCTCCCTCAGTCGCTGGAGGGGGCTGGGGCTGGGCCAGGTGGTTCTCTGGCTCAGAGGCAGACCCTGAAGGCGCGACAGCTGGGCAGCAGGGTCTGGGCAGCTCCTCTCCGCGTCTGCCGCACAGGCCCTCCAGTTCCCAGCCCCTGACTGTGTCTGCCATGTCCTCCTTTGCCACTTCCTACTTTTCCTTGACACTTTAGTCATGCCTAATGGCCTGTTGTTCCCGGCAGATTGCATGCCTTTGCATGCCCACAGGTGTTGTCTAGAACATCCATTTTGCTAACTCATTCTCATTTTTCATGACTCAGCTCAGGTGCCATCTCCTCCTGGAAGGTTTCGTGAAAGCCAGGCTGGGCTCAGTACCACCCCGGCATGCACACTTCCCAGTGACATTCGATTTTCCGTGGACAGACCTGGCTCCACCAGGTCTCAGTTTCTCGCTCACCTTGGTACCTGGAGGGCCTAATAAGACCCTGGTACGTGGCAGGTGTTTGGTAGAATCTTGTCTTCTTTTCTCCCCAGTTAGGGCCACATCCTCATTCAACAAACAACCATCTGTCCATCACTTTGTGCAGATGCTATAGGAACTCACAGAGGAGTGAGCCTTGTTCATTTTCATAGCCTCCAGAGCGCCCAGAACAGAATCTTACACGTTATACTTTCTCAGGAAATACCGTTTTTCAAATCAGAGCCTATCTTCTCTTGCCAAAATTGCTTCAACACAGGATCTGGAAGCAGTGGGAGACTCAAGTAGGTATTGCCAGGCTGCAGGGGCAAGCAAGGTCTTGGAAGGTATTTGAAATAATTTCTTAGGAAAGGAAATTGCTAAGGTAGACGCCCTTCTGGATTTGCTTTTATCTGTTCCATGGAGGAATTACCCAGGGCTCTATAAAGACACATGATCCTGGACTATTAGATTTATAAGGTCTTTGAGGGTGACAAGGTGGGGGCAGGTGGAGAGAAAGAAGAACGAGGGGGCTGGAGAAGGTTGACACTGTCACTCCGCTTGCACCCAGTTCTATGGGGATAGAAACTAGTCCCACAAAGTGCTCAGGAAGAACCAGAGAGGAAACAAGGTGCCAACCTGCTCACCCCAGATCCGAATGGAAATCTGAAAACAAACAGCCCTCGATCTGCTGGCCAGGCCACAAAGGCTGCACAGAAGTGAGAGCTGACATGGAAAAGCGAATCAGGGGCCTCAAATCAGCCAAATGGGAAGAGGAGAGGCCCCTTCAATTGTTCCAGGGCGAGGAGGAAGACCAAAGGCAATGTTGCCTCTCATCAGCCGTTCCCCGTGGAGGGTGAGCTTTCATACAGCCTTCTCTTCACTAAAAAAGCCTAATTTTAATCAGATATCAATTCTTTGAGGACTGGGACTACCCAGGGTCAAATCAAAGCCATAGTCATTTATGTGGCATTGATGTCTTTGTCCTGTCTCTGTGGGGACTTCTTAGATTTGTGCTGCAGGGTCTTGTAAGGAGTCTTGGCTCCTGTCCTGTGAGCTGAGGTTATGGATGTGATTATGATCTACTTCCTGTCCCCAAGGGGCCAGTGGCCAGTCAGAGAGGCAGATCTGTAATGATGATGGTATCAGCAGCAATCACTATATTATTGGGCCTAGAACGTCAACAGTGCTGAGGCTGAGAAACGTGGCTCTGAGCCATCTCTGTCCACCGAATTGAAACAGGTCTCTCTACTTTCCCCACCTTGCTGTTGCTTAGCTCAGCTCCTGAATGCTTGGTTCATAGCGCTCATCACTACTTCTTATTTTGGTTTTTTGCCTGTGATATTGATTGTTAGCTCTCTCCACCACTCTGAGCTGCTTGCAGGCCAAGCTGTTCCTGCCTTGTCCACCACTCTGTCCCTAGCACCTTGCACAGCACCTGGGACACAGTAGATGCTCCATGAGTACGTGTCAGATGAGTAAGTGGGAAAATAGACACACAGACGTTAAACAACCTGTGCAAAGTCACAAGAACAAAGGGACAAAGACAGTATTGAATCCTGAGTCTTCCTGAACCTACATCCTCTGCTCCTAGCCCCCACGTCACAGGGTTAAGACAATTCAGAGTAACTGGGCAGAGCATTGTGAACAGGCCCTATCCCTGTCCCTGGAGAGCCCAGAGTCCAGCAGAGGAGAGAAAAAAATCTGTGAGTGTCAGGATGTGATGTCAACTTCAAACTGGGAAAGAAATAAGGGGCAGAAGAAGGATGGAAAGAACTTCAGGGCTCAGCCAAGTCCCAGCACTTATGGATTGAGAAAGGATTTAGTGGAGAATTGCATATATATTAAAAGAACGGCTTAAAATGACCAGAATCAATCTTCCTCCCTTTTTGGCGAAGACAGGCAATACAACATTTATCTTCGCCCAGTCCTGAGGGACTCTGGGCCTCTTATAGTTCCCCAAAATAATGCCTAGTGGCTCCATAAATGCGAATTCAAGTCCTAGAAGTACCCTACAGTCAAGTACCAGGTTGGCTGCATTCGGCAGATCCTGGCCCTCGAAGCAGCTGGGCCTCTGTCTGCCTCTGCAGGGAGCCAGCCTGGGAGCTCCCAGTACTCAGGGCTGGGGATGCTAGGGGAGGGACAGGAGGGCAAGGACAGGGGAGAGGGAAGACAGAAGGAAGGGGGAATGAGAGGGAAGGAGGAAGGAAGGGCTAGTGACAGGGAGAAAGGAAGCAAGAGCAAGAAAGACAAAGGGAGAGAGAAGGAGAAAGGGAGGGAGAAAAAGAAGGAGGGAGGGAGAGGGAGAAAAAGGAGAGAAACAGGAAGGAGAAAAGAAAGGAAAGAGAAGGAGGAATGAAAGAAGAAAGTGAGGGAAGGAGAAAGAAAGAGGAGGAGGAGGGAGGGAGGAGGAAGGAAACGTGGGTAATCATAATGATGGGAAATACTTCCTGAGTAGGCATAATTGCCTCCAATTGTAAGAAGTCCTTAAAATGAATAATCACCTTTAATCCCGAAAACAATCCTATGAGGGGCAGATTCTTTTATCATGTCTTTTTCATGAGGGGCAGATTCTTTTATCATGTCTTTTTCATGGATTTGCGAAAAACCTAGATCAAACATACGGTTAGATAGAAGGAGTAAGTTCTAACGTTTGGTAGCAGAGTAGGGTGACTATAGTTAACAACAACGTGCTATGCATGTCAAATTAGTTAGAACAGAGGACTTGGAATGTTCCGAACACATAGAAATAATAAATAATTGAGGTGATGGACGCCCAGAATACCCGAATTGACTATTACACAATCTATGCATGAAACAAAATATTTATGTGCAAATATTATGTATCGCTAAAAAAATTTTACAAAGAGTACCCAAGGCACACTTAACCAATGTGACTAAGGACACACAGGTAAGGCACGGTGGATTCAGATGTGAACGAGGGTGCCTGGTGGGGATGGGGTGGAGGGGAAGACGGTGGGAAGGACAGAGAGGGGGCTGTGGGTCTATCATGGGGGGTCCATTGGGAATAAACTCAAGGCTCCTGAGGGTCTGGGGGCAGCCGATAGTGTCCTGGCAGCTGGATTCTAGCTCAGAAGGGCTGTCTTTAAACAGGGGAGAGCCCAGCTGCTCACTTCAGATCTCAGGGCAGCCCAGGGAGGCTCTCTGCGTGGGTTTAGCTGACTGATTGCATTGGAGATGCCTTGGTGACACTCTGAGCCCCCAGAGAATTGTAATGCCATTGTTAGATATTCATCCTTCCTTCTTACAATGAAACAAACAGGAGCTGCAGAAATGATCCAATTACTATCATTTCATTATGCCTGCGGGCAAGGAATAAAGGAACAAAGAAAGGAAGTTATTAAAATAAATACAAATGGCTTCTATATGCTCTAACATCTGCCGATTGTGTTCCTGTCTGTATCTCATGGGACATCCCCCTTTAGTGGTGGGCGTGAGACCCCCAGTTTCACGAAAGAGGAAACTGGCTCAGAGAGAAAAAGCTCAATGAGAAAGTAGCTAGGATTCGAATTCGGGTCTTCTTATTTCAAATCTTTAGCTCTTTCCCGTGTACCATACTTGAAATCATGCTCAGTTTCCCTTAAATGAAATTTTCAAATTAACTTCCCAGAATGAAAAGTTCTGTGAAATGAGACTCTGGCCTATTAATCATAAAGAGAAGGTTAATGCTAGGATCAGTTTAAGATTTGCTTATGTCAAATGTCCTTTCAATAATTGTTTATAAAAGAAATTACTAAAGAAAAAACAAGTTGGTTCCCACAAAAGTAATATGTGTCCTCTCAGGAGCGAATTATTAATGATAGAAGCAAACAGCAGTGTTCTTGGAAATCCCTTGGATAATTAATTTAGTACGTGCTGTTCCCTTGAGTCCCAACTCACCTGGGGTTCCACTCTTGTCCCTCTCTTGACCCCAGCTCTGAAGAGGTCTTATTCTCTGTTGCTTTCCTTGCCCCGCTGCACCCCTCACCCTCAGCCCCTGTGGCTCTCTCTTTCCGTGTGATTCCCGTAGCCCTTCCTAGCTCCGCTCTGCGGAAGATGAGCTCCACAGGGCTGGGGCTTGGTTTTCCTTTATGGGCGCTGTGCCCTCAGCATAATGCCTGGCTTGTAGTAGGTGACAATAAATATTTGTCAGACAAATAACTGCATGGGTCACCAGCTTGGCTGGCATTATTAATGTAAGTTCTTTCTTCTCATACCTGTCTCTCCAGTTTATATTCCTAGCCTCAACCCTGGCACGCAGAACGGGAGCTCTGCAAATGTTGTCAAATAAATCTAGGAGTGACAGAAACAGTGTTTTATAAAACACATGCTTTCAGTAGAAACAGAATTTGCCCATGTTGTGAAATAACATCATCTCTCTCTCTGTGTCCGTGAAGACAGGGCAGGCGGAGGGGGAGGAGAGGGGGCGGTTGGCAATCCCTATACGTGATGCACTTTCATGATACACTGCCACAGGATCACAGATTCCTGCTGCTTCTGGCTGGCAAACACCTTAATAAGCAAGTGGTGATAGGAATAGCAGTGACACCTAACAGTTACTGAGAACTTACTTGAGGCTGGACACTGTGCCAAGGGTTCTACCTGTATTAACTCATTTAATTTTCACAACCAACCCTTTGAGGTAGAGCTAGTTATAATCCCCTTTCAACAGAGAAAACTGAGGCACAAAGAGGTCACATGAGTAGAACTTATGATCACGGACATGCATGGGAGCTCCCAGGCTGCCCTGGGGATGAAGGGAAGGGGCGCAACCACGTGAAGATGAGGAAGAACATTAGATAATAGCCCCCCATGTCCACAGCAGATTGTATTGTGTTAAGTATTTTATATTATTGGGCTTCTGTAAAAGATTTATTAGAGGGAAAGTGTTTTGTCTAGGTAGAATAAAAGGCTTTTAAATAAAAGCAAAATCGATGTTTTAGTTCTACAGCCAGGAAGACTAAGGTTTGGAGGATGTTAAGTAAATACTTTGGCAATTGTCATCAGTGGCAAAGCGAGTTCTAAAGAACTCAATTCCAAATGGCCCTGGCAACTATTTCTTGTGCCATGTTGCCTGGATGCCCAGCTGTCTCCATCATGGCACTTGGATTTGTTGTACTTACTGACCAAGAGGCTCAAAAAGGAGGCTCTGACTTAAAAGTCAAAACTTTTGTTTCCTGAGCAATACTGAATAAAATAAGGTAAGTTATACGGAAAATGTGGGAGTCTTTGGTAGGCTTGTTAGAGAGAGGAAAACAAGAAGGGCAAGGCAAAGTTTTGACAAGGCAGGGCGTGGCAAGAGTACTCAGGGAATTTGGACAAGGCCAGGTAAATGGGCAGATATACCAAGGTAGATGGGCTTCTGGCCTTGGCATAAAAAGGATAATTGCAATCACATTGCTTTTTGAATGCCGAGCAGGTAACATGTACACTAAGCTAAATGCTTTACATGCATCGTCGCTTTTAATATTGAGATGGGTCAGCTCTCTCTGTTTCTTTGAAGAGGAAACAGAAACTTATACCGCCAGTAAGTGGCAGAGAGAAACTCGACCAAGGCCTGTCTGGCATCAAAGTACGTTCCCTGAATCCCTAAGCTACACTGTGACTTTAAACCTCCCAGGGTCACAGGGACCCAGGCTTCCTTGCACCTTGCAGCAGCTCTTGGGACTAGGTCTGGCTTAGAGCTAGAGCCTCTGACCCCGACTCAGGGACATTGCGGATGTCTTGAATTAGATCTACCTTTAGGGCAAGCTGAGCTGGTTTAGGGTGATTCAGCCACCTGCTACCCAGATGCTTGAGATTCTTTGACCTGGGGACCAAGGTTTTTTCATTCTCCAGTTAGAGATAAAATGCTGAGACTCTAGGTGGCCACCTGTGTGACACTTCAGGTTGAGGTTTAGGTAGTGAGCAATTCAGAAGCCATGGCCAAAAGTTATCCTTGTGTTGGGATAGCCCTTTAAGGTTTGAGAAATGTTTCCCCTCTGTGTTTTTTCAAGGTCATTAGAGCACATGTTATAACCTCTATGTAACAGAGCCAGGAATATGGATCACAACGAAGGAAATATTTATGGAGAGTTACACACTTCTCCATAGCGGCTGACCTAGAACTCAACCCTTATCTTCTCAGGTCATTTCCACCCAAAAACTGAGTGACTATGATAGAAGAGACCAGAAATCCGAAGGGGAGGTAAGAAGGCCCCACTGAGGGGCCTAATACAGAAAGAAAATTCTGGCAACTGACTCTTCAGAGGGCACAGCACTGGCTGACCCTGTTTCATTTAAGTTGGGTGGGGGCCCAGAGGAGCTGTGCCCAGAGGTATTTTTGTCTTGTTACTTCAACCCAGACAGCTCCACTTGGAATGATTTATGATGATTTCTGGGGTTTGTTGTGTAAACACAGCCCACATGAGGGAGGGAGTCACATTCCCAGGGTCTTCCTTCCTGGGAGGTATTGCTCTAAAATTATTCTGCTGTGGGCTGAAGATACACGATAAATGTTCTCAAGTTGTTGAACCTAGAACATTAGAGTCACGACAGACCTCGGAGGTTACTCAGCTCAGCTGCCTCATTTTGCCAGTGGGGAAACTGAGGCCTAGAGATCAGGAGGGAGTTGCCTTAGGCACACAGTTTACTAGAGCAAGTGTCTGGGCTGGAACACCTATAGAATCCTTGATATTTCTTCCGTTATTATGGTAGCTCTGGGGAGAGAATGGTGAGCACGTCGAATACCGTTCATGCCTTCATGGAGCTTAGATTCTATCAGGGAAGGTCGACTTTGAACAAATAATTAAAAGTGTGTGGTGAAGGAATAGAGGGGGTTGGGGGCTTATAACCAGGGGCCGTCACCTGGCCTGGGGTTGAGGGAGGGCTTCCCTGAGGGCACTGGTCGGGGGGGAGCAGCAGGAGAGTGGGTCCTGGGCAGGAGACCCGCCAGGATGCCCAGAGGCAGGAGCGAGGGCTTGAGGCTCTGAAAATTGGTCTGTGCAGGAGCAAGGGGGCATGATGGGAGGCTGGGAAGGTGGGAAGGACAGCTCGCGGGACTCGGAGGAGTTTAGATTGTATTCTAAATGCAGCGGAGAGCCATGGGAGTTTCAAGCAGAATAGGAAAGTGATGAGATTTGGTTTGCATTTGAAGTAAGATCTCTCTGGCTGTCTTGAAAAGAACGGGCTGGCGAGCACAGGTGTGATGCAGACTCTGGCTCCTTACCTGTCCTGGGCAGCCTCCGTGGCTCAGCGTCCCTCGATAGCGTACGCACACCTGGGATATTGAATTCCAGCTGTGATTTCTTTTAGGGCAGGTGTGAAGCACAAAGCTGGGCACAGGATGCATGCCCCGTAAAGCCTGTGGTCTGCACTGGGACAAAAGCCAGACGACGGTGTCCTTGTGAGTGTTCGAAGGACACAGTGGATGTAGGCGGGGCCTCAAAAAATGCCTGCGAAGGTGGAGGGGACGCCACTAAGCCAGGGGGCCCGGATGGGACTGGCCTGGAGGGCCGTTCTCCCACCCAGGCCCTGGTGCTTCCTTTCGTAGGAAGTGTCACACTTCGCAAAGCTCACACGCTCTCTCTTTTTCCTGTCTGTTTTTCCGTCTGCTCGTTGTCTGCCTGCCTTTCCTTTTTACCTTCGGGCGGTAGTATGATATAGTTAAAAGCATGGGCTTTAGAGAAAGGCAAGTTTGGGTTTGAATCATGGCTTTTTCACGTACTAGCTGAGTCATTTTGGACAAGTTTCTCAACCGTTATCTCAGATTCTCAGTTATCTTATCTGTCAAATGGGTATATTCGTGGTTTGAATAAGTAATATATGGAACACACTTAAGAACTTGGCACATAGTAGGCGCATGATAAGCTACTCTTGCTCATTCATTTGTTCAGTGTTTATCTGGTAGCTACTGTGGGCCAGGCCTTGGCTAGGCACTGAGGTAATGGGGGGCAGAGATCAGTGCCCCCACGCCCCAACTATAGCATGTGGGGAAAATATCTCCTTCCACAGAGGATCTGGGCATGGACTCCAGATCAAGAGATGATCTAGATGCTGTCTAAGTAATCTGTCAAGGGCCCAGGCTCTCAATTTTTGCCACATTTTCCTCTTGCAGTTTCTTTGTTCAGTTTAATTCAAATAATCACATTGTGCCTGCTAGAGTGTGGCAGGCCCTGGGCTAGGTCCTGTAGAGGACACCAAGGTGAGAAAGTTGTGGGCCTTGGCCAGTGTGACAATGCCAACAGGATGGTCACTGAGATGGTAAAGGGACAAAACCTGTCCCATGAGGAATGTCTGCAGGAGCCAGTCTTTTTAGCCTGGCATTACAAGGCCCGGGGAGTCTTCTAATTTCCGAAGCCTATCATAGGAAAGGGGGTCAGATGTCATTTTTGGGTTCCCAAGCTGTAGAAGCGGGGCCCGTGGTAGAAATCACCATAAAGCATATTTTGTCTAGTTAAAATGAACGAAGCTTTCTAATATCTTTGGGCGTCCAGCAATAGAACAGGCTGTCTGATAAATAAAGCAAACTCTATCTCCTCTATCTCTGGAAGTGCTCAGGAAAAGGCTGGATAAATACCCACAAGGGTGACATAAAGGGAATGCCTGCTTTGGGTGGGAAGTTTGATGGAGCGACCTCTAGGCTTCCGAGTAGCTCAGAGACGCAAGGATTCTGTTTCCGTGGTCAGGCTCACACCCCCTTCCCTTGGATGCCTGCCAGCTTCCTCCCTCTGGGGCTTACCCTGCAGCTTACCTCACTCCTTCCCGAACCCAGCTCCTGCACCTTACTGTGCCAATTCACCAGCCCTGGGACCTGCATGTCAGGCTGCTGGGGCACGCAAGAAATAGATTCCAGCCTGTTGTTATCTGGCTGAACAATTTAATTTTGTTATTTAACCAGCCCCTTTAGAGATCTTCCCTCTTTAGGTATTTGTGTTTTCTTTCCTAGATTTGTATTTCACACACATTTCATACCATCAAAAGAGAACACACGCCAGTATCTGTTATAAAACTTTTTTAAGTGTAGCATTTTGGAAAATCAACAGCTTAGCGTCTGTAGAGTCAGACTGCTGGATTCGAATCCCAGCTCCATTATTTACTATCAATGCTGTCTTGGCCAAACCACTTAATCTTTGTAAATTTTAGTGTTCTTATCTATAAAACAAGGTAATAATAACACCTAGCTTATAGGGATGCTGTAAAACTACATAAATAACAAAAGCAAAGTGCTTGGAACAATGCCTGGCACTTTGTTACATTTCCAATAAATGTTGAGGGTAAATAAATAATTATTAATTATTTTGTTCACAATCCTTCACTTATTTTTTTTTTTTTTTTGAGACAGTCTCACTCTTTTTGCCCGGGCTAGAGTGAGTGCCATGGCGTTAGCCTAGCTCACAGCAACCTCAAACTCCTGGGCTCAAGCAATCCTTCTGCCTCAGCCTCCCGAGTAGCTGGGACTACAGGCACGCGCCACCATGCCTGGCTAATTTTTTATATATATTTTTAGTTGGCCGATTAATTTCTTTCTAATTTTAGTAGAGGCGGGGTCTCGCTCTTGCTCAGGCTGGTCTCAAACTCCTGAGCTCAAACAATCTGCCCACCTTGGCCACCCAGAGAGCTAGGATTATAGGCATGAGCCACCACGCCCGGCCCCTTCACTTATTTTTTATGTATTACTTTTAGGACTTTAAGGACTATTTCTTGCATCCTTTAGAAATCAGAATGGTATCTGCATTGAAAGGGTTCTACAGGCTACGAAATCTAACCTCTTTTTTACTGCTAAGGAAATTGAGTCTCAGCTCTTATCGAGTGGCATAGCCAGGAACAGGATCCAGGGGTCTTTACTCTTGCCTGATGCTTTTTTACCCATCGTGGTTTCTCTAATGAGTCTTAACTAAGGGTTATCTTATTTTTCTGATGGATTACTTAAAAAAAATACCAAATGCCTCGGCAATGATTTCTTGGATATGACGCCCAAAAGCATAAGCAACAAAAGCAGAAATACACCAGGAGGATTACATTAAACTAAAAACTTCTGCACAGCAAAGGAAACAACCAAAAAAATGAGAAAGCAACCTACAGAATGGGAGAGAGTATCTGTAAACCATATATCTGATAAAGGGTTAATATCCAAAATATACAGGAAGCCCCTACAACTCAATTGCAGAAAAAATAAATAACATGATTAAAAAATGGGCAAAGGAACTTGCTATGATTTAAATGTTTGTCCTCTCCAAAACTCATGTTGAAATGTAATGTCTATTGTGACAGTATTTAAGAAGTAATTAGGTCATGAGGGCTTGGTCCTCATGAAGGGATTAATCCATTCATGGGTTAGGGGATTAAAGGGTTACCATGAAAGTGGGTCTGTTATAAAAGCCAGTTTGGCTCTCAATGTGCACCTCTAGCCCAGTGATGTCTTCTGCCATGTTGTGACATAGCATGAGACCGTCACCAGAAGCTAACCAGATGCAGCTGCCTGATCTTAGACTTTCGGACTCCAGAACTGTAAGAAATACATTTCTTTTCTTTATAAATTACCCAGTCTGTGGTATTCTGTTATAACAATGCAAAATGGACTAAGACAGAACTGAATAGACATTTTTCCAATGAAGACACACAGCCAACAAGTATACTAAAAGGCGCCCAACATCACTAATCATCAGGGAAATGCAAATCAAAACCACAGTGCGATACTATCTCGCACCTGTTAGGATGGCTGTTATCAAGAAAAAATTAAGATAGCAAATGTTGGCAAGGGTGTGGAGAAAAAGGAACTTTTGTACACTGTTACTGGGAATGTAAATTGGTGTAGCCAGTATGGGAAGCAGTATGGAGGTTCCTCAAAATTTAAAAATAGAACTACCATATCATCCCACAATCCCACTTCTGGGTATATATCCAAAGGGATTAAAATCAAGATCTCACAGAGATCTATACTCTCATGTCCATCGCAGCATTATTCACAATGGCCAAGACATAGAAGCAACCTAAATGTCTACAGACTGATGCATGGATAAAGACCACGTGGTGTATACACAGAATGGAATATTGTTCGGTCTTAGAGAAGAAGAATATCCTGCCATTTGCAACAATGTGGAGGAAGGTGAAGGAAATGAAGGTAGAGAAATAAGCTCAGCACACAAAGAAACATACTACATGATACCACTTACGTGACGCGTCTAAAATCGTCAAGTTCATAGAAGCAGAGAGGGGAATGGTGGTTGCCAGGGGCTGGAGGGAAGAGGAAATGGAGAAATTGGTTAAAATGTACGATGATTCAGTTATACAAGATGAATAAATCCTAGAGATCTGCCGTACAGTATAGTGCCTATAGTTAACAAGACTGTGTTGTATACTCAAAAATTTGGTAGGACGGTAGAGCTTATGTTGTGATCTTATCACACACAAAACATAGATCAGGAGGAGACTTTTGGGGGTGGGTGATGGATAGGTTTATGACATGGATTGTGGTGACAGTTTCATGGGTGTAAACTCATCAAGTCGTATACATTAAATATGTACAGCTTTTTGTGTATCAAGCATACATCAATAAAGTGGTTAAAAAAACAAGCATGTAATTGAATAAATACTTTCTCAATGCAATAAAACTTGTTGTTTCAATAATTGAAAACAAGAGGGTAGGATTTATAAACTACTTTCTATCTCCGTGTTTCAGAGGACTTTGGACATGGACTCCCAGGGGCCCAGCAGCCCTGCACCCCCCTTCCCCTGGCCCCTTTGTGCCTCTTGTGAAGCAAGGCCTGGCCCGGAGATAACCTCCTAGGAATGCCTCTTCTCAACAGCCTCCTAGTTTACTTCTTGGAATACCAGTTCCAGGGCTGGCGCTCTTAACCTGTGTGGTTTAAATCATTTACAGACGTGCTGCCAAGCTTTTTTCAGTGTGTGTAAAATTTATTTTTGCATCGGCTGAAGATCCCACGATTGCCGTGATGCGTATTGGAGAGAGGTGTGCTGCAAAGCCACGGCATTCCAAGGAAGAGGAGATTTCTTCTGGAATAGGTGGCCAGTTGGATTTGGGAGTTTACAAAAAAGCATAGGGGGAAAGCCAAGTTCAAGTCAACCTTCCACCAGGCCTGTAGGGCACTGAGCAAACCACGTGGTTCAGACTGTCCTACTGAGAGACCTCGTTAAACAGCAAGTCTGTGCGCATTGTGCAGATTACCGATCTCAAGTGTATGACCCCAGATGCCAGAATTTGAAAGTGTCCTGTGAACAAAAAAGGCTGAGAGCCATTGTCCTAAGTGTGACATGAAACAAAGTGTTTCCTGGTGACATAATTTTGGCAATACTGAGTTGAGCAAAGTTCAACTTGTTTCCCCAGTGCAGGATTTCTCAGGGCCTTTAGCGTGCTAAATCCGGTGAGCGCCCTGGCGGGGAGTTGGAGTGTAGCATTCATCCATCTCTCTCGGCCACGGTGCCATGTTTTTCTTTCCAAGAATATATGTGGGGACTAGCGTTCCGAGGAAACATTTTAGCAAATACTGTTCCAGAAGGATTTCATCTTCTCTCTTTTTGTCTGAGAAAAGTCAAGAGACTGTTATATAAACAGCCTGAGAAGGCTCGTTACTCCCTTTAGGGAGGAGATGGGGCACTTCTTAACGCAGAAAGGAAAAGGGGTGAATCATGTACTTCACAGATAGGTTAGAACATCCTTTGGGAACTTAGCCTCCTTAGGCAGATACTCTCGTAAATCTCTCTCTTTCCCTTTTTTTTTTCTTGTAAATCTCTTTTGCTTACAATGTTGTTTCCAAAATGTACCTTCCAGGTTGGCCCTGCCCAGGACACACTGTGTGTTGGAAGTGGTTGGAACTGATTTCCCACCATCTCACTGGATACTGTGGAACATTTCATGTTTTCAGCTGAACACTACAGCCTGAGCTAAGCCTTTGGCCAGTATATCACTAGCCCAGCAAGTTAGTAGCTTGGGATGTCTCTTCGGTTTCTTGACTATTTTTTCTCATTGGTAAAATGAAGGTGTACGATGGGATGAAACAAACACAAACGTTCACTAAACCTGTTCTGTGCTAGACGCTTTGACAATGTAATAGTGGATAAAACATGTTTTCTTGATAGATGCACGACAATAAATTATGATATAGCATGCTATCTGCAAAAAGTGCCACAGAGACAGAGAGGAGGAAATGATAAATTCTGTCTGAACAATTTTTCACATTCCTTTCAGCTCTAGTCTTAGACACTAAGCCTTCAGGGTCTTTTCTTCTTGTTGCAGTTGGCCCGGAGCCTTCTGATTCTTAAACCAGCAGTAGCAAAGTTTCAGGGTCCCCGTCACTGGGTGCTGATCTGCTTCTGACTGAATTTCATCTGGTGTAGATGTCATCTTCGCAGCTTAGCAGAGCTAGCTATCCTGACTCACTTTCCCAAATAGGGCCGGATGCTCCTTCTGAACACAAGTCTGCCTTAAAGGTCTGGGCTAGGGTGGAGTGGGAACTGTGTGTGGGTCAGTCATGCTCGTGAGCCAGCCTCCAGGGATGAGAGGAAGAAGATGGGTCCCCAGTGGTGGAAACTTGAGGCTCCTACCACTTGTCATTGCCTAAAGAAAATAACAGAAGTGCTTCACCCCTATTCTAAACCCTCCGTTTGGCTCCAGGGCGTATGTTCTGTTTTATCATCCGCCCCTCTTTACTTCCTTCTGAGATTGGGAGACTCACTTTCTTCCCTGCTCCCATTTCTTTGCCCCTCCTCCTTCTCCTCCTTTCCTTCCACTCTCCAAGGACCACTTGCTGAGGATAATTTCAGCAGTAATGAGATCATCAATACTTGTGAGTTGATGGTTGGTTTCAACAGAAAAACCAGGTCAGATACTTGATAATCTCCCGCTGACCCAGGACGAGGAAGGACAGGCTGTGGGACCTTCAGGCACGTCTAGCGAACTCTGCTGAGCCTCACCCATTCTCCCCCCCTTAACAAAAAGTCCTATTCCACCAGGGACAAAATACCCGGAAGCAGCATTGTTAGTAGCTGCAGCCACAGGCCACCCACCCTCTTGCCCTTCCTCACCTTCACATCCCCAGGGATGCTCTGGAAAACAAAGAGCTCTGGCTGCAAGGAGCCAAGGGTGGTTGGCACAAGGAAGCTTGGAAACCTGGAATGGGGAGTCCAGGAATCGGGAGGCTGCCCAGTGCTGCTGGCTGGACGTGCTTTAGCTGGAGGCTAATGAGGAGAAGCAACTCCCTCCAACCACTTCTGAGCACCATCAGAATTCAGGCCCTCCAAGCTCCTCCAGCCTCCTAGCCCAAACCCACCACCAGCCCACTCCATGGCACCTAATTCAGGGAACCACTTCCTGCCCACTCTCCTGATTAAGTGTGAAGCACCCACCATTCTCTCAGAACTCTCTGCATTGTCACCCACCTCTCTTTTCCTTCCTTCCTACCTTCCTTCCTCCCTCCCTCCCTTCCCTACTAAACGTGGCCCTTCCACTGGATTGATCTGATTCTTCCCTTATCCCTCCCTGGACCTGCCTTCAAGGGCTTCTGCAGCACCCTTAATATTTTCCTCCTCTGGCTCCTTCTCATCCGTCTGACACGTACACTCAGAAGAGCTGCCACTTGCTGACCCCCTTTTCCCTGGCTCCTTTGCTTACCTCTGTTTCACCACTCTGCCACTGAGACTGCTTTTAGACAAGTAACCAATGACCTCCCAATAGCCTCTTCTTTTATACTCTATTCAACTCCTTTGGGGCATTAAAATTTAAAAAAAATTTATTGTAAAATAACACCCCAAATGCCTCTTATCATAAAGAATCCAAGATTGAAGAAGTGTATGGAGTAGAAAGTGGAACATCACCAATACTCTTCCGCCCCAACGCCACTCCCCAGGGATAATCACTATAAACAGTTTGGTAAAAATTCCTCTCTACTGTTGCTTATGAATTTGCAAATTTGGGATCATTTTAACATCCCCTCTGCAACTGGCATTTTCACTTAACACCATGTTGCAAACGTCTTTCCATGTAAGTCTATATGGATATACCTCATTTAAAAAATGTCCAAACAGCCTAATTCAATCATACGTCTATCTCTTAATGTAGCCAATTTCCTTTTGATAAACATCGAGGTTGTTTCTATTTATTTGTATATTCATTCATGTATTTATTGGTTTCCACTGCAAACAATGCTACACTGAATCCCTCGTACATATATCTTTGCATACCTGTGCTCCGAGTACTGCACGCTGCTAATCACTCTCATTTCTTTGCGCTTCTTACATCTCCAGCTTCTTTCTCAGTTCTCTTCTGCCATAGCAAACCGCTGCCTTCCCTGAGCACACAGACGCAGATGCACGTTCACGCTTTGCTTCTGTCTAGTCTGTCCTGAAATGACCACTTCCTATATATCTTTCTGCCCAAGTTTTGTGTAGAGCCCTCTCTGATCCCCCAGAGAGGTCTTCCCCAGTGGCTTCCATTTCCGTAGCACTTACTAGGTGCTAGGCCACGTGCTGGAGCAGACATTATAATGTTCCATCCTGTAACAGTGCGGTGAGGTATAAGCTATAATGATGTCAGCATTTTAAAAGTGATAAAAACTGAAACTCGGAAAGTCAAGGAACGTGTCCAGGTCACCCAGCTAGTTAAATGAGGGAGCCAGGATTCGGTCTCAGGCCTGTTTTACTGTATGATCCATGAATTTAAATCACCATGATGTTGTTATATATGGTTCCTTTGGCTCTAGTACTCATAGGACCTCGTATAGGCACCTACTACAGCACCTACCAAACTGAATAGTGGTGACTTATTAACAAGTCTGTTTCCCTCCCCTAGACTGGGAACCCCCTGAGGGCAGACCCTGTGTATTTCTCTATTTAGTGCACAACCTGTCATATACTGGGTGCTGATATTGATTTGAATGAATGAACAAATGTTTGCTGAGCAAAGAATGCCAGGACTCCCCTTACCAGATTAAGAGCCAAATTTTATCACTCAACAACACATAATGAGCTTGGAGTTTATTTCCTGCTAGTTCATGAAAACAAAATAGCCCCTCCTCCCAGTGCCTTTATTAACTAAATTGCAAGAGGCTCTGCAGATTGGCAGGCAGTAGAACATAATGGTTTAAGAAACACAGGCTCTGAAGTTGGACAGCCTAGGTTTTGATCCCAGCTCTGCTACTTATTAGGCAAGTTATTCAAGTTTCATAATCCTTAATTCCCTCACCAGTAATACGGAGTTAACAACAATTACCGGCTCAAAGGGTTAGTCTGAGGATTAAAAAATAAGGTAGTTAAGATGAAGTACTTACTTAACATAGTGCCCGGCAAACAGAAAGCACTCAATAAATGTTAGTTGCGTTATTGTCCTTAGGATCAGTAGTAGGCACGTTCAGTCTTTGTTCAAAGCCAATTTAGATAAGGATTCATCTTCCCTACTGCTCTCCAAAGCTTTGACTAGGGTGACTTTTTAGTTTAAACGGCCACAAAAAGTTCTCTGTCTTGCCCTTGTTTGTAAAACTAACATTTGTTGAGTGCGTCTATGTACCGCTCTTTCCTGGAAGCACCTGGTTGGTCCTTCACCTGTCTGGGGAGTCTACAATAGGAAGAGTAAGCTTGCTCAGGTCAGAGCCCAGGGGGAGGAAACATTTTCCTGCCTTTTGCAGTTCAGAACATTACATGGTTCTCTGGAAAACACACCTCATTTTCTTTTTAAACTTCAAGGATTTGTTTTAAAAATGTTTTTTTTTTTAATTAGCATTTTTTATTTTATTTCAGCATATTATAGGGGTACAGATATTTAGGTTACGTATGTTACCCTTGCCTCCCCACTCCCCCCAAGTCCGAGTTTCAGGTGTGTCCATCCCTTGGATGGCGCGCATTGCACTCTTTGTGTATGCAAATACCCGTCCCCTCCTCCCCCCTTCCCCTCCCCTCCCCCCTGCCCGACATCCAATAGATGTTATTCTTATATGTACACTTATGTGTTGATCAGTTAATACCAATTTGATGGTGAGTACATATGGTGCTTGTTTTTCCATTCTTGGGATACTTCACTTAGTAGAATGCGTTCCAACTCTATCAAGGAGTATACAAGAGGTGCTATATCACCATTGTTTCTTAAAGCTGAATAGTACCCCATGGTATACATATACAACATTTTATTAATCCACTCATGTATTGATGGACACTTGGGTTGTTTCCACATCTTTGCAATTGTGAATTGTGCTGCTATAAACATTCGGGTGCAGGTGTCTTTCTTATAGAGTATCACTTGTTCTTTTGGTTAGATGCCCAGTAATGGGATTGCTGGATTGAATGGTACTTCTACTTGTATCTCTTAAAATCCCAAAGTCTGAAGATTTTGTACCTTGCTGCACAAAGGAATGAGTAGGTACGTTCTGGTGCCTGCGCTTTGTTCTTCGAGACAAAAAGCTTTCTTACATCAGCAGCTCCTGAAAGTGACTTTAGGAAACAGCATTTGTTTTGCTATTCTGTGCACAATTCCTACCCACATCCAGATATTAATTTTTCAGGGGGGGGGTTGTTGTTTTGTTTGTGCTTAACTGGATTTTTCCAAGGACTCTATTAGGGTAGGACCCCACCCATGGCAAACAAAACAAAAACAAATGAACAACAAAATCCTCCAGGCCCAACTCAAATCCCAACAAAAGCAAATGACTCAGTACAAGCAAACTTTTTGGACTTAATTTATAGATTATTGAATTCTGGAACTATATGTTCTCAGAGAACCATGCCTAACATTTGAATTCAATTACTTCCAAAGGATGAAATTCCTTAGTAATGCTCCTTAGCTCCAAAATTTGAGATTGTCTTTTTCTGCATCTAACTTACGTGTCTGTGTCTCCAATCACAAATTAAGCTGTTCCTTCTCCAGCTGACATATCCGTGCAGGAAATGCAGAGGAGAAAGGCTCACTTCTCTTTCTGGTGAGGGTGTGTCTGAAGTAGGTGTGGCTCCACGTTATGTAAGCATCTGACTGCATGCACTAGAATACCTGCACTGTCAGGGGACAGAGCCTCCTGCTGCCAAGCACTCCTGGAATCTCAGTCACCCAGGGGGCTGCTGGGTGCTGCTTCTCTTTCCTCTCTGTCCTGGAGCTCTGGCTTCTTTGTCACATGCTCTGTTATCTGAACTGCTGGGGCCAGTGCTTTAGAGGGTCAAAGAAGATTGTGGGCCAAAGGGTCAAAGCTCTCACTTTGAGCCCACATTGTGACAAGCCGCTTCCCCTCCTTGGGCCTCAGTTCCCTTGGCCGAGAGGTATGGAGTTTCATCAGAGCATGTCTGAACCACCGCCCAGCTCTGACATTCTGGGGTTCCACAATCCACTGTCCAGCTAGGCCAGTGACCTAGTTGGGAAGGACAGTAGTGAGAACGGAGCTGTTGTTTGGAATTCACAGACACACTGGGTGGGGCACCGCCTAAGAAACTCGATTTGGGATTGGAGCAACCTGTTTCTCCAAACCTCGGGTGAGAGCTGATAGAGGCCTGCCACTCCTCTGGCGGGGCCGCAGAGGCATTTGGAATGCACTTGTCAGAGAGCATCAGGTCTGAAACCTGACATTTCCAGCATCTGAATACCGAAAAAGATAAAAATTGCACAAGACGTGGAGCCCAGATGATCCGCTGATCAAATCAGTATTTCAACTTCGGTGCTCATAGGCGCTCTCGTCGGAGGGAACACCCTCCTCTGCCATTTCAAAAGACTTCTTAATACATTTTTCTCCCTGAGTGATTTTGTCCTCAAGAGGAACTGTGGGCGGGGCCCATGTGGATTTTGGAAGCTTAGTGCTGAACTAATTCTGTGCCCTAATGATGTCGAAAGCCTCTGCGATTAGGCAGGCAGTGGCAGGGCGCCTAGGGACAAAGTCAGGAGGTTTGGGTTTGGGCTTTGCCACTCCCTGGCTGTGCACCCTTGAGCAAGTTGCTTTCCCCCTCTGGGCCTCAGTGTCCTCATAGAGTAATATCTCCTCTCTGTGATCTCTTCCTGCCCTGGCACTCTACGACTCCAAGCCCTGAAGAAGGAAACCTCCCATCTTGGTTGTAGAACGGAGCCAGATCTACCCGAATTTTTGTGCTAGCTCACTTTTCCCCTCATATGGACACACAGCTCTAGTATGGACGTTACATTCCCTCCCCAAGTTCCTTCTCTTTGAAGGCTCTGGGATGTTTCCAAGAAATTAGGTGAGCGCCTGATGCTTGCGGATTGGAAAGGGCTTTGAGGAGAATCCCCCAGCTATTGCAAGAATGCCTCTCCCCCTAGTTATATGGCGGGGGTGCTTGGTGTGTTTGGGAACAAGCATTTCATAGAAGTTAAGAGCCTTGGCTCCGGAGTTAGCCGGCCTCCCTCTTCTGTCCCAGCTCGGCTAATCATTTCAGTCCACTGAGCAGCAAATATTTATCAGGTGCCTATTTTGTGCCACACACTGTGCTCAACTATTTTGCATATGTTGTCACATTTAATCCTCACAGCCCTACGAAGCAGGGACAAATTTTATTTCTGTTTCACAGATGAGGAAACCGAAACTCAGAGAGGTGCTGTGACTTATGTGAGGTGTCATTGCTGGCAAGGGGCAGCCCAGGGGTTTGATTCCAGGACGACTCTCAGCCACTACACTCTACTGTCTTCCAGATCTTGGTTTATTTAACCTGCACGTAAAAATCTACCATGTGGGCATTATTGTTCCCATCTTTTAACTAGACATTGAGGGTCAGAGTTTCAGTAGCATCACTTGGTCAAGGTCACTGATGGCAGGGCTAGGACTCGACTGGGGTCGGCTCAACCCGCACCTCTGTGCCTCCGACGCCCCATGCAGTGCCTCGGCCTCAGCCCTTCAGGAAAGCTGTGAGTTTGTCAGTTCGTGTTACAGATTAACCAGCATGTCCACTTCTGAAGGACGGATGTCGTATACCAACATTGTACAATGTCGCGGGAAAAGCCCTGGCATACATATGGCACCAGCGGCTCAGCTTCTGGTGCTGTCTGTCCTTCTGCACGTGACCTGAGGCACTTCCACCCTCTGAGCTTCACCAGCTTTGCCGTCCTCAGCAGGGTGTGAGTTACAGGAATCGACTGAGAGAGCAGCCATGAAAGGACTTTGCAAATTAGAAAGTGATGAAAGGAAGATCATTATTATGATCTCACGTCTCCGTTTTCCTCCTCCTCCAGAACACACAGCAAATTGCATGTTGCCTTCGAGAATCTTGAAATACACCATCTAATGGCCCAAGCACTGCGACGCCAGGCTAGAGCAGCTTAAGGCAGACTTCTGCCCGCTAACAGCCAGCACTCCTGCCTGGCTCACTCAGAGATGCCACGTTCCGGGATGTGAGGCATTCCAACGGATGCCACTGTGACATGTGGTTGTCCCAGAAAGGCTGGAATCTGACATTCCTGAACAAATTCAGGCATGAGAAAAGAGAACATTTGTAAACAGACGGCCTGGGGCTTAGGAGAGGCAGGAGAAGTCGCTCATTTTCTGTGCACTTGTTTTGAAAGTCTGTGGAGGTGTAGCTATCTGTCCCTCACCCCGATCTTATCGTCCCTCCCGAAGCATGCATTTCCGCACGCCTGCGAACACCTTACGCCGGGGCCTCGCACTCTCAGACCACGGATTCCAGGAGGGCTGGGCCGGAATCACTTGCTGACCGAACGTCCCAGCCCTCCAAGGAATGAGAGGAGAGCGAAACCGAGGTGCCATCTGCGGGTGGACAGAGACGCCCGGTACGATTTGTCCTTGAGTTTTTCCCCTTGAGTATTTGCTTTCTTCCCTCTCACCAAGTTGGGCGAAGGGTGGCACAGCAAGGGGATTTTATTCATTTGGGGGCTTGTTTGTGCCTTTTTGGGGCCCAAGGCAAAGAGAGAGAAGCAGAGTTGTGGGTTCAGGCTTGGGGTGAGAGCATTCCTCTACTCCAACAGAATGTGGGGACTGCAGGGGGAAAGTCAAAAGAATTTGGGGGCACTGCCTGCCTTGGGTGGGACAGGAGGGACTGCGGGTCAGCGATGGCTCTCTGGGGGTCTCCTCGCCAGGACTCCCCTCCTGTCCAGGGAAGCAGGAGTGTGGGGGACATTGCCACCCCTCCTATCTAACAATTAGTTGTTGAAAAATCCCCGGCTTGGGGCTGTACCCACAATGCAGCTGCAGTTATGGAAATGGAGAAGGCAGGTACCCAGAGGACGCCGGAGGAAAATGCCGTCAAGGGAAAGGGCCCTGCAGGGCGAGCAGGAGACCTGGCATCTGTTGCAGCCTTGCCACTGGCTGCTGTGTGAATTTGGCTAAGTCGCTTGCCCTCTCTGAGGCTGTATTTTATGAAAGAGTTGTTGGGCAATGATCTCTAAGGTCCCTTCCAACTAGGCTGACCAACCAGCCCAGTTTACCCAAGACCTTCCTGGCTTCAGTACTGCAAGTTTCATGTCCTTGCTTCCAATAGAAAACTCCCCTTCCTGATCTAGTAACTTTCCCCAGGGATTAATAGCTTTCTTCTCTGTGCTTCAGAAGCCTTTTCTCTGGATTTGGAAATGGTCATGATAACTCCTTCTGCTAAAGGGTTGTGGGCAGAAGTGACACTCAATACATAAATATCCTCTACGTAAAGCCATCAGCCCATCAGAACAGATTGGACCATAAACCCTAGACCATTCTGGGAGTCCTATAAACTCCTCCCCCAACCCCAGGCGTGGGCAACATTGCAACTGGGCTTCCATCTCCGGGTCTGTGACAGTTCCACCTCTTTCTGCAGTGACACCAATAGCTCCAGCACCAGTAGAACTGAAGCATTTTCCGGCTTCTCTTCTGATTCTTGTTCTCAGACCAAAAGTGGTCACTCCCCAGTTCCCTGGTCAGTTCCAGCCTCCGTCCAGTTTCCTGCAGACTGCTCTGAGCAACCCTGACCCCATGCAGAGAGGAATTTTGAGGCTGACAGGCTGCAGATCATGTTTACATGCAGAGAGGATCCCCTAGAGTGTTTGGGATCTAGGAGGTTCAAAGTTTCAAAAAGTGGTTCATGTGTATGTACGACAGGACAGAAGACAGCAAAACTCGTGTGACCTCTGGTTCCCATTCACCTCCACACCTGCTGAACCCATTTCTCATGGCCTCCCTGCCCGTCTCTGTCCTTCCTCTGGTATGTTCTCTCCTCAGTTGTTCATGTCGCTTCCTGAGCACAGTGCCTTGCAGCAGGCACTGTGCTAAAGGTTGGTGAAATAGAAGCTGGATCCAGCCCCTAAGGCGACCCTGCAGCGTGGCGGGGCAGACCGACACTGAGCAGCTTTCCTGTGAGTGTGCTGTGACACCTCTGAGTACCAGGACAGCATAAAGCAGGGGCTGATTCCTTCCGCCTGGGATGACATCTGGGCAGGGCCTGGAAGACGAGGAGCAGTTACAGGTGGAGGAGGGGTGGAAGGAAACTGGCATGTCAGGCACGGAAATGGCACGCACAAAGGCACCTGTTTGTCTCTCTTTGTCTCCTGCTGTGGGTGGCACTGTGGGCAGGAGTGGGTCAGGGGTTGCCAGGCAGGAGGCCAAGGCAGGTGGAGTTGGCCCCCAGGAGCTACCAGGCCGAGGCACTGGCACACCGGGAGCCTACTTCCCATTTCCCTGGGAAATGGGCCCCAGACACAAGCTTTTCCTCCTTTTTGCGCATTCCTCTGAATGCCTGCCTTGTCCTGTGTCAAAGGCCCAGCTCTGACCCCCTTCCCCCCGTCTCCATCCCCCGGGCCCCTGAACAATCAGGCAGCAATCCCTCCTCCTTCCATCCTCTGCCCCCATCCCCTCATCCCCGCAGGCTCGTCATGGTCCAGTGCCCCATCCACATCCCACCTGGTTGGTTGCTGCAACCTTCTCATCAGTCCCCAGGGATCAGGGCTGGCTGTCAGTGCCTCACCATCCCGGGTGTGCTGCTAGATGAATCTTCCCCAGTCAGTGTTTTGTCGACCTCACGCACCTGTTCTGAAATCTCTGTGAGCAATTTCCTCACGCTTCACCATCCACTGTGTACCAACAGGGCCACATTCATATGCATGGCCCAGTTGTCATTGGCTTCTGCCTCTGTCTGCTTACACGAGAGCTCAGTCTCTCCCTTCCAAAGTGTACCCTAAGTAGTTCTGTGAACCCCTGGGCCAATGCTGCTGAAAGGGTGCCCTGGGCACCAGCGCCCATTTGTGCATGTTGCCAACAGTCTGAGACGAGATCAGCACAGACATTGAGAATAAGTTGAACTTTCATAGCAATGTGATGTCTCTGTGACCTGTAGCAGATGTGATTTTATTTTGCAAAACAAACAAACAAACAATAACAAAAAGCACCTGGCCTGTTACAGATCATTTGAGAAACACCGCCCTAGGGTGTCTCATACTCAGTCCAGTCTGGCCCCTCCGCACTCCTGCCTCAGCTCCCTGTTAGCCCCTGGCAGCTCTGGAAGCTGCTTTTTTGGGAAATCAATCCTTACTGCTTCTCTGCCTGGAGCACAGCTATCCATAGTGTTCACGTGAGAAGCAGCTTGCTTTAAAAACATACCTGCAATTCAGAACATCTGCCCTTTGACATTAAATTGGGATTCGTATTTTAAATCCCTACTTACCTTCTTTCTCTAAAGCATTTATTTATTTTTTTCTGATTAGCTTGGTAATTTTTCTAAAAATTTAAAAAACCAACCTTGTTGAAATAAAAATTATGTACAATAAAGTGTACTTATACTCACTGTACAATTTAATGAGTTTTGACCAAGGTAGACACTTGTTAGATCACCACCACGATTAGGATATAGAACAATTCTATCACTCTAGAAAGTTCCCTGTGCCCCTCATTAGTCAATCCCCACCTCCACCTGCAGCCACAGGCAACAACTGATCTGCTGTTTCTGTAGATTGGTTTGGCTTTTTCTAGAACATCCTATCATAGGATCATCCAGAATGTACTCTGACGTCTGGCTGCGTTTACTCACCATAATGTTTTTGAGATTCATTTACAGTGTTGTATGTATCAGTAGTTCAACCTTTTTAATTGCTCAGAAGCATTCCATTGCATGTACCGTACTACAGTTTGTTTATCCCTTCTCCTGTTGATAGACATCTGGGCTGTTTCCAGTTTTGGGCTACTTGAATAGTCCTCTGAACATTTATGTACAAGGCTTTGTTTGGACAAATGTTTTCATTTCCCTTGGGCAAATACCTACTAGTGGAATTGCTGGGTCATATGGTGAAGATTATGTTTAACTTTGTAAGAAACTAACATTAATCCACAGGCCACGTTGCTTTTCATGGGAATCACATGTTTTCTAATTGGACTCCAGTTCCAGCTGCTCTGGAGAGGTGGCTGTCCCCTGTTCCAGGGACTCACCAAACCAAATTTTACATGGCTCTTTCTGCCTTAGCATCATCATACAAATAATGTTATGATCTGTTATGAGTTGTCTTGCATGTAAATTAAAAACATTTTAAAAGTGCTGATAGTTGTGAAAGATTTGCCTTAAAAAATAAATATCTATGTAGAACAGCTTGTATCTTTATAAATATGCACAACCTCATTCGCTTACACTCAATAGGTTTATCTCGTCCATGGCTACAACTTGCAGTAAGTGGCAGTATTAGTTAGCATCCAGCTTTAGATGTGTATAACAAAGACCCACAAGAACAGTGGCTTACACAAGAGACAAGTCTATTTCTCTGCCAAGTAAAACTCTTCATGGAGGCAGTTCATGGCTGGATTGGAGTTTTCACGGTCATCTGGGACCCAGGCTTCTTCCAGTTCTCTGTCCGTTATCCCTAAGGGTGTTCCACGTCCTCACCATCCAGAATGGAAATTCAACCATAAGTCCACAATCCAAAGAGCAAGGGCAAGTAGGGAGGGAAGAAAGGACACCCCTCCTCCCTTAAGGATACATCCCACAACTTGACTTCACCACTTCTGCTTGCATTCCATTGGCTATAACTTAGTCACATGGCTAAGCCTAGCTACAAGGAATCCTGGGAAATGTAGTCATGTTCTGACCTAAAATTTGGTGGCCATATTACTGAGGAAGAAGGGAAGAGTAGATATTGGAGGACAAGGAACAATTTCTGTCATATTAGCCTCTACTGAAATGTTACTAATAGTTATTGACAAACTGTTATAGTATTTTACCCCCTGCAGCATTTTGGTGGGTAATAATAAAAGCACGGTGTGTCAGTAGGAGTGCACTGTGCCTGGGAAAATGTCTTGTATGTGGCATTGGCAAACAGGCTGAGAACCTGTCTTGACTCTGTACCCTGACATTTGAGTTTCTTTGCAACGTGGCCACAGCCTGCTTTTTCAAATATTTCACCCTCACTTCTATACTTGAGGGCTCTATTTTAGCCAAAGGATGCTTAAAGAAAACCGAACTTGCTTCCCTCCCTCTCTTTTGTGATGTTGTTCCTTTTACTTAGAGACCTTTGGGTTCCTGGAACGTGGGTTCATTCCCACCGCAGGATTCTAACCTCTTGCTCTCTCTGGGATGTGTTTTCCGCAGACAGCTTTTCCTATAGCCCTTTCCTTCTTGTCTTTCAAATCTCCATTCAAGTAGCAAATGTCCAGAGAGGCCTTCTCTGACCAACTTTTCCAACACTGCCTCTTGCCTGCGCCACCATCCCACTCTCTATCACATTGCTCTGTTTTCTTCATGACATTGTTCACTGTCTGAAATGACTTCACTCCTTATTTGCTTATGCAGTTTCTGTGTCTTCCATGCTAGAAAGTTCTAGAAAAGCCAAAGCCTGTATGCCTTCTCACTGATGCATCCTTAGCTTGATGGCTCACATTAGAGACTAGGTAACCACGTTGCTTAAATTAAGAAATGACTCAGTAGCCTTGTCTCCCTCTCTAAACCTACTTATGCCCCGAGGCCCAGCCCACATCCCCAACTTGCTCCAAGAAGTATGTTTTGATCCTTTTCCCCCATTTGCATCATTCCTGGTTTCTTCTCATCTTTCAAGCTGAAACTTAGATGCAGTTTCCTTGGAAAGGCCTTCACTGTTGACTCCAGAGCAAGCAGGTGTCCCCACTACTTTACAGAGAACCCTGCTCATTGCCTTCATGGTACCATTCATGATGTGCGATTCTATATTTACTCACATCTACATTATCTTTTGTCTCTCTGTGTCTCTCCCCACTAGAAGTTGAGCCACCGAGGTGGAGAGGTTGGTCTGCCTTGCTCACAGCATATACCAGGGCCCAGCATGGTGTCTATATGTAGTGGGGGCCCCAGAAACTTGCAGATAAATCAATGAATGCCCAACAGGTTCTATCTGTAGCACTTACCTGGAGAATAATGATCCTTCCCAATGATCTTCAACTGTTCTTTAAATCTCATAAAATTCTGCACCTAGGCAAGTCTTTTCCACTCTTTTGTAAGCTCCTTACAAACAACAACCAGTCCCCTCTTTAGACCCCTTCACTCTAGCATCCTAGGTTCCTTTTGACCAGTTTTATGACTAAATATTCCAGGAATGCCAATAAGCATTGTAAGAAAACTGGATTCTGTGATCAAAAAGTTTGTCTAGGACTAGGTTAAACTTAAATAGTATTTTAAAAATAAGAACTTTACAGGTATTTTAATATGTTTCTGTAGACTATAAATTTCCAAGAGGAAAGATAAAGTCATCGGCATTTGTCTAAATTTACTTGGACATTAAACCATTTATTTTCTTTATTCAGAGACTCATTTTAGGTATCCTAAATGTTTCATACTCTCTTTCCCTCTAGTTCTTCCTTTATTTATCTTCTACATTCTCACTTTGTTCCCCACTTTTTCCCTAATCAGCCTCTCCTCTTTTTAAAACTTCCTTGTAAGTGATATTGACACTGAACCCTCATCGGCAGGTGCAGGGCACAGGTGTAATCACTCAGCCTTACTCGTTAAGGGCCTCCAAGGCCTGTAAGCCTCAGAATCTGACATTCTCAACCTCACAAAAGCCCACATGCCCCTGGATCTTATTTTCTGCTCGTATGATTTAGTAAGTGGGGCAGTAAATGATAACTTTCCTGGTAAGGATTTGGGGTGATGCCATCTAGATCTCAGACTCTCTGTGGGGTCCATCTCCGATTTGGAAGATGGGACTGGCCGTTAGTTAGAAGATGTGAGCAGGGTATTGACCCTGTCCCCCAACTCAGGGCAGAGCAACAGGAGCTCAGACTACTCTGCAAGGCTTCCTCAGTATTGGCCTCCTGACCTCCTGATAAAAGTGAGCATCCGACACACCTGATGAGACTTGAGTCTGACTGACTGAGGAGAGATGTTTCCCGGCTTGCTGTCTGCTTGTAGTGTTGACTGCATTGACAGTAGAAGGATAAGCAAACAACAAAACAAAGCAAAAATAAAACAAACAAAAAACCCCACTCAAATCTACCAGGGCGAACCCCACACAAGTTTGCATAGACTTATTCTACATAGGAAAATTCCAGAATAGCAGAACCAAAAAGGGCTTAGAGGTACCATTGCACAGACGGTGAAACTGCGGTCAGGCTGAGGAGGTGCCTGCCCAAGGCCACATGACTGAGGCTCAGGGTCTATGTGAGCAGAGGACAGCATCTGGCTTCCTGATCCTTAAACGGGTGCCCTTTTAATTTCATCAATTTGTCTTGGTAAAGGATATTTTTAGTACATTGTACTTATTAAATACAGTTTTATGTTCTCTGACCCTGTCTTAAAAGCTTGCAAGCCAAATGTTTTATATCCTTCTAAAAAACAGAAATTGAACAGTTCACTCTATGTGTCTGCTAATGGATCTCACAGGTCTTTTGGAGGTTCAGTTTGAACAGTGGCGAAAGAGTATCATAAAATAACCGTGAAGCAAGGTGAAGATGGAAGTGTCACCATTGTCACGATTCCTTTGGGTGGTCAGGGACCACCTTCAAGTTGTCAAAAAATCTGAGAATGTTAGAGCCAGAGGGCTATTGGAGAACAGCCCCATTTCATAAGTGTGGAAACTGAGGCCCAGAGGGGGAGGGCCATCTGAGAGTCACATTATGGATTAGTTATTTGCAGAGGCAGGTGGAGAACTTGGGCCTGTGTTTCCCAGAGTGAGGCACTTCTATCCACCACACCTTTTAGCCTGATTAAAATTTCAGACCTGGAGGCAGGCGGCTTGTTCTAAACTTGTTTATCCTTCTATGGGGCCAAGTACCAATAAAATGGAATCCCACAGGGGTCAGGAAGCGTGTGCTTGGAGCCAGTGGCCGTGCATTTCATATATTAGGCCTCTCCTTGGGAGAACTGAAGCCGTATTTATCTGGGACTTGGCTTCAGGCTTATATCCCCAGGTAACACCCTGACTTTCCCTTCACACAGGCTCCCTGTTGCTGAAAAGTGAACTTTGCATTTCCTCAGAATGTTCCTGCAAGTTCTCAGCAGGTCTCCCAGGCAGGCAGACAGTGGACTCACAGTGAGAGGCTGGCAGCCAGGTCTGCTGGTGCTGCCAACACAGCGCCGGGGCTCAGGGCCCTGGGTCTCTCTCTGCCGTGCTGCATGGGGCCTAGCTGATATAGGGCTCCCTGGTGCAGAAGGACAGAAAGGGAAGCTGGAAGGGCCTTTTGGGGGCTGGCCCAACGTTCTCTCTTTACAGACAGAGAAACTGGCCCAAGAAAGGGGGTTGACTTTCTTACCATTAGTAATCCCAGAGCTAACGACAGACCCAAGAGCTATCCCAGGCCTCTGGACTCCTAACTCTGTGCTCAAATCAAGAAATAATGAATGAATGTCTGCTATGTGACAGGTGCTGAGCTAAGTGCTTCACCATTCATTCATTCTTATTAAGCTCTGGAATACACCAGGCACTCCATAGGCTCTGTGTCTACGGTGAACAACACAGACAATTGTCCTTGCCTGCACGTAGCTGGAGACAGACAAGTGATCGGGCAGTTACAATCCAAGGCGGTACTCGCTGTGATGAGGGAGCTACAGTGTGCCATGGAAAACATAGGGGAGACATCTAGTCTAGATTGGAGTGGGGGCAGGAGACTCACTAACAGCTTCTCCCAAAATACAGTATAAAGTTAGGACCAAAGGTTAAGTAGGAATTATGTGAGCCAAGAGTGGGCAAGTAAGAGCAATCTGTATGGCAAGGTGACATATGCAAGGCCTTAGAGACCAGAGCCTGGTCCAGCGAGGAGTCTGGAGGACATTTGGCGTGGCTAGAATGTGAGGGGTAAGGAGTGGGAAAAGACGAAGCTGGAGAGACAGTTGGTGAGGAGTACAAGGGTTTGGACCCTTGAGGATAAGAGCTGTGGGGAGGTGTTAGTTGGTGGTGTCCAGAAGAAAGAAAAATGAGCAGCATCATAAGCTGGTGGCTGCCCGGCCCCAGTAGGATTTCAGGCAAGGCTGGATGACTGCTCACTTAGAAGGTTATAAAGGGGATTTGGATGTTGGATATAAAGGACTCGGAAGAACTTACTCCAGAGCAGCTGATGTCAGCCAGGTAGGAGGAGGCAAGCCCTTTGGCCTCTTGTCTCCTCCACTGGCTCCTGATTCATGTCCATGAAAAAATCCCAAGATTTCTTTTTTTTTCCTCGAACATTCATTTTAGAGCCACTACTCAAGCCAACCGGAAACCTCAAGACCAGGGCTCCAATCTTATATTTGGAGGATAGAGGGGAAGGCCAGTGTTTGGAGCACCTTGCAAATCTGGGCCGGCATTTCTTTTTCTTCCCCACTTGGAGTGGGTACCCCCGCCGAGCATAGACGTCACGGGAATGTGATCACCAGTCAATGAGGCCTTTCTGTTATTGGACCTTTCAGTTCTAGAATATGCTGCTTTTTGATTTCATTTTGTAGATTGCAATTCTGCAGTGAAATTTTCCAGCTTGTCATCTACTTTTTTGGACATACTTATCATAGTCATTTGAAAGTCTATGTCTGGTAACTCCAATATTTGGAATATATCTGGATCAGTTTCTATTATCTGTTTTTCCTCTTGGTCTTGTTTGTTAGTATGTAAGGTGCACGTGGTATATGGAAAATGACAGATTCATTTTCATTTCTGACAGGCAGTTAGATTAATTCCAATCCAGCTAGGACTTAGCTGAGCCAAGGCTAGATTTCAGCCTTTGCTAGGGTCGGCGAACCTCTGCCCCATCTCTGTGCTGAGCGGATAGCCCTCCAGGGCTTCTAAGTGAGAGCTTGAGGTATGTATCAGGACCCTGTCTGACTTGGAAGCTCCTACATTCCAATTTTTGTTCCCCAGCCTGGTGAGACTGCTAAAACCTCTGCTGAGCTCTTCAAACACTTTCTATTCGGCTTTTTTAGCCTCTTGCTCTGACAATTTAAATCTCAGCAGATGCCCCAAGAAGAAAAAAAAAAGAGGGACTCATCTCCTCTTTAGGATCTTGTCCCTTAAGTCCTACTTGCACTTGTCCCTTAAGTCCTACTTGCTCTTGGATGGCTTCAGACAGATTTTTAAATTTTGTATTTTATCTGGCATTCCAGCTGTTCTTGGAGCAGCAAGGTACTCTATCATAGACAGAAGCAGAGAGATGGGCCATGGAATCTGGAAGGCTGGGGGACAAATAGGAAGTTATAAAGGTTCTCAGGAGGCCTTCAGAGTAGCTTAACCACTGGACTTTGCTGGCTGTTGGTTCTGATCCCAGGGTCCCCAGAACTTTGCTGTATCACCCTTCCCCAGGCTGCCTTGTCCCTTTCTCAGTTTAAGAGCTTTTTACCTGGCCTTGAGACTTGGGTCCCCAGTGTTGGGGACAGGCAAGGAAGAGGGAGCAAATAGGAAATTGTTAGTTAGTTCTAAATGGCGCAATATCGTGTCATGGAGTATTTGGAAGCGTGTAGGGAGTTTTTTTTTCTTTTTTGGTCACATGACTGGGGAAGGGGTGGGGAGTGGCTAATAGGACCAGGGACTCTTGGAACAGTCTTGCACAGTGTGAAATTTTTTTGCCCAAAATATTATTTTCTTTTTAAGAAAAATGGAGCCTCTTCCACTCACACTCTGGATTCCATCCACTCCTGTCTTCTCAAGGATACTTTTCCTGCCAAATTATTCTCTTTCCCTCCTGTCTCTCCATTCTTCTCTTCTTTATTGGATCAATCCAATAAACATAAAAACAAGCACAAGTGTCTCCAGTTACAAGTAATATAAAACAGAAATAAGCATTTCCTTGATTTTGCGTCTCCCTCTAGTTTACCATCTAATTTCTCCACTTTCTTCCATCTTCCAACTTCTTGAAAGGGTCGCCTACAGTCTTCCTCTACTTCCTCATCTCACAGTTGCTCCTCCATCTGCTGCAGTCAGGCTTCTGTCCCCACTATTCCACTGGGCAGACTCTTGTCATACTGCTAAATCCAAATCTTAGCAACCCCTTAGTAGTATTGATCATGGGTCATCATTCCCTTTTGGAAAATGTTCTTCTGGAGGCTATGAAATCATGCTCTTCTAGTCTGCTACTTCTCTGGCTATGCCGGCTCCTCCGCCATTCTCTTCCTTGATGTTTGACTGCCCTGGGTCTCTGTCTAGCTTCTCTGTCTCCTCTCTTTACCCAGGTGACCTCCTCCGGCTCCATCGTTTTCACTATCATCCATATGTGAGAATTCCTAAAGTTAATCCTAAACTTAACTTCCCCCCTGAACACCATTTATATCCAATTGGATACTCAACTTCTTCTCCTGCATATCTAATGACCATCATAAATTTGACCTGCCAAAATGGCACTCCTTGCTTCTATCTTCCCACCTCAAATGCTCTTTCCTACTGTTCTACATTCCCTAAGTTGATGGAATAAAAAGTCTTGGAGTTTTCATAGAGTCCTCTTTCCCTTATTCCTCTATATCTGATCCATAAGCGAATACCTCTAAATTATATCCTGAATATATTCCGTTTTCCCTAGCTCCTGCCACTGTTATCTCTTGCCTGGATTTAGGCACCAGTTTTCTAACCGATCTCCTGTTTCCATGCTTGCTCTGCTGTAACCCACTCTTTCACAGCAGGCAGGGGGACTTTCTCAAAACATAATTAGGTCAGGCACTATTCCCACCCGCTTAAAAATCCTCTAATGGCTTTCCTACTCAGAAAAAAATTCCAATTTTTTCCTAGAGTTTAGCAAGCCCTACACGTTCTGGCTCCTGCTACCACTCTGACTTTGACCACTACCACTGTCTCTGGCCCACTCTGCTCCACTGTACTTACCAAGTTCCTTACCTTCGGGCCTTGACACTTTGTTCCCTCTGCCTGGAATGCCTTTTCCTTGTCATGTGGCTGGCCACTTCTTGTCCCTCAAGTCTTTACTTGAAGGTCACCTGTTTAGAGAGACCCTTCCTGACCATTGAATCTGAACTAGCTGCCCAGTCACTTGTAATCTGTCATTCATTTTAATTCTCTACATATCACTTACCACCATCTGGTATTTTCTTCATTGATTCATTCACATATTCATTCATTTTCTTAGGGCTGGTATCCCCTAACTAGAATATGGACAACCTGAGAACATGGGCTTGTCTTGTTTACTTTGTATGATCAGGGTCTAAAAGAGCAGCCGGCACACAGGAAGGTTTCAATACATGTTTGCAAGAAATTAGCTATTTGTAAAACTGCTCTAGGAGATGGAAACCTTGAATTCCACTTGATTATAAGTCACATATCAAGCCATTTCCTTTATCAGACCTTTTTCTCCTTACTTTTTAAAATGAGAGATGCTCCCACCGTTAGTCACCTTCGTGTCCTCTGTCACCATAGATTGGGTTTGCCAGTTTCTGAAATTCCTATAAATGAAAACAAACATTATTCTTTTATACATAGCTTTTTGACTCAGTGTTATATCTGTGAAAGTTGTCCATGTTGTTTCATGTAGCAACAGTAAATCTTTTTCTTTGCTATGTACTGTTGGTGTTTGAATATGTCAAAATATATGTATCCATTAAAAATAAGAGAGTGGTGTTGATGATGGACCAGTGGTTTACAAACTGTGTTCCATAGAAGCTCCCCTTCCCCGCCAGGGTGCCATGGGTGAGGGGCCAAGAGGGTGGGGCTTCAGCATCCACCCCGTACCATTTTCCCCACCAACCAGAGTGATTTTCTAGTTTTGTCTATTTCATAGAGTGGCATCTAGGCATCTAGGTATTAGGTCAAATTGCATTTGGAAAAAAATGTTTCTACTGTCTTAAAGAATATCCTTAAACTCAGCTATTAATGTCAGACATCAGATTTTGAACTCTGCTACCTTTGTAGCAGAGTTAGGGCAAGTGAATGAATTGCTCTATTCTTCTCTTTCCACAAATGTATAAATGTGATAGCAATAACAACATTAGGTCAGATTAAATAAGCTAATGCATGTAAAATGCTTATCACAATGCTTGCCATGAAGTCAAGTTTCAATAAATGCTAGCTGCAGTGACTATTACTGTATTATTTTCTTTGTCATCGTCATCATCAGCTTCATCATCCCTGCCAAAGGTGCTTTTCACTTTTATGACCTGTGTTGCTTCTGGGCTTTGTTGCAGTCACTCAGCCTGGGCTCCTGCTCAGTGGAAAACTGGATGCCTCCTAATTCTATTCCTAGCAGCAAGATGGGGTATCCTAGTTGGGTCTCCTGGCCTGCTCCACCCAGTGCACCAGAAATAAACCAACCCAAACTCGAATGCCCGAAAAACAGCTGTTCACCTCTAGCCAGACCACACTCCTTCAAAAGAAGAGGGAAGGAAAGAGAAAACCATCTCAGCTCAGCTTCTCAGCACACTGTGAACCTGGCACTCCTAAGGTGTCCAAGTCAAGTTCTGAACCCAGTGGGTCCTCCACAGATGCCAGTAGACAGACTCCAAGTTTGAGTTTCATTTTTAATTTCATCACAGTGTGACCTTGGCCAAATCATTGTGTCATCGTCACGGGGACTCTGGATGTGCTGACTTCTCTCCCTGCTAAGAATTTCCTGGGTGGAGTGGGGTGCTGTGCATTTGTCAGCCGGCAGTTGGGAGATGGGAAACCTGGCTAACAATGTACAAGACCCAGATGTTAGGGAGGAGGAGCCTTGTATGGTGTGCCCTGAGGGACCAGGATCCACAGGGAAGTCTCAGGGCATAAAAGAAATGCACTAGGTCATGGAAAGCAATGCCTTAGGATTTGTTCCTGGGCCACTACTAGAGAAACAGTTAGAGCCATTCTCAGCATTCAATAAGTAGAGCGGAGTTAGGGCAGAGCATTGAGTAATTAGGGTAGTTCTGGATTAAAACATAGATTTTGTCATTTATTAGGAAGGCTGTACAACAGTATTATCTCTGCTTAGAAACAACTGACACATTGTTTTAACGTCTAGTCCAAGCCCTGTACTAGCCCTCCTAGCTAGACACAAATGAAATATAATGCATATGGAACAGTGCATTTCTGAAGGGTGTTGCATGCTTCCCAGTACCAATGTAAAATCGCCCCTTTAAACAGCATAATTCTTGACGACCTCTACTGCTGCCCCTGCTCCCAGTGTGGCAAAATGCCCAGAATCATTAGGCAGTAAGCACATCGATGTTTAAAGTGAGTCTCAAATGAAAAGTGCAGCAAACCAGTGTGCCTTACCCTCTGATGACACAATCTCACTCAATTGCTTATTTGAAGCCAGCAACTGAAAAAAGGCAGGGAGGGCTGACAGATTTTCCAAGGCAGGTAGTGAAACAATTCCCAAAAGGCAATCTCCACTCTTTGCAGGGCTCCCAGCCTGTCAGATCACTAAGGCTGCAGCTGCCGCAGTTCCCAACTGCAGGACAATGGTCTGCCTCTTAGGGAGGATAGAGGGCAGCTCCATTGGATTGGTCTGTCTTTGTTCTATCAGGAAGACTCAACATTAGGCTCTCCAGCATCCAGAACTGGCATCTCGATTAGTGAAGACCACCCATTTCTAGGTTAATTTAGTCCCTCCCGTTTCTAGGATTCCAAGATTTGAAGATACCGGACACGAATCCAAACATTTTGCCCACTTTCAGCTCACCAGCCTCCTTTCCAACTTTACTCCACTGTTTTATGTGGTTCCTCATGCCTACACTTTTATTTTTTGAACTTTTAGTGGAGTGTAGTAAATATTCAGAGAAGTGTACAAATTGTAGGTGAAATTTTCCAAAGTGATCGCACTTGTGTATTCAGAACTCAGATTAAGAAATAGAAAATTGCCAGCATCCCAGAGACCCCCCCATTGTTCCTTCTAGAAAATTGCCTCCCCAAGGCTAATCAATTTCCTGACTTGGAGCATCACAGGTTTGTTCTGCCTGGTTTTGAGCTTTGCAGTTTATTAATTTTCATTATAATATAGTATTTTATTGAGAAAATACACTGCAATTTTTCTATGATTAAAGGGGATTTGGGTAGCTTCCAGTTTGAAGCTATTACAAATAGATCTGCAGTCAGCATTCTTGACCATGTCTTATGGTGCTTATATTTATGTATTTCTATTAGTTGTAAGTCTAGGATCCCAGGGTATGCATACATTCAGCTTGAGTAGTAAACTGCTACTGACAATCAATTTTCAAAATGGTTGCATAGGTTTACATTCCCACCAGCAGTGCATGAGAGTTCTAATTGTTCCACATCCTTGCCAGTACTCGAAATTGTCTATTTTTTGTCATTCTAGTCATTTTGGTGGGTGTGTGATGGTTTCACATTGTGATATAAGTTGCATTTCTCTGATGACTAATAACTTGGGGGATGACCACATATTTTTGACAGGTTTAGGTATTTCATCTCCAATTTTTCCCCTTCCGATTGTCCCTCAATTCCCTACAATTCATGCTAAACCCTAACTTCTCCACTAACAGTGCTCTCTCTGAAGTCACCCACATCAGCTGTAACACAATGCCTGTCCTCTTCCAGTTTTCCCTGGCATCCCTAATATATCAGTCTGGACTTCTTCAGATGCAAGTGTCCATAAACCCAAATCAAACTGGCTTATGTGAAAAGAAAAAAAAAAAAAAAAAAAAAAAAAAAAAATTCTGTAGCTCATATAACTAAAAGGGGTTGTGGTATATCTTAGGAATAGCTTGATTCAGAGCTCGAATGATGTCATCACTTTCTGGTTTTTCTCTTTCCATGCACTGTGTTGGCTCTGTGATCAGATGTAAAATGACTGCAGTAGTTCCAGTTTTACACAGTTATAGGTTCAAGTTCCAAAGCAAAGGGAGAGATTCCTTCTCCAAACTCAAATAAATAAAAAGCTTCCAAATGGAGTCTTGTTGGCCCTGAGCGGCCTGTTTACGTCACACGCCAGTTCTGGAACCACTTGCCTGGGAGATTGGTTAAGGCTTGGGTAATGTGTCTGACCCGAGGGAGGAGGAGGACTGGGTCAGTCCTGCTCAAAGCAAATGGATTAAGAACGGAAGCAGGTTGATTTCTCAGAAGTATATTGGGATAAAATTACCTTGAGAGGGAAAAGATGCTGGGAAGCAAATTCAGCAGTTACCTACTACACTTGTTGATCCAGTTCCAAGGCCAGAAACCTTTAGTTATTCTTGAGTTTTCTTTCTCCCTCAGCCTCCAAGTCCATCAGTGATGACCACCGACCAATTCTACATCCTAAATGGCTCCCTAATCCAGCCATTCATCACTACTGTCTCCATTCTGGTACAAGTGACAAATAACTCAGCCTTTGACTTTTGAAATAGTTTTCTAAATTCTAAAAATAACAATAGTAAGTAACACTTCTTGAGGGCTTACTAAATACCCAACACTGTGCAGAACACTTTACTTTCAGTATCTCCATCAGTTCTCAGAGCAATTCTATAAAGTAAACAACTAATAGTCCTCATTATATAGGAGAGAAAACTAAACTATTAATAATTAGAAGCAAATTCTTAGTGCTCAACATACTTCAATAACTTCTCATTTATCTGTATTCCTGATACCTGTCACTATGTAACAAACCACTCAATTTTATTGTCTTGAAAACAATAGCGATCATTTATTTACATTAAGAATCTACCATTTAGGCAGGGTTCAGCAGGTAAGGCTCATCACTGCTCCTTAGAGCATCAGCCGAAGTGTCTTGTCTAGAGGATGGGGATCCACCTCCAAGATGGCTCACACCTATTGTTGACAAGTTAGTGCTGGCTATTGTCTTCAAGCTCAGCTGGGGCTGAGAGTCAGGGACCTCAGTTCCTGTCCATATGGCCTGTCCATGAGGGCTTCTCCATAGGCTGCTTGGGCTTCCTTGCAACATGGTAGCTGGGTTCCAAAAATGTCCCCAAAGCCAGGAAGTAGAAGGTGCCATTCCTTAAAACCTGAGCCCAGACTCAAGTCTGGCCAGATTCAAGGGGAGGTACAGAGAACTCCTCTTAATGGGAGGAGCATGAGAGAATTTTGGATCAAGTTTTAAAACTGTCACCTCCTAATGATGGAAATCCATAAAAGGAACTAAAAGACTTTACACAATCCATTATCCCATTTCATGATAATATTTCCCTATGCACCGTGGCCTTCTTCCAGTTCCTCCAGTGTACTATGTTCTTGCTCCCCTCAGGCCATTGCACCTGCTGTTCGCACCTGCCTGGAATGCTTTCCCTGTCTTTACTCAATCTCTTAGCACCAGATCTCAGCAGAGAAGTCTTCTCCCAATGCTATCTAGGTTAAGCCCTTTTGTTTGAAGTTTTGGCTCATAGTAAGTGCATCATACATGTGTTTTGACAAAAGAAATTATTGAATGAGTCAAAAAATTCATTGCCCTTTCAGCCTGAAACCCCTCTCCCACCTCCATCCCTTCTCGTGCCATACCCCAGCGCTACTCAACTTCTAGTCTCCAGGTGGATGGGCTCCAGCTCTTGTAGCATTTCAGCTCTTCTTGCAATTCTATCTCCTCCAGGAAGGTGGCAATTCTCTAGGATCCACCAAGGATAAACATTCCACTTTCAGGACTCACTGGCTCCAGTGCTTGTATAAATGAAACATCTTGAGAGCTTGTTTTCATGGAACCTTTGTCTAATGGTCGCAATGTTCCTATCAGTAATGCCGCTATTTGTTTTGAAGCTCTTGGAAGGTAGGCATGATGTTTCTCTGACTCACAATTCCTTATAGTCTTAGAGAACAGGAAACAGATGTTCTCAGGACAAGAAGAGTGAAGTTGAATTTTAATAGGCAGAGAGTACAGTATAAGCAAAGACTGAGGAGGCTGGGCGTAATCCCTGCTGTTTGATGGGAAGACTTGGCTCTCATGCCCTGGCCTGGGACACATTTCTGGTCAGAAAAAGAGGCAGATTTTATAATGGAAACACACTGGACAGCAAGCCAGAGTCCTGGATTACCACCATCAGGTGCTGTCACTTAGTCCTCCTGGGAATTGTTCTTATCCATCAAGTGAGGGCTCTGAGACAGGACAGTAACTTAGGGCCAGCCCAGCTCCAGCAGTAAACAATTCTGATCAAGAGTGGTGTAGCATAGTGGCTAGTTGCTCCTGCTCTGGAGGCAAACAGATCCGGGCTCAATCCCCAGTTTCGCCACTTTTAAACCGTGTGACCTGGGGCAAGCTACTTCACCTCTTTGAGTCTCGCTTCTGTTATCTGCAATCTAGGAATAATAGTAGTTCTTCCCTCATAAAGTTGTTTTGTGAGTTCAAATGAGATCAGCTATACAAAGTATTTAGGATGTAGTAAGTTAGCACCTAATTAACAATCAATTATTGAGGACTTCTTACAGGGGGATATGGCACAGTGGAGTGGTTATAGTCTTGCCTTTGGAGTCAGGTAATACATGAATTTAAATACTGGTTTCATTATCTACTAGCTATGTGACCTTGGGCAAGTGACTTCTCTTTTCTGAACTTTGGTTTTCTCCTCTCTCAAATAAGGGTAAGAGAAGAGAAATTCACAAAGTTATTGTGATGATTCAGTAAGATAAAATATATAAAATGTGTTCCACAATGCCTAGCATATAATATATACTCAATAAATAAAAGGGTTTTTTTTGGAGTTATTACAAATAATTCCTCTTCTTCAGGGAATAACCTGTTGATCAGTTTGGTTGGAGTGTAGGGGATACTTGTAGGGAAATACTGGGAGATAGAAAAGATAGTCTGAGCTCACGTGTGGTGGTTCTTGAATGTACAGATGGGGATTTTGCATCTTATCCCAATGGCAATAATAAACCACTGAAGAAGGTCAGACTCTCAGAAAGATAATTTCAATGTAGAATATGGAAGACATTAGAGAGAAGATGCACTGGAAATGGAGAGACTTATTCACTCATCCATTCATTTATTCATTCTGTCAATTAACTAACAATAATTAAGCATCTATGTGCCAGGCACTAGTTGATGAGAATGGAAAGGAAGATAGATAGTTAAATAAGACCTAAAATATAATAAGTACTAGACTAGGGAAGCACATTAGTGTGGTATCTAACTCAGATTTTTGGAGGGATCCGAAAGTGCTTCTAGAAGCAAGTGATGTTTAACCTGAGACCTGGAGTATAAAGGAGTGGAAGAACACTCCAGGCAGAAACAACGTCAATTGCAAAAGATGCATAGGCCAGAGAGAGCAGGGTGAGTGGAGGACTTGAAGGACCTTGGATCTTCCAGAAAAGAGGGAAGAAGAATCTGAACTGGGCTGATGACAATGGGGATCGAGGAGAGGGGGTAAGTGAGCATGTCACCGTGGAGATAATGCTATGGTGTTATGAAATGTGATGACACACTGGGTATGTAGAAGGTGTAAGAGGAGACAAGGTGACTCTAATTTGACATCCTCACCCTCATGTTAATTCACCCTTACTTTGGTTTGCCTTTTACTTCTCATAGATGTGTGTTGGATTTTACTGGGTCAACTTGGTTTAGTTGGGAACTATGTATGGTATCATTTATGGTCCCAGGCTGGAGATATGCAAAAGAGGCACTTGCATAAGATGTGGAAGGCAGAAGTGAAGCAGCAGTCCTTATGACTCTCTGAAAGTCATGTGGTCAGATGGAGTTACAGGCACAGAGATACCTGGTAGGTTTCAGCTCTTCCAGTTCTTCCTCTTGACAATCAGCCACTCCAGGCCCCCCATCTCATCTGCCACACCCAGAGGCAATAGCCTCTGAGAGGTAATGGTTTCCCACAGACCTCTTCATACACTATCACTTTGTGAGCCCACTTTGGTGGCTGTATGTGCTTGACTTTTCAGATTCACTGTGACTCATTTTCTGATCCTTCAAATATCCCTTCTAGAGTTTCACTTCACTTGTATTACCATAATTTTTGGGAAACCATTATTCCATAACAACCCCTGACTGAATCTAACTGATATAAAGTGCATAAACTTCTAAATAGCTTGGATTTCACTTATCCTTGCATAGTTCTGGTGTACCCAGGCAGTCAAAGAAGGGATGATACTGGTGCTTCTTCCCTCTAAGGAGAGACATAGATCATCATCTTATTTAGTTCAAAACCAGAGAAAGATATTTGTTTGAGATTTTGACTACTCTCCTTCCCTTTAACCCAGCAAAACAAAACATAGGATATGATCATCCAGATGACTAAGCAATAACATAAGAAAAGGAGAGAGGAGAAACAATATTTCAGGAAGAAGGAAAAGGATGTGCAAAGATCCACAACCCCTCCTGAGGCTTGTCTACCTTTGGCTTGACATGGAGATCAAATGAGCTAATGAGTATGAAAGCACTCAGTAAATGGCATAAACCTGTGCAACCATGGAATCAAATTGGGGAGACCATTTATAAGCAGGACTTTTCACTTTCTGCTCTTCAGTATTCCTCTGGGATATTCAGTTCATCTCCATGATCCAGCTTTCAGAAAAGTAGAATTTCAAAGAACATGTTCATGTGGTTGGTGCCAGAAAGTCCTAGAGCATTTGGCTCAGGAAATACCATTGTTTGCTCCTGACCCACTAGGGAGAAGGAACTGAGAGTACCTACAGACCAGTTTGTTCTTCTTTTATGCCAGGACTTTTCTGGAACGGAAGTATCCTGGCAACTTCAGAATTATTTCACCTTTTATGCCCCAGACCCTTTCAATTTTTTTTCTCTTCTGTCCCTGGGACAAGACAGGAAGAAATACCCTTAAAGAATCCTGACTCCAATACTTACTTGCTTTGTGAATGTGGACAAGTTACTTCAACTCTCTGCCTCTTAATTTCTGCATCTGTAAAATGTAGATAATGATTTATCTCATGGGTTTGTTGTGAGGATTATTATTATTAGAGACAGAGTTTCACTCTGTTTCCCTGAGTAGAGTGCCGTGGCATCAGCCTAGCTCACAGCAACCTCAAACTCCTGGGCTCAAGCTATCCTCCTGCCTCAGCCTCCTGAATAGCTGAGACTACAGGTGCACACTACCATGCCTGGCTAATTTTTTCTGTTTTTAGTAGACATGGGGTCTCACTCTCGCTCGGGCTGGTCTCAAACTCCTGAGCTCAAGTGATCTTCCCACTTTGGCCTCCCAGAGTGCTAGGATTACAGGCGTGAGCCACCACGCCTGGCCCTTTGTGAGGATTAAATTGGTTATATGTATAGTCTTTAGAACAGTGCATAGCACATAGTGAGTGATCAGCAAATGTTAGCTGATAATACTACAATCAAAATAATAATAACTTTTATTATTATAATAAATCAAAAGGTTAATTGTAAGGTCCTTGGCATTCAAATCAAATGTTGTGAGGTTCTCCATAATCTATATTTTTAGTATCTTCTTCTTAGAGAAATCATGTGATTTAGAAGCTCTGTGGTTCCTGACTAATATAATAGTAACATCACTTATCAAGTCGAGTGCAGGTGAGGAGAAATTGGTCTAGTTCATCTATCAAATCATGATAACTGGGAGGTGGGAAGGAACCAATATTTAGCCCAGGTTTTCCACCAGCTACCATGTGCCCTTTCACCTTGCCTTTGCAGCCATGCTGCCATATGCCTCCATGTGCTATCTCCATTTCTTCCCTTCTACCTGCCTGCTAGACAGCTACCCTATAGTCTGGCTTCTGCCCTCACCTTGCCACTGGAGCTGGCTTCCCAAAGGTGACCAACAACTTCTTTGCATCTAAATCCAATCAACATTTCCTTGCCTGCTCACCACTTCCACCTTCTAGAATCATTCTCTTTGAAGGCTTCTGTGGCATTACACTCTTCCTGTCTAGGCACTTTCTTTCCTAGCTTTCTGGATGCTGCTTGTTTCCCAGTATTTTTTACTTTTTTCAGACTTATTCTTTTGTCCAGGCATTATAAGTTGGTGTTCTTCAGGTTGTATCCTAAGCTTTCTTATCTTCTCACTATATACCTCTCCCAAGGGAATTTCATCCATTTCCAAGGCTTAATCTTCAAATAAATGGACCTCCAGGCCAACTCCTTCTCCTGAGCTTCAGACTCCTATATGTACCTTCTCACTGGGCATTACTACCTAAATGTCACAAAGGTGCTTCAAATCCAGTCTGTCTTAAAGTGAACTTACTTCCTTCCACAGAATGACAGCCTTCCCCCGTGTTCCCTCTCTTAATGACTGCACCTCAAATGGCACAGTATTTGAGAACCATCCTGGCATCCTATTTCTGCCTTTCTCTCACCTCCTCTATATCTGCTAACTTTACTTCCAAAATATCCCTGGGACCAGACATTTTTTTCTCTCTTCTTGTTGCTTCTATCCTGGTTTGGCCCACCCTCATCTTTCTACTGATTGACTACTAAGGCCTCTAATTGGCCCGTTGGTCTTCAGTCTTGGTTCATCCATATTATTCTCCACAGAATGGCCAGAATTATATTTTGTAGGTGGAAAACTACCCTGATGCTTTCATGTTTAAAAGTTTTCATTGATTTCCACTATTTTTCAGGATGAAGTTGAAATGTCCTCACTGAGCTTTCAAGGCCGTATATGATCAGTTCTTTCTTACACTCTGGCCTCATTCCTGCCTTTCCTCAATCCCCTGCAGTATTCCGCATGCTAGTCCTACTGACCTTTCAATTCCCAGAATTGATCCCGAGGCCCTTTTCTGGAACCCTCTTCTCAGATAACTGTAGCTCATTCTTTAGGTCTCAGGGAGAGGTCACTTCATCCAGAAAGGTTTGTCTCATACTCAGGTCTTGACTAGGTCCTCTCCCAGATGGGGTCTTGGACAGCTCCACTCACAGCTTGGTCTCCTTCCTGGTGATTTATTTAGAACTTGGGGTTTGGAGTCAGGCTATGGAGGTCTGAATTCCATCTCTGCCACCTGCTAGCTATTATTTAACTTCAATGAGCCTCAGTTTCTTCATCTGTAAATGGGCCTAATAACAGAACCTATTCTACAGATTTTTAGTGAAGAGTAAATGAGATGATGCACATGGAGTGCCCAGTACCTGTTACACTGGGTACCTGTCTGTTCCTGTTAAGCTCCATAAGAACAGAGCTAGTCAGTCTTGTGCCCTCCTGTATACCTGACACTCTGTCCATCCAGTACTGCTTGAAGAAAGAATGAAGGCCTCTGCCTATTTTGATTTTCTAGGTAGGTCATAGAAGCAGAAGACATCATTGGTGTCTAATGATGAAAGGGAGAAAGGAAGAGAGGCTGAGAGTTAGAAATTAATTGAATGAGCATGTTTCTTAGAATTTTTTTCTCAACTATTTATCATAATTTTTATTATTTTCATCCTAATTTTATTTGTTTATTTATTTCTATTTCAGAATATTGGGGGAGGGTACAAACATTTAGGTTACATGAATTACTTTTGCACAGTTTCAGTCAAAGTTAGAAGTGTGTCCATCACCCAGATAGTGTGCATTATACCTGTTAGGTGTGAATTTACCCACCCCCTCCTCCCCCTTCCCACCTGCTTGACTTCCACTGAATTTTACTACCATATGTACAGGAGTGTTGATGATTTAGTTCCAATTTAATAGTGAGTACATGTGGTGTTTGTTTTTCCGTTCTTGTGATACTTCACTTAGGAGAATGGTCTCCAGTTCCATCCAGGTTGTTACAAAAGGTATTAGTTCACCATTTTTTTTTTATGGCTGAGTGATACTCCATGGTATACATATACCACATTTTATTAATCCACTCATGTATTGATGGGCACTTGTGTTGTTTCCACATCTTTGCGATTGTGAATTGTGCTGTCATAAACATTCAAGTGCAAGAGTCTGTTTTATGAAATGTCTTTTTTTCCTTTGGGTAAATACCCCGCAGTGGGATTGCTGGATTAAATGGTAGTTCTACTTTTAGTTCTTTGACATATCTCTATACTACTTTCCATAGAGGTTGAACTAGTTTGCAGTCCCACCAATAGTGTATAAGCATAAGTGTTCCTTTCTCTCTTCATCCACACCAGTACCTGTTGTTTGGGACTTTTTAATAAAAGCCATTCTCACTCGAGTTAGGTGATATCTTACTGTGGTTTTGATTTGTATTTTCTCTTAATCAAGAGATGTTGAGCATTTTGCATGTGTTTATTGGCCATTAGTATATCTTCTTTTGAAAAGCTTCTATTCATGTCTTTTGCCCACTTTTTAATGGAGTTGTTTGATGTTTTCTTGCTGATTTGCTTGAGTTCTTTGTAGAGTCTTGTTATTAGGCCTTTATCAGATGTATAGCAGGCAAATATTTTCTCCCATTTTATAGGTTGTCTATTTGCTCAATTGATTGTTTCCATCATAAAAATTTTAAATAATTTAAAAAGTAATAATTATTATTTTAAGAAATTTGGGAAATACATAACTTACAAAGAATATATAAACTCCTATAGTTTTATCATTTAAAAAAAACTGTCATTAATATTTTATATTTCCTTATAGCTTTTCATAAATTCATGTTTCAGGGCTAAAATAGGCATGTAACCAATTATTTGCCTAATTAATTATTTAAAATCTGTATTTCTAATTTGAATTTAAACTGTATAAGGGCAGGGATTATGTCTACCACTAAATGTCCAATATCTACCATAGTGTGGGGAGCAGTTCAGTAAATTATTAGATATGATTTAGCATCTTGAATATTTTTAAAATTTTAACATCTTGTATTTCTCTGTGCCATTAAGCAATTCTCTACTAATTTTTTTGTTTATTGCTTAATAGTCTCTTACATAAATATCTCGGAAATGATTTAACCATTTAGTTTTAGACATTTAGGTCATGTCAATTCTTCATTATTTTAATTAATATTGTGAAAAACATCCTTATGCATAATTTTATGCCTATATCTTAGAGTGTTTCCTTATGTCCTTTCCTAGAAGAGGAATCTTCTTGTTAAAAATCTTCTTCTGGAAAATGTTCTGGAATTCCCTATTCTATTTCCCTTGCATTACCTGTAATACATTCACACTTACTGTTTTGTGACTTTTCCTTTCTCTCTGATGAGCTTGGGATAAATATTAATAATACCCAAAGCTTGGTGCTCAGCCTTAGTCACCCTCTTGTTTTCCATGCTGAGAGGAGACGCTCATGATCCTGCACTAGGAGCTGCCGACCTCTACACCTTTGTCTTGTTAAATACATCAGGTTACAGAGGCATAATAAAAATAGATTATTATTTTTTATTCTTCTTCCCCTTCCCTTTCTCCTCTCCTCTCTCCTCCCCTGCCCTTACCCCTTCCTCTCCTCCTCCTCCTCACCGTCCTTCCACCCCTGTCCCTTCCTCTTCCTCCTCATACCTTTTTAAGGAAAGAAAGGAAACAAAACTTTTTGAAAAAAAATGAAAATATATTTATTATATACCGTGAGTAATTAAGGGAGAAATGTAATGAAAGGAAAGGAAGGAGAAAAAGGGAGAGATGGAGAGAAAGAAGTAAACTAGAAAAAGAAAGAAAAATAGAAGAGGATGATATGAGACCAGAAACAACACTTTAAGGTAGGAAGAGTAACAAGAGAATGAGAGAGGGAGAAAACTGAAGGAAAAATATAGCAAAATCTTGGTGTAGCAAAATACATATTTGGGGCCATTCTTGTATATACCTTTGGTTTAATTTTTTTTCTGACATCCCTTCAGAGATTTGAAGAGGCTGTTATGACTCTCTAAGTTCTATTTTCATTTTTTTATTTTTGCTTTTCTCTAGGGTAAATTTACCTAATTATTTTTATTGTTCCTTTGGGGACATAATTTTCATACTCTTAAATAGTCCCGTTATCCTTTTTGGAGTAATGTGTCAGTATCCCTATTAAAATGTGGGGCTCTGAGTTGGACAGGGAATTCCAGAGTGCCCTGGTGTGGGCTGATGAACACGGTGCATGAGAGGACTGTCACTTCCTGTGCTTGGCACGTGGACCTTCTCTTTACTCTCTTTCGCTCTCAATCTCTCTCTAGAACATTTACAGCAGTGGCTGTAAAGATTCTTGATGTTCAATCTCTTTATGTTCTTAAAAAAATGATGGAGGACTACAAATAGATTTTGTTTATGTAGATTCTACCTAGTGATATTCACCAGATAATAAATTAAAACATGAAATTTCAAAATATTGATTTATTAATTTATTTAACAATAACAAAAATAAACCCGCTACATGGTAACATAATTTACATATTTATAGGAAAAATTTCCCAAAGCAAAAAATAGTATTGAGATAATGGCATTTTTTAATGTTTTGGCATATTTCTTCAACATCTGGCTTAACAGAGGATAGCTTGATGAGTCTGCATTTACTGTGTTGCAATGTGCTGTTTCACTGAAGTACATAAATAAAATCTGGTCTCAATCTGGTCCGCAATTGAAAAAATGTGGACTATTTTAATGGCCTTTTCGGATAATTGTGGATATTCTTCTTTGATATTATACTAAAACTTCCAAATGGTAGTTTCTGAAAGATTAGTTACAATATGGAATCTGAAACTATATCATTTAACTTTTTATACCTAATTATTTATAATCCATTGGTCTAATTTACCCTTTTAATGGATTTTTACCCTTGTGTGATTTTGTAATACCATGCGTTAGTTACTGGGAAAATATGAGTTCACTGAATTATGCAGATCTTCCAAATGTTGACGCATTTCATTCTACAATACAGAAAAAAAAAATCACATTTATTAATGCTGCCATCAATCTCATTCAAAAAATCTTTAAGTATCGGGAAGCTGACAAGTTCATAGTGGCAAATGTAAGTTTTCCAAAATTCACTTGAAAGCCTGAATTTTATCATTGGCAACAAACATTGGTAGTGAATTCCCTTGAAGTGATAGGCTTACTTCATTCATTTCTGAGAAAATGTCTGCCCACATCTGAATAACAATAGTTAGTCATTCTTTTGAGTAAAAATGAGGTCAGGAGTTAATAAAAGTAACAATATTTACTGCCTAATAAAAGACATTGTTAAGTCAAGCTGGCTTTTTCCCCCTCTGAGCGTGCATAGCAGTAAAGAATGCAATGAAAACTTGCCCAGTTGGGCGCCACTGTCTTGATTCCTGCTATTGCTTTTGCACCATCAGTATAAATGTCGACACGGTGAAAAAGGCAAAGGAGTATTACTCTGAAAATAGTTTTGGTTTTGTGGGCCCCTCGAAAGGATCTGGAAGACTGCCAAAGGTCTGTGGACCACACCTCCAGAACTGCCAGTACCTGGGATGCCTACCAGTCACCGTAATCATCGTACATCTTCCACTGATCCGTTCAGTGATAACAGGTGGCAGAGCTTCCGAGAGGTAACAGTAATAGCATCAGGAATGAACTTGTCTCAGGTGCTGCGCCAAGTGCTTTTCATACAGCATCGCACAGCGACCCTCGAGGTAGGTTCTGTTTTATCCCTACTTTCAGATGAGGAAGTTGAGAATCAGAGAGCTGAGTTGACATGCCTAACATCACACAGCTGGTAGGTAGTAGAACCCGTAGGAAACTCTCAGCAGTGTCCTCCAGAGCCCACGCTCTGAGCGGCTGTGTTATTGCTGGAGAGGCTAACCGCGTGGGTGAAGAGAAGGGACGGTGTGCTGGAGACGTAGGAGGTCAAAATGGGGACCGAGAGTCTGGGGCCCAGGATCTAAGTAGCAGATCAAAGGTTTCCCCCAACTCTCGTTTCCCATCTGATTCTCAAAAAGTCCTCTGACATGGCTGGCCAGAGTTCTTCTTATGTCCATTTCCAGGGCAAGGAAACTGAGGCTGCTTAGCAGACAAGTATTCCCTTGTGGCCTAGTCATAGCTGGGAGAGCGCCACCTTCTCACCAACACCAAGGACTCGAGCCCTTCTTGGCAGATTTTCCCCCTTGGGGTGTCACGCTGTCACATGCCATAGAGGGGACCTTGGCAAAACAGGCAGCAGTGGAGAGACAGACAGAGAGAGGGAGGGGAAGGGCAGGCCCAAGAGCCCTGGTGTCATGCAGGAACAGCGACCTGAGGTCCAGGCACTAGTCTGGCCAGCGGTGAGAGTCCTCCTAGCCCGGGTGTCCGTGACAGAGACTCAAAGCTATTTCCCATTCTGGGGGTGCAATTCCACATGAAGCCAGAAACAGTTTATCTGCCAAAAGAAAAGGAGACGTGGGCGTTGGGGATGAAGCGAACGGGCCAGAAAAGTACACTGCCGCCTTGGAGGCTGCTGACAATGAGGTTCGCAGGAACAGAGAAAAATTAGGTCGGATGCAGCCTAGATTTCTTTCTCGATGGAAGGAGAAACTGAGTCTTGCAGAGGGGAAGGAACTCACCAAAAGTCACGCAGCCCATAAAGTTTCAATGCCAAATGCCGTGGGGGCCCCAGACCCCTGGTGCTTGATTCAGGCACTCTCAGCAAAGAGGTCTGTTCGGATGAATCAAAGCAGCTTGCCGGAGAATCCCTTCTGGTCTCAGAGCAAACAGGCAGCTGGCAGTCAGGGTCGCTTCGCAAGAAGCTCAGCCTCTGGAGACTTGCTCCCCTTCTAGGAAATTCTTGCCAACAGGGGCTGAGAACCAAGATGGAATTTCTTTGGTTTCTCAGGACCCCTCCCCAGCGTTTGTAATCACGTCCCTTCTGCATACCCGTCTGGGTGTTTACATTTCAAGTGGGTTATACAGCTCAGTTCAATCTGAGATTTCTTGTCTTCCAATGAGTCGATTTTGCCTTTGTTCTTTTGTTTATGTTCCCGAGACAATCAACAGTTCCTGAAAGTTGCAGGCCTCCTGGATGCGGACGAGGGGAAATTTCAGGGCAGTTCCTGAATGTTCAGGCCTTCAAAGCCCCCTTCAAGGCCGGCATATGGCCTCCAGAATAGAGGGGGAGATCCTTCCCAAGTCCACAGCTGCTGCAGAGGAAAATGCCTGTTCTCAACTCAGAATCCCCACGTGGCCTCCCTAGCCCTGCTGGTCTTCCACATGGGGAACTGTATCGGGGACATTTTTCAGTAATAAGGGGGAAGGTCACCTCTTCCTCCAGTTCCTTTCCTCGTCAATGGGCTGAGTTCTGGATTTTAACAATTAGGAATTAATTCATTAACTTCAGGTTTTGTTCACCAGGACAAAAGAGAACATTATATTCTTCTTATCTTCTTCTTTTTTGTTTTTTGGTTCACAAATATTTATTGAGAATCTTCTATGTTCAAAGCCCTGTTTTAAGAGCTGGGATTCAGCAGTGAATGAAGCAAACAAATTCTCTGTTCTGGTGCAGCTGACATGCCTCTGGGGGCGTCAGACAGTGTATAATGGGCTGTCAACCTGTGCGTTGAGCAAACTCAGGTTAAGGGCGTAGAGAGTGAAGGAAGTAGCATTTTAGACGGGGTAGTTAGAGATGGACTCCGAGTTAGGGCCAGGGTTAGGAGGAGAGACCTGTGGAGGTGATACTTGAATAGAGACCTGAATGAAGCCAGAGAATGTGTCCTGAAGTATCTGGGGAAAGACTCCTCTACTTGTCAGAACGGTTGCCTCTAAAACGGAAGGGGGCTGCTTTCCAACCACAAATCACACAGGACCAGCTTAACCCTGCTGTCAAGTGCAGGCCTCTTCCACATTCTTTTTGAGAGACAGTTCTGTCTCCCAGGCTGGAGTACAGTGGCGTCATCATAGCTCACTGCGGCCTTGAACTCCTGGGCTCAAGCGATCCTCCTGTCTCAGCCTCCCTGAGTGGCTGGAACTACAGGAGTGCACCACCACACCCAGCTAAGTTTTCTTATTTTTTGTAGAGATGGGGTCTCACTATGTTGTCCAGGCTAGTCTTGAGCTCTTGGCCTCAAGCAATCCTCCTGCCTCAACCTCCCAAAGTGCTGGGATTACAGGAATGTGCCACCACACCCAGCCATCCTTCACATTCTTGAAGGCCATTCTTAGGTCCCAACCCAAACCTTATTCCAGTAAGTATGACTGTTATTTCAGCTTAAAGTTACCTTTCAATTTAATTTAAAGAACAAAAACAAAACAAAACAGCCATTCTAGGATCTGGGGTCAGTTGACTAAGTCATTGATTCTTCTTCTTCTGCCATTCATAATCTTCACAAGATTCCAGAGGTTTAGAGTTGGAAGTGGCCTCTGATTTTACAAATGGGAAGAGTAAAGTCCAGGCATGGGAAGGGCCGTGGTTTTGGCTGGTTACGGAGTTAGTTACAGAAATGGCAGAGTGGGGACACATGGCCAAGTGTCCTACTGATCCTGTGCTCTTTTTCCTTCTACCTCCTGCCACACCACATGGCACCTTTACTCCACATCTATTTTATATACTCGGAGAGTAACAATAATAGCTCATGTTTCTCCAGAACTTGGGTTTCCTCTTGCAATGTTGTTCTGTTCTTCTCTGAGGACGTTTTCTGAGAAGGGAAACTCTCTGTAGGTTTCTTTTTTTTTCTTTTAAACTAAATATTATCTTTTGCTTTATGCCAGGCTCTGTGCTAAAGGACTCACACTCAGTATTTCATTTAACCCTCACAACCCCTTTGTGAGGCATTATGATAATCACTCTTATTGAAAGACTGGGAAGCTTAAGTTCAGAGAGGTTGAGTAACTTATCCAAAGTCACACAGCCAGAGAATGGTGGAGCTGGACTATGAACACAGAGCCTGCAGACTCACTCATCAGGCTAGTCTGCTCTCCATGTCTAGCATCTGTCACCAGGCTGGGTTGAGTGCTCCTATTGGATCATCTGTCCCTTCAGACTTGTGGAACCTTTATCTTTTTGGCTATTTTGGTAACTTTTCCTCACTGCCATTATCACAACAGGTGGGCCATGCAAGAAGCCTACCTCTTGCCTTTCCCTTGGAGATTCCTGACCCATAGGCTGGGAGGCTTGGCATCACCTGACCTTGGCGTCCTGGCCACATGTGATGCAATATGGATGATGGCTCGACCCAAAGACTACTAGCCGTGGGCTGGGCAGCAGCCTGTGAGGTGTGAGTGCTCTGTCCAACAGGAGCGCTGAGCTCTGGCTGGTGACTGGCTCAACCAATCGGGCCTTTTCTCTTGGAGAACGGTGAGATAGGGTAAGGCAGAGAATAACGCTTACAATCAGGGAAGGCAGCAACAGATACCCAGAACCTCCAAGACTAACCTGCCTGAAACCCAGAAGAAGCCAAGGTTAGGCTGTGCCCTGTTGAATTCCCAGGCTCGGTCCGAAAGGAGCGCTTCTCATTGCCCCACCGAGGAACTGGGCGGTATTTCCCTAGTCGTTGAGGAGACGTTTAAAATGAGGGGTGGGAGGAAATTTGCCGAAAAGAGCCCTTGCAGGCTATTTGGACAGTGTAGTCCTTCCCAAGAGAGGTCTGGCAGGCTCTTAGCGATCCCGCTGGAGGTAATGGTTCTAGCTTTTGAATGGGAGAGACGGACCTTTGAGAATCACAGGAAATCTATATGATCTCTCAAAAATGCACACATATACACACACGACAGTATACAATTTTAGAATATTCAAGGGCCTCCTGAAGTGCATCCAGAAACCCAAAGTTTGGTGTTCCCAAAGTGATATATGCAAGCAAGATAATTTTAGGTAGTACATGGACAAATCTTGTTTTTTATTTTTTTTATTTCAGACTATTATGGGGACACAAACGCTTTGGTTACATAAATTGCCTTTGCACTGCCTGACCAGTGTGTCCATCCTCCAGACAGAGCAACCGCATCTGTTGGGTGTGGCTTTACCCATCGCCTCCTTCCCCCTCCCAAATAGTGTTTTTAATTTTAATTTCTGAGTTTTTATTTTACTGTGTACTAAAATCATAATTAACACATTGCATCTGTGAGTTTGTCAATGTTTCTGCTTGGGATGAGGCTAATTATTAATTAATTCATTTATTTATTTTAAAGACAGGGTCTTGCTCTGTCGCCCAGGCTGGAGTACAGTGGCGCAATCATAATTCATTGTAGTATCAGATTTCTGGGTTCAAGTGATCCTCTCACCTCAGCCTCTTGACACACCCAGCTAATTTTTAGTTTTTTTTTTTTGTAGAGACAGGGTCTTGCTATGTTGCCCAGCTGGTCTCAAAGTCCTGGCCTCAATCCTCCCATCTTGGCCTCCCAAAGTCCCAGGATTACAGGTGTGAGCTACTGCACCTGGTCTGAGGTCACTCTTAAGAAGAAGATTAAGTAAATGATCAGTGGTTCAGGGGCTCTCTAGAAAAGGCTGTACACAAGTGAGCGATGCTTTGGATGCACTGCTTTCATTTGTGGAATCTCTAATCTGATTCAATGATCAAATGGCACAATGAGGAAACTGAGGCCCAGAGTGTTCAGTGACCTAAGAGCTCCCAGTAGTCACAGGCAGATTGGGGGAAAGTCCCCAGGGTACCAGATTCCTAGGCCAGAGGCTTTTTTTTTTTCTTTCTATAACACCATTAGTTTTCTTGCTTTCTACCTATGCAATTTTAACCTCAAATGACAAAAAAAAAAAAAAAAAAAACAGTTCATCTGGGTTCATTCTGGGAGCAGAGAGAACCGGCAGTAACTTCATGTAGCCAGTTAGATTGCTGTCAGTTTACACAGACTCTTACAAGTATTTTCCTTAGACTCTTTTCACTGCTTATACTCATAAACGGAAAAAAATTTTTTCAAGATGCTTGTCATTCCTCCCACATTGTTAGAGATCTGCCTGTGTATAGTCTCAGGAAATGATTTGATGTTCTCTCATGGGAGTTTATTCTACTTAGCTAGAATCATAAGAGAGAATCAACCTTGTGTGTTATGAAGCTTCTTTTGATTTGGGTTGACATTGTGTTTACTGGTATGGTTGCCAAGCTGAAAATGAATGGTGTAGAAAGACTTTCTTCAGATCTTCTATATGGATCAGCCCACCTGGGGAGCTTGGTTCAGAATGCAGGGACATGGACATAGGGGACCGTGTCCAGAAAGAGGGTGACGGGACAGAAGGAGACCACAGCCCCATCGAGGGAGTGGCAGCTGAAGGAACTGGCGTTGGCTGGCCTGCAGACAGAGGACTGGAGGGGCCATCCCAAGGTCACTGTTTGCAGCTCTTTGAAGGGCTGTCAGGGTCAGAGCAGGGCAGACAGGCTGTGCTGCGTGTCTGCAGAGCCCGGGGCTACAGACACCACCTGCCACTTCAGGGGTCGGGAACAGAGTGGGCACATAGACACCTGGGGAAAGTGAGGAGGGGAGGGCAGGAGCTCCAGGGAATTGTTGTCATGCAGGAATACAGGCTAGAAATTTGACTTTTATATAAAATCTTCTGAGTATTTAACAGTGGCAATAAATTTTAAACACGTTTGAAAACATCGTGTGGCCAAACAAAACACGTCTCTGGGTTAGATCCTGCCTGTGGACTACCATTTTGTAACTGATGCCTCTATGGGCCGTGAGTTGTTAGTATTTTAGCATTCCCAGTTGCTGACCCAGTACTTGAGCCCACATGTGCTCTCCCCTTTCTTGTGTGGCAGTTCCTGTGGTGTGGTCATGTGCTCAGGGCTCAGGGTACTCAGGGACCCAGGAGAGCATTTTTACCATTCTTTAGGGAAAAGTGTGACACTCAGGGGCAAGAATTCTGAAGCTCCAAGAGTTGGGGGATCTCATTATGGGGTATAGGGAGAGCCAGGCAATTCCAGAGAACACGGGAGGTGGCACGGTACCTGGAAATGTCATTGACACAGAGGCAGGATAGCTGAGTGTTCCCGATACCTCTGCAATTCCCTAGTTGTGTGTCCTTGAACAAGTAACTTCTCTGGGTCTCCTTCCTCCCCTATATAATGAGAGATGGCATTGGATGGGGTTCTGCGATTTTGTGTCAGTCACTCCTCCTCTCCCTCAACCCACCTCTACAGGACTTCCAAGTCCTCATACCCAGTGTGACTTTCTGTCGTGTGTTTCCACCAACCCTAAGAACTCACTCTGCAGAGCCAGTCTGGGTCACGTTGCCCCTTCCCGCCACCCCAGGCTTCTCTCTGCTTTGAATGCCTTCCTACTTTATCTACCCACGTGACCCTTACTCGTCTACTCCCTGGGCAAGCGTCTCCTGACCCTAGGTAAGGTCTATTCCCTAGTAATATGCAGTATTCCATCAAAAAGCTCACTGTGGTTGCACTTTTCATTTATTTGTATGATCATCATACTAATGTCTCACTGGGTTAGATTTCCTAATGGCCTCTTCTAACTGTGATATTCAGTGATTCTGGGATAGCCAACTAATGATGGGCAGTGCACAGAGCAGAGGTTCTTAAGCTTTATTTCTGCCCCGTGAACCCAAGAGGGTGCAATACACACCCAGCATGAACCTACTGGATTGAGAAACACTCATGCAGAGGCTAAGAGCACAAACCTGGTCTTGCCATTTTCTCCTGCAGCTTGCTAGCTGTGGGACTCTTTGGACAAGCCACACCGAGACTCAGTTTACTCATCTGTAATGTCATGTGTCAATTTGACTGTACTATGGGGTGCCCACACATTTGGTCAAACATTATTCTGGATGCATCTGTGAGGCTGCTTCTGGATGAGATTAACATTTGAGTCTGTAGACTAAGTAAAGTAGATTTCTCTCCCTAATGTGAGTGGCACTCATCCAGTCCGTCCGGCACCTGAATAGAAAAAAAGGCTGATCTTCCTCCGAATAATAGAGAATGCCTACGCTTGACTGTCTTTGAGCAGGAACATCGTTTTTTTCCTGCTTTCAGACTGGATCTGAGACATTGGCTCTTCCTGGATCTTGAACCTGCCAACTTTTGGACAGGAATTATGCCCTCAGTTCTTCTGGGTCTACAGCTTGTGGACTGCAGGTCTTGGGGCCTGTCAGCCTCTGTAATTGCATAAGCCAATTCTTTATAATAAATCACTTAGAAAAATATATACATATATGCACACACACACATAAAAACTCTACTGTTTTGCTTGTCTGGAGGACCCTGACTGATACACGTGGGGACACTAATAGCTGCCCCACAGGGTTCTTGGGAGAAATAAGTGAGTTAAGTCACTTAGCTATTTTTGGACACAAAGCCAGCGTGCCATACGTAGAAACCATAAAAATGTTTTGAAATCTAAGTCAGAGCATCTTCAGGATATAGATTCTAGCTGGAGTTTTGGATATTTCACCAATTAGCACCTCCCTCCCCACCACAGGACTCAGGAGACATGAGGTTAAATAAACTAGGGGTGATTTTGTCCCCCAGGGAACATTTTGCAATGTCTAGAAATATTTTCGGTTGTCACAATTGAGGGAAGGGAGGTGCTACGAGCATCTAGCGGGTAGAAGCCAGGAGCCAGGGAGGCAGCTAAATATCCTGCCATGCCCAGGGCAGGCCCACGACAGAGAATTATCTGGTATAAGATGCCAATCATAGGCTAAACAGTAAGCAATAATATGTACCTGTGATCTTGTGTATCCTAAAGTCCAAGTCCATGTACATACAATCAACGGACAATCAGCACAAAGACAAAGCCCCGGCACAGACTCCAGCCACCAGCCAAACTGCTGCACCCGCCCTGGAGGCTGGCTTACTGGAATGCGACAGCAAGCATTCGATCTACGCACAACTTTTCAGGAAAGTAAAGCTTCACGGAAGCTGCCTGTCCCTGGTGTCCTATACAGTGTGATCATGAAGCATGACATACATCTGTGCCCACACCCTCTTCCTGCCTGAGCTTTCCAATACTGTGCAATTCCCGTCCCATGGAAGCTCGAGGAAAGCAAGAGGCCGAGAGGTCGCCGGCAGCAGGGAAATGGCGTGAGGCCGGGTGTTGTGCTGGGCTCCTGACCGCTCAGGTGACTTAGGTTGACGCACTTTCCCCTTTTTGACTTTAACTCTTTCATCGGTGAAATAAAAGTGTGGGATGAAATGACCTTGTAAACGTCCCTTTAGTGCAGAGAGTGCGGACTCTTATTAGGGCAAGATTGCAATTCCCTTGTGGAGGGCTTACGTTCCCAGCCCGTGCGGGGCGGAGAATATCACAGAACTTGGGAACACGAGCTTTGGAATTAGACGGTTTGACAATCCCAGGTTGGAAATCCTACCTTCTTCTCTTACTTCGACATAATTCTTGGAAAGTCACTTAAATGGAAATAGTAAAACTACGTACCTCGACAGGCTGATGCAAGATTAAATAAGATATTGTTTGAATAGTCTCTGAAAAGAGAAGGCACTTGATAAATAGAAGCTGCTATCGGTATTGTTAGCTATTAGGCTACGGTGGTGGGAGCTGCAATGCTGAACACACACAAAAATACGATTAAGAAATGGTCTTTATAATAGAGGAATTAACAAGCCACCAAGAGATCTGGGTCAGTGACATAGAGAGGGATGGAGTGCTCAACAGAAGCACGGCCACTGGGCTGCAAGGTGGGGTTTGCCCTGAGAAAGAAGTTGACTCCAGCTGGACAGACAGAGAAGGCTTTGCCTGGTGGGAAAAGTGGGGTGCAGAGCAGGGACGTTCCAGGATGTTTGGGAAATTATCTCGAGATGTTTACTGGATTCTAAGTGCTGTCCTTACATTCCTAAGCGACAACAATGGGACAAGCAAGTCCTCTCTGTGGTTCTCATTCAGCCTATAAAGCCTCCGTGGAACTGATCGATGCCACAAATACTTTATGTTCTGCCTGACCCTTCTACCAAAAGAAACCGGAAAGAAAGAAAAAAAAACAAACAAAAAAACCACAAAACACCAAATATGTCTTAATATATCCAAATAGTTCTAGTCCAAAAGCCGGCAGGCTCGAGACCCGGGAAGAGCCAGTGTTACAGTCGAACTGTCCAAAAAGAGTACTTGGTGGCAGGACATAAGTGCACAGACAGAGGAAAAAGAAAAGACCAGAAAAGAGCAGGTACCTTTTCTAACTGGGAATTCTAATGCAGAGTTTAAAGAGCAAATGCCTTCTAGTTAATTCTGTGTGTGTGCCCAGCCGCCCGCACAGCTCCCAGAGAGCAAAGCTACTGCCACAGGAAGACAGGGGGAGAGAGGAATGAGGACACACAACAAAGGACTTGAAGCAGGTCCTACCCAGCCAAAGAGAACCACAGACTTGATGTGACAGCCCTGCCGCCTCATTTAAGCAAGGCAGCTAAGGGCTGGGGCTGCCGTCCTGGGCTGCAGTCTGCCTGCTGCGGCATATCCCTTGCTTCACAGCTTGCAGTGGGAACTAGACAGGAAGCTCCATGGAAAGAGGCTGTTGTAAAATGCAAAGTGCTCCATATACAACAAAGATACTATGACTGCTGTTATTTTCGGAGATGAGGACACTGAACTGCAGAAGGGACGGTCTTTGTCCCGGCCGTGAACAAAAGGCGGAGCTGGAAGTCTCTGTCTCCTTGGGCCGGGTGGGCAGAGTGCATTCAGGGGCAGGGTGCAGGCAGGCCGGGGCCACCTGAACAGCCAAAGCCCTCTGCTTGGGGCCACCTTTGGCCAAGGGAGCCTGGCTGGGGCTGATAAACACAGCTAACATCCGGTACGCATTTCAGCAGCCCCTCCTACTAGGACGTGAAGCACGCAGGTTTGCAGTGGGAAGCCCTGGGGAGCTGAGAGGAAGAGCTTGGGAGAACATGTGGGAAATTGAGACAGCCGAGAGAAATGAAAAACACATTAGCTGGTGTGAAGGGAAGAGGATGCAGAGACACAATCCATAGCTTTAAATGTTTCCGTCATCTGCAGCAGAAAGGTGAAAGCGACCGTCTGCAGGGGTAAGCCCAGCTCCAAGGCCCAGGCTGCTGAAGCAAAAGGCCTCCAGACTTTTTTGTCTGTCAAAACTTTTGCACAGGGAGTGACTGTGACAAAATCATTGCAATGCAAATGTGCATTGGAACAGACCTTCTGGGTTGACCTGTGGAAAGAAGACTATAGTCTAGTGACAAACGTTTTGATGCAGGGTGACGTCCCGTGCCAGCTGTCTGTGATTTGTTGAGCAAAGCAAGTTCCCTCCATGAATCTCTGATTCCCCAGCAAGGCATCTAGGTGGGGAGCGTCATGAGGTACTTTCTCGCTTTAAAAACGTGAAGGAGGTAGGAGAGGAGGAGAACAGCACAGACCTTCGTTGTGTGCAACCGGTCACCAAGTGCTGTCTTACATATTTCGCATACATAGTCTCCTGCAGCCTTCACAGTTTCCCTTTGAGGAATGCATCATTGTTTCTAGTTTAGATATGAGGAGCATGAGTCCCAGTGAGATTTGAGACTCGTCCACGGTCACACAACCAAGAGTCACAAAGTTGAGATACAAAGGCACGTCTACTGCTCTTCGAAGATAATGCCGGAATAGCAGTAATCAGTGTGCTTGCCCCCTGAAGATGGTGTTGCTATAGAACATGTGATCCTTCTTACCCTCGTAAGCCTGTCCCACCTCCCAGCTCCGGATATTTTAAGGGGAAAGATCCCCAACTTCGGAGATAGGACACAAGAGATGTGTGCTGAAGCTGGCTCAAGCTGTCTCAAACCAGCTGACTGTGTGCACCTCTTCTCAACTCCATGTTCACTGATGTCATGTGAGTACTTTGAAATCGGCCATGATACTGGTATTTACACCATGGGAATAGGCAAACACCACAAATCAAAGACTCCCCCCTCACTGAGAGCCAGTTTACTAGCAAACCACTGGATGTTGTCTCATCTCCATCACCAGCTGAACAAATAAGCGTTTAGAAACATATAGTAACTTGATACCGTGTAATATCCAAGCACGTGATAAGTGGTCTTGTCTTGTTGACCTGCGTTACACCAGTTGGGTGCTGGTGATGGTCAGAATCACCTGGAGTGAGAGCTAATAGGGTGAAGGAGACCCAGGCTCCTTCCGGTTGGATAGCACCTACTGTGTTCTTACCAGCTTTCCTAGGAGACACTGGTACCCGCCCCAGTTTGAGCACAGCTGGTCTAAACTGCAAACTGGGAATAGGAATCCCTCCCTTGGCCTTCCTCACGAGGATAATGAAAGCTAGCACAAACAAAGTCACATCTTGGCAGGATGGGTGGCACATAAGCACGACTCTGAGGCCCCATTTCCTTGTCTGTAAAATGGGAATAATTTTCCCCTTGCCTGATGGTTATTGGGAAGGCAGTCCCATAGCAATGATTTTACAAGCGGTGAAACTGTACAATGTGTGGCATTGTGATGACAAAAATAGGAGGATGATCTCTCTTTTGGCTCTATTTTCCTCAGAGTGCTGGGGACACCCTCCTTTCACCTTTTGCTCCCACATCCTATTTTTGAACTTGGCATATTTTGGCCTAGGGATTAGATGACCCAGTGGAGCCAACAAACCTGGGCAGCCACCCTGCCCAGCGTTTCCCGGCACCTCTGCTCCTGGCAGCAGCTGATCTGCCCCTCCAGAACCGACCCCTGGCCCCAGCCCAGGCTAAAGAGATACTGCAGTCCTCGTCTCCTTCCAAGGTGCTTCTCAAAACCTAGCACTTAGCTTTTTACATGGCGGCTGTCCTACGTCAAGAAGCTCCTTGGCTTTGATTTTAAATATCCCTTTCTCCCCTGTGTTTTGGAGGATGGCCAATCCAGCCCAGCCCAGCTGTTGACCTGTCCTTATGGGTAAGGATGAATGTCCTCAGGCCCATGCTGCAGAGGCCAAAGTTCTAGGGTGCACTCGCCGTGGGATTATCACGTGCTCGGACATTATACAATGTCAGGTCACCTCTCCGGGTCTCCGCTTCCTCATCTGGTGTTTCCAGTGGGGAACGACTGGCATTTTGTGTGGGGTGATTCTTTATTGTCCTGGACATCGCAAGAAGTTTAGCATTCCTGGTTCCCAGCCACTGAATGCCAGCAGGGCCCACTTAGTCACTGTGACAACTCCAAACATCCCCACACATTTCCAAATTGCCCTGTGGGGCAAGCTCAGCTCCACAGCTGTGGTCTGAAGGTTTCAGTTGTCTCATCTGGCAAACAGACCAGAGAGGTTCCCCAGAACCAGAGGTGTCTCAGGAGCAGCCTTAAGTACTGCCTTAGGCTGGAAGGAAAGGCTGAGTGTGTCTCTGTCCTGCTCTAACCACAGTTCTGCTTAGATTTATTTAATCTATAATGGCTCCGCACAATAACATGTTTGGAGAAAACCTCCTGTGGTTAAAAAAAAGTGTGAAAACCACTGGACTGGACCAGAGGTTGCTAAATGACAACCCAAAGGCCCAACATACTCTGCAGACACGTTTCATTAGGCATGGAGTTTTAAAATATTTGGAGCTAGCATTAGAAAAATCTGGATTTTAGGCTTCTCAAAATAAAAAAGAAGGCCAGGCGCAGTGGCTCACGCCTGTAATCCTAGCACTCTGGGAGGCCGAGGCGGGCGGATTGTTTGAGCTCAGGAGTTCGAAACCAGCCTGAGCAAGAACGAGACCCCGTCTCTACTAAAAATAGAAAGAAATTAATCGGACAACTAAAAATATATAGAAAAAAAAAATTAGCCGGGCATGGTGGCACATGCCTGCAGTCCCAGCTACTCAGGAGGCTGAGGCAGGAGGATCGCTTGAGCCCAGGAGTTTGAGGTTGCTTTGAGCTAGGCTGATGCCACGGCACTCTAGCCCGGGCAAAAGAGTGAGACTCTGTCTCAAAAAAAAAAAAATAAATAAATAAAAAAGAAATAAAAAACTGAAAAACAAAAACAAGAGGACAGGAAGATTTGGCAACACTGAGCCCAGATTTCTACAAGGCAAGAGTGGGCAACAGCTGAGCAGGGTACTTCGGCGGGGCCTGCCCTGTCCCTGTTTTCCTCTGCTTGCCTGGCCCTGCAGGCATAGGGGTGTGCAACACTTGGGTTAGGTCGGTAGTTCTCAACCCAGAATACCTGGAGGAGCTTTTAAAATTCCAGCGCTGGGGCCCTAAGCCGGACTAATTTAATCACTCTCGCCAGGGGTGGGGCCTAGTACAGTATTAGCACTGTTTTACTTTATGTTATTTCTCGTATTAGTACTTTTAAAATCACCCCACATGGTTTTACTGAACAGGCACACGTGAGAACCAGCAGACGCTAGAGGATCTCAGTTTGGAAACCTGTCCCTAAAAGTCCAGATTCGTGAAGGCGTTCCTGCTCCCTCTCCCCACGCGCCTTAGGGTTCCCAGCCTCCTCCTCTTCCCCTGGAAACCCCTGACGTTGCCCGACGCATCCCCATCAATGCTTTCACTCCGTCAGTGAGTTCTCACCGGGCAGCACATCCACCTGGCCGCCCGCTGGGCTCAGTGCTTTCTCACTGGGTTCAACCAACGTGCTGCTCTCACCAAGGTCCCAGAGGGCTCAGGCCCCTCTCCTGGGGCCTCAGTCCCACTCACGGGAAAACGCTGCAAGCCCCGTAATTCACCGTCTCCTACCAGCCTCTGCCACAGAGGCAAATCCGGTAATTTAATAAATAAAGCAATTCAAGGTTTCACATTCTTTCAAGGTATGGGTGAGATGTGCTAATATTCTAGTTCCTATGCCACCAGCATACCCGTACGCTCCCCAACCATGCTCACCCAGGCTTCCCGTTGCCCTTTACAAGTAAATAGACCTCTCTGATCCCAGTCTCAGGTTCATTACCACGTCAGTAATGATGTGCTCAAAAATCTAGAAGCATTCTTTTATTCCTCTGGTTCTCTGAGTTTACATAGCTACGTGATCAGCACGTCCCGTGGACTCTACCTCCTGTACATATCTCGTGTGTCTCATATGTGGGATGTATTATGTCTGCATAGCTGCACTGCTTCCCATCTCCAGTTATTCCAATTTTGTCTGTCTTTCTTTGGTCTGCACTATTGCAATAGTCTCATTTTCTCTTCTACCATCCCTTCTCCTTATTGCACTCAGAGGGCTCTGTGAGAAATGTAAACCAAATCATGTCATCTTCCTACATAAGAGCCTTCAAAGTCTTCCCATTCTTAGAATGAAACCCAAACTCCTCACTAGGGCCTATGAAGATGGTCTGGTCCCAGCCAACTCCCCCAGCCGGCCACTCCTCATACTACTTTATCCTTATTTAACTCCAGCCAGACTGGCTGCCTTTCCACTTCTTAAACACACCAAACACTTTCCTGCCTCAGGGCCTTTGCATATTCCATTTCCTCTGCCTGTCATTTTTTTTTTCTTTTTTCTATACCCTGGTTTCCACAGCTGGTTTCTTCTGAGGATTCAGATGTCATCTTAAGTGCCACTTCTTCAGACAGTCATCCCTCCTTGCCTCACAAGTTATTCACAATCCATTGAATAAAGTGAATAAATCCCATTACACTGTTTATATCTTGTAAGCAATTATTACAAACAGTCTTTATCTTGCTTCTTTATTAGTTTCCTTGTTATCATGCATCTGGTCCCACCAGTGTATGTGAGGTCAGGTATCTCATCTGTCTTATTCTGCACCTCAGGGATGGGTAGCGTGCTTGGCACATGGCATGACTAAGTCTCTGTGGAGGGAATCGGTGACTGGATCCCGAGAAGCTTCAGGTCCCAGGCTCCTCGGTGCACTCACAGCAAATGATGACTGATGCTCTTCCAGCTCTAACATTTTAAGATGCCACAGGCTCTGCACCCGCAAAATGTCAATTCGCAGTGGGCCACTGGGAATTCCATGAGTCACTCAGGAGATTATTACTATCTTAGTGCCTCTGTGACCATAATAGGCCTTCTTTGGTGGAATGGTACTGAGTTTTCAAATGTCAACGCTAGAAGGAAACTTAGAGGCGATCAAAGCACAGTCTCTTCATTTGACAAAGGGGGAATACAGCCTTTACTTAATCCTTCACTTAACAATTGCCACAGAAACACATTAAAAGTTAAAGGAGATAGGATCGCTTTTGCCTAGAGGGTCAAACCACGACCTGTGTCTTTGGTAAAAGTATGGCCATTCTCATGAGCCAGGTGTGAGTACCCCCCTAGTGCTTAGTCAAAAGTTTTGGCCATAGCCTGTACCTTTTGGCAGTAGAAAGGAAGGGATCATACTTTGTAATTTTCACTGTAAGCCCTGGAGTTGGCAGAAAAGCTAAAGAGTTTGTGATATGTTTTGATCTGATATCAAAGGGGAATTGAGTTATTTAGGAAAATCTTACAGTCTCTCGAATTAAAATAGATATGGCTTAATGTTGAATTTCATTGTTCATCAGCATAGTACAGGAAAAAGTCCATGAAATTGAGTATCAAAGATTATAGAAAGAAGAGATAAAAGACTAAAAGGAAAGAAAGGAGGCATAAGGATAATGAAAAAGGAAAAGAGAAAATTCGAAAGTACAAAATATTATATGAGGTTCATTTGAAGTCCCAGGGTCCAAGAGGACTAGTCATGGAGGGGGTAAGGGTCCTCCAGGGGTCTGTGTCTCTCTCTGCCAAGAATTTGGCATGTGACGTTGTGTAAATTCCTGCAACAGAGATTGATTGTGCTCATGCCATTTGCTGAAATCCCTTCTCCTTCCTGGTCCTCTATAAAATGCAAAGATGGAATAAGTGGTCTTAAAGTAATTTCTAGAACCCTATTTATTTGTCACTTTTTGACTCAAAACCACAGACAGATCCCAAAATAGAACTGAGAGCATACTCTGACCTCCTTTCAGTTATGTGCCAATTTCTTCAAAATCAATCAGCGGTTTTCAGAGGCTGATGGGCCAGAGTGACAGAGTAAAATAGCAAACAGTCAAATTAAAAGCTACTTCCCTTTACTTAGGTTAATTATTAGGCATTATGAAGTTCCTGATGACACCCGGACACCATCCACTTCTTTTTTCCCCCCAGAGCCCAAAGTCCAAAACATTGGATTAAAACCAAGAATAAAGGCCCTGACATTTGTACACATGCTTTTTGAAGCTTATGAAATGTTTTACATATTTTATTTCACAGAAGTCTTAAAACAAACCTGAGAGGTGTCATTCTTCTTAAATTACCAATGAGGAAACTAAGGCTCTGGGAGACTGATTTGCCCAAGGTCACCTTGGTGCGCTGCCATTGAGCTGCCATTTGCTCTCAGTTCCCTTTCTCATGCTCCTCCTCCTCTGCTCGGCGTCCTGGGGACCTGCATGCTCGAGGATCCTTTATCCTGCTGCTTTAAGACGGGTTTGGCTAATGGGAGTCAGTGAGAGAAGACTGAAGGAGAGGAGGGGAGAAGCCCAGTGTTTCTTCTCTTCTCTCTCTGCCTCCAGTGGCATCTCCAGCAATGGCTTCATGTGCTCAGTGCCTCCAGCTCCTAACAAGTGTCCTGGCTTCCCAGATCTGCTAACACCACCTTCTCCTGTATTTTTGCTCCAGTCTTAGGAGCAGTAGCATCTTCCTGCTACTGTTAATGTCTGTGGTGCTTCTCCATCCCCTGTTTGGCTTCTCAGCTTTTTCACCACCTTGCATCCAAGTCCTTATATTCAATTTCTTATTTTGAAAGACCTGGAGTGGTTTCTGCTTTTCTGGTTGGACCGAGACTCAGTCACCCGGCTGGGGAATCACTACCCTGGGGAGACATAAGGGTGGCAGAAACGAACCAAGACAACCTACCAGATGTGCGTGTATGTGGATGGATGTTTATTTTCCCATTAGACAGTGAGAGCCTTTCCATCTGGAGCTGAGCTTCTATGTCTTTGGCTCTTGAGGTTATAGCACAGTGCCTGCCGTATAGCAGACACCAGTAGATGTTTGCTAACTCAACATGTTTGTTTGATAAAACAAACCCAGCCAGAGTGGCTATTTAGTTAATCTCTATATCTCTAAGTATCTATTAGACTTAGACAGAAGAAATACAGGTCCTTCTAGTCTGTAAAATATGCTAGTGAGCCATTCTTCCGCATGCTACAGAGCCACACAGGGAAATCCCATCACTAGCAATTTCTATAGGATCGCTGTGGCTTTGAACCACAGTAGTTATTTCAGATGGGAAGACATTAATTAGTTGAAACTTGGGGATAGCAACAGTTGCCTAAGAAAAGAAAGTGAGTGAAAACTGGATGAGAAAACATGGAAAGAAGCATTCTTCTAAATGATTTCCGTTCTCAAATACTTATGCACAAAGACTTTAACAGAGTTGGACAATAGACTGGGTTTGGGAGACCTGGTTGCTGGCTTGAGCTTTGCCATGAACTTGCTGCGTGGTCTTGGGCAAGTCACTTCTCTCTGGCCCTCAGTTTCCTCACTGGTAAATGAGGCGGTAAGATTACATATCTCTCACTAAAAGATCCAAAAGCTTGTCAGTGTCTAGAGAATCAAGCCCAGATGCATTCTCACGTTAGATGAGACCTCACCTACTCTGGCCTCAGCTTACCTTTCCAGCCTCACCTTTCTCGCCGGCTCACCCCACTCACCAGCACTCTATGCCACCTGCACAGCCAGCTGCTTATAAACCTCGACCTCTGCAATCCTGTTCTCTCTATTGCTCTTCTATGTTCTCTTTATTCCACTTTGTGGCTCTGCTTAATTTCTCTCCTTTTTGCAATGGTCTCAAATTCCTCTCCTGTTGGGATAAAAACAGTAAATTCCTTGTTATTGAGAGGCAGTATGGGGTCCCAGTGAAGAGAGTGGACTTTAGAGCCAAAATGATGAGTTTACGCCCTGGGCCAGCAATCTACTAGCTGTGTGACGTGGGACAAGTTACTTACTGGCTATGCCTCAGTTTCTTCATCTGTGAAGTGTTGATATTAATAGTACCTATATTAAATTTCTTATGTTGAAAGACCTAGAATGATTTGCATTTTCGTGGTTGGACACACACCAAATTATCTGGCTGGGAAATAACTGTTATGGGAGCCATATACATGGCAGAAATGGACAGAGACAGCATACCACCAGTGTGTGTGTGTGTGTGTGTGTGTGTGTGTGTTTGTGTGTGTGTCTGTGTGTGTGTACATGTGCATTTTCCTGTTAAACTGTGAGTGTCTTCCCACTATGATCTAAGTTCACATATTTTTGGCTCTCTAGGCTTTTGTACCGTGACTGACATGGCAGGTACTAGTAAGTGTTTGCTAACATTTAATTTTGACAAGGATTAAATTAGATAATATATTCTGTGCCTAGAACAGTACATGGCACTGGCAATGTTTGGTGATGCAGCTATTATGATTATTAACCATAATTTATGTCCTGTAAGGCTTTTTACTTTCCTGTTAAATCAGTTATTATGTTGTCTTATCATTATGTTTTTGTGTGTTCATTGCTTTAATTAAACGATGAGCTAGTCAAGGCTGGGAGACGGAGGTGGACTGTCATGTGTTGAAGTCCTAACCCTCAGTATCTCAAAATGTAACTGTGTTTGGAGATGGGGCCTTTGGAAATTCAATTAGGTTAGAATGAAGCTGTTAGGGTGGGTCCTAATCCAATCTGACTGGTGTCCTTATAAGAAGAAGAAATTAGGGTACACAGAGAGATGCCAGGACTGTGTGCACACAGAGAAAAAGCCATGAGATGAGGCAGCAAGAGGGCTGGCATTTGTAAGTAAAAGAGAGAGGCCTCGGAGGAAACTAGCCCTGCAGACACCTTGATCTTGGAATTCCAGCCTCCAGAACTGAGAAAATAAAATTCCATTGTTTAAGCCACACGGTCTGTCGTATTTTGTTATGACAGCCCTAGCAAACGAATATAGAGACTATGTATTTATTCACTCATGCAACAAATATTTATGGAGCATCTGTTATATGCCAAGCCCTGATCTGTGTAACAGGGTACAGAGTGCTGAGAAAACAAAGAAAGAAAAGGGCTGCAGCTCTCTGGAAGCTTGTAGTCTAATGGGAGAGACTGACAATCAAAAGATGATGTAAGTCAATGTGGTAAGAACAAGGAAGAAGGAGTCCCCATGTTCTGAGAGTGTGTGAAGCTGGGTGGGGGTAAGAAGGGCATGTTCTGGTGTATGCATTATTTTATTCCAGGTGCTATCACAACGCTATGCTAACGCCAATACTCTGTAAATGTTGGTCAGCTTTTGTTGAAGGCTACGCTCTCTCAGTTCTCTGTGTGGATTAACATGACTTCTTAGCACTCAAGGAAAGAGAGCCCAAGCACAGACTCTGCTAAGTGTTGCCTGTTTTCGGGCCGCATGAAGCTGGGGCAGCGGAAAGACTGATGGATGAGGAGGAAGAGGAAGTGGGTTCTCACCTCAGCCCCGCCGCAAGCTGGTGGTGACCTGGTGCAACGCCCTTCCCCTGTCTGGACCTCCATTTCCTCATCTTCAGAGATGTAGCTGTTGGAGTAATTCATCTCTAAGATCCCTTCCAGCTCTGTGAAATCTTTCCTGAAATCTAGTTCATGAAAAACTAATTTTGGAAGGAGGAAGGAAGGGACAGAAAGAGGGAAGGAGGGAGAAGAAAGAGGTAGAAAGAGGAACATAGGCAAGCAAGAGCAGAAAAGAAAGAAGGAAGGAAGGAAGGAAGGAAGAGTGAGCTAATGAACTTGATTGGTAGGTGGGACCCTGCCTGGGGTCTTAGACTTTCCTCGGTTCTCCCTTTGCAGTTACTAGAGCAGCAGGCCTCATGGTGGGCTGACAGCATCCTGTGGGTTCAGAGGCCTAGATCCTGGCTGCACCAGGCTGTGCAAACTTGGGCAAGTTATTTCACCTCTCAAGTTATTTGCTGCAGTTTGATCATCTACATAATGGGGACAATGACATCTACATAACAGGGATGTTGTGTGGATCAAATTTGAAAGTAGGTGGTGAGGTTAGAGATTGTGGAAGTCATATGGAAATGGCTCTCATAAACATCAAGCTGCTGATGTGGATGGATTCACACTCTACAGAGCCACCAGTACGCCGCCCCTCTCCCAAACCACACACACACTTACTCACACAAATACAGTCACGCATTGCATAATGACATTTTGGTCAACAACAGATGACTATGGAGCTGAAAAATTCCTATTGCCTAGTGACATCTTGACGATCCTTACCTGGTCCAGACTCTAAGTGCAGCTCCTCGACCAAATCCAGACTTCACAGAACAAATCCCTTTATTAAAATGATTTGTTCTATAAAATTTGGATTCAGTCAAAAGGCCTCACTCAAGGATCCAGAAGGCCAATATGGCCCCAAGGCTGCAGGTCCCCACCCCTGGATGTGTGTGGTTGTGTCTTAATTTGCAACAAAAAAGCTTAAAAGGTCTTAAAAAATTAAAAATAGAAAAAAGTTTGTAGACTAAGGATATAAAGAAAATATTTTTGTACAGCTGTACTACACATGTGGTTGTGTTTTAAGCTAAGTGTTATTACCAAAGAGTCAAAAAGTGTTAAAAAGTTTATAAAGTAAAAAAGTGACAGTAAGAAAAGGTTAATTTATTATCGAGGAAAGAAAAATATTTTTAGTAAAGCTAGTGTAGCCTAAGTGTGCGATGTTTATAGTCTACAGCAGTGTACAGTTACGTCCTAAGCCTTCGCACTCACTCACCATTTACTGACACACCCGGAGTGACTTCCAGTATTGCAAGCTCCATTCATGGTAAGCATCCTATACACACGTACCAGTTTTTATCTTTTATTCCATATTTTTACTGTGCCTTTTCTACGTTTAGATATATTTAGCTACACGAATACTTACCATTGTGTTACAGTTGCCTACAATATTCAGTACAGTAGCATGCCGTACAGGTTTGTAGCCCAGGAGCAATAGATTATATCATATAGTCGAGGTGTGTAGTAGGCTGTACCATCTAGGTTTGTGTAAATACATTCTACAATGTGTGCACAATGTATCCCTGTCATTAAGCGGCGCTTCGCTGTAATCGAAAAAATGTGCCACCAAACAACAGTTACCCTTACCACCTGCAATCCACTCATTACTTTCTATCTGTTGTGTTATAGAGCATATAAAATATTATAGCTGCAACTTGCCGAATCAATTTCGTGGTTCACTTACAAGTCACATCCCTTCAGGTGAAAAATAATGATCGCAAGCAGCAGTTTCCAGCATGTGTTGCAGGCCCCAAGGAGCATAAAAGACAACTTACTGAGATAAAGGAAAAATAATAAAACAACTAATTTGTATTGTTTTTCTTTCATTCTGGTAAAATGTTTATTTTTGTATATGTTTTAAAATAGACATAGTATATTATTACAGTAGTATGTATATATTCTGCGCACAGTACAAATACACACATTAAGGGTGTGCTAACAAAGTTTTACTGATGAAGGTGCATCTTTGGAAAAGTTTGGAGTCTAGGATCTAGGGTATTGCAATTAAGTGAGCTTAATAATTGGACAATCAACTGCAATGTTTCTTTCCTTTTTTTTTTTTTTTTTTTTGAGACAGAGTTTCACTCTTTTGCCTGGGCTAGAGTGAGTGCCATGGCGTCAGCCTAGCTCACAGGAACCTCAAACTCCTGGGCTCAAGCAATCCTACTGCCTCAGCCTCCCGAGTAGCTGGGACTACAGGCATGTGCCACCATGCCCAGCTAATTTTTTCTATATATTTTTAGTTGTCCGATTAATTTCTTTGTATTTTTAGTAGAGACAGGGTCTCGCTCTTGCTCAGGCTGGTTTCGAACTCCTGAGCTCAAACAATCTGCCCGCCTCGGCCTCCCAGAGAGCTAGGATTACAGGCATGAGCCACCGTGCCCGGCCTACAATGTTTCTTTAATAGATTTCTCTAAAACATTATAATTCAAATCTCCTTTAACTTGGTCACTGTAGCCTGAAACTCATGATGCAGCAAGATCTCAGTTCATCTGCGTGGAGGTTACTCGGGCCCAAGGTGTGAAGAGCTTTGCTAGCTCTTCTGGGACACTGGACAAGACAGCGCCCCCTCGAGTTTCTCTTTCCTTCTTCCAAGTGAGGGAGGTAGGTAGTTATTTCTTTCAGTTCACTAAAATTATATGTTTATGAGTATTTGGAACCTCTTAATTTCTCGATCCCTGAGCATTAATTAATTTCAATAGCAAAATGTTCCTGGGGTAAGAGTCCGCGTTAGACGTGATTGGGATCTGTCTCCAATCCCGCACTAAGGAAGGTTTATCTTTCAATCAGGAAGTGTTAGAAACACAACTCTTCACTTACCACAAATCTTTGACTTAATAATTAGGTCATCAACTGAAAGAAATCACAGACAACATACAAAATTAAGGATGGGTCTGTTGATATTTCTTGGAAAGAAAGTAACGTCTTTTACCCAGCTACTCACAGCTAGGCACCGTTACCACAAGTATCTCAAAAGCTAAATTCTATTAGAATGTTTAGTACAGAAAGTAAATCAAGTAGAAAAAAAAATTAGGTTATCAGTGTCTAACAATAGGCAAATGCATAGTTTTGATGAATTCAGATGAAATACTCTGCAGCACTTAAAATAGCATTTAAAAGCATTATTTTATAATGTGGAAGTACAATATGATGAGTAGAAAAAAAGCATGATGCAAACCATAATTTATCATAATCTCAATTTTATTAAATGTAAACTGTATATCATATATACACATACAGAAAAAAAAAAGACCTGGAAAAAAGAAATATTCCAAAATATTAACAGAAGCCATATCCAGAAAGAGGAACTACAGGTGACTTTTATTTGCTTATTTATACTATCCTGCATTTTCAAATTTCCTGTAATATGTATTCATTTTTTGGTTTATTTAGACATTCAGCAAATATTTCCCAGGCACCAACTATGAGCCAATTGTGTTCCAGACACTGGAAATAAAGACAAATCCCAGCCCTCCTGCAGCTTACCCTCTAGCGAGTGGACACAGACAATTAACAAGAACAATGAATACACAAACAGTGATGCAGATGGTGGCGTCCAATCAGGGTGATGGGAAAGAGTGACAAGGGTCGTTCATTTACTTTGCACGTGTGGTCTGGAGGGCAGCCCTAAAGAGGTGATCTTTGAGACTGAACGACACAAAAAAGCCTGAAGCTCTGGAGGAAGGCTGTTCCCCTCTGCAGAAATGGCAAGGCTTAAGGCTCAGTGTGTTCACACGGCAGAGAGAAGGCTGGGGTAGCTGAAGCACAGTCCTCTTCCAGGAGGACGAGCTGAGGTTGCAGGGACCTGACCACACCGGCATCGAAGGCCTGGGAAGAAGTCACAGAAAGATTTCCTGTAGGGAGTGACAAGATCGTATGCCCCTTAGAAAGATGACTTTCTAAGGTGCAGAGGCTCCTGGAAGTGGAGGCAGAGTGGAAGTGGGGAGATATATTAGGAAACACTTTTATTAAAAAAAAATAATTTGCCAATTCTGTGACCTGTTTCCACAGCCGTAAAATGGGCACTTTGGCAAGGTCAACAATTTCTAAGCCACACCCAGTACTTAAAAAACAAACGCATTATTATTTTTGTGCACTTATCTTTGTAAAAGCATGTAAGCATCTTGGACACAGGGGGGAAGTCTCATCGTCTCTATTCCCAGCACACCACCTTGCACTTTATAGGTCCAAATAAACGAGTCTGCCATATGCTGGTTTCTGTTCGGGGATGTCGTTAGTTCTCGGTGTGAGGTTTCACAGTGCTCCTTGCCAACTCACCTGCTTAGGACCTTATCCTGAAGGACAGGCAGCCATTGAAAGCTAAGGCTGGCTTCTGGGTTCTAGAAAGTTCTAGAAAGTTCACTCAGGCAGTAATGAAGGGGGTGTGGAGCCGGCCAGGAGTGGCAGCAGGGAGCTAGGAAGGCACTCGGTTTTATTAGAGAATCCCCCGGGGTCAGGATATTCAAGAAAGCCCACCTGTAAAGGCGGAGGCTTGCCAGTGTGGAAGCTCTTAACGTTCGTAAAACCACCTCCATGGTGGGCCCTCCAACACCAGGAGATGAGAAAGTGCTAGACTCTGCTTATTTATAGTGGAGGGAAATGAGGCACAAAGAGACAAAGTGACTCATGTGCCGAGGATTTCTGACTTCAGGGCCTCCTCTCGGCTAATGTGAAAACCAGACTCCACGGAGGGAGTCATCTGGGGAGGAGGAGGGGTTTTGCTGGTGCCGAAGTGAAAGGCGCACGGAGGTGGGGGAGCGGGGGGACAAATAGTCTTGGCAGAAACCATGACAAATGCTCCGATACCTTAATTTTGACACTCTCGTAATCCAAGAAGGGCTAAAGTTGGCTCTCAAGCTTGGGTGATGAAACCAGAGCAGATCAAACAAAAGAAAGAAGCAAAACTTGAGTCAGCCGGATGATAATCCGTGTGGAGAACATGCAAATGCAAATGAAAACAGATCAGAGACACTTTCCCAAGAGACGCAGAGCTTGGGGATCCTGTACCAAACCCCTTCCATCAAAGATGGGGGAGGGAAACCAGCCTCCCGCCCCATCCCCGGAGCTAGATCTCAAGCTTTGCCGGCAGCATCAGGATTGGGACTCAAAGCCAGTTCTCCCCATGGCCCGTCAGTGTTCGTCTCACTCCCTCACAACCAATTCTGGATCTAACTTTTTACTTGCCAAACTTACGGACAGGCACGAGAGCAGGGGGACACAGTGATGTCAGGCATCTTGCTCATGCTGAGTGTTGCCGTGTACACACACACACACAAGTTGCTTTAGATTCGGTGAGGCCCTTCCTTCACCAGGCACTGTGGACTAATGGTGTTACTAAGTACCTGCATTTACCACCCGATTGAGAGGCACAGCTCATGGGACCCTGGACAACCCAAATCCAACTGCTTCATGTCAGATGAGGACTGGAGTCCGGAACAGATGAGCTTGCAGAGTTACTTAAACCAAGAGCTGAAGCAACCTGTCCCTAATCCCGGTGCTCTTTCTAGATGGTAAGAAGGAAAACTATGTTCTTTAATACACATAAGCTAGTTTCTGTTTTCACGCATGTATTATTAAAAGGAAAGTGTTAGAGATCCACACAATTTCCCACTTATTACTTTGGCTGGGGCCCGAAACCTTGGCACACGAATTGGTGAATTTCTAAAGAAGTCTTTTTTTAACTTCTTTAAATGTTTGCTACCATGATGATGATAACAATCACAGCCATCCATTAGATAAACATTCTCTGAATGTCCACTATGTACTGGGCACTCTGCTGGGTCCTTTATGTACTTTTAACCTCCTCTAATTTTTGTAATGCTATTATGCAGGTATCACCATTTCTTTTTTTTTTTTTTCCCCAGAGGGAAATAAAATTCAGAGAGGCTGAGAAACCCTCTCCAGGTCACAGACTCTGGAAGGGGCAGAGTTGGGATTTGATTCCTCTGATGGATTCCACTGTGCTGTACACCTCAGATGCCTGGTGATCTTGTCCTCTACCGTGCACACTGTGGGGCAGTGTCTCAATTCCGGAGGAGTGGGGGCTGGGGTTTTTCTGGACCCCCTGCTCTTCTGGGCTGCTGAGCTCTGCTCTGACCTCTGGGTTACATCTGAGGTTTTGAGCCTCTCCTGGAGACTCAGCGTGGGGGATCCAAGGTAGCTGGGCTAGGCTATAAAAAGGTCCTGATCAGAGCAAAGATCATTCACTTTTGAGAACTAATCTAGATGAAAAGAAAACATACTAAGGGTGAATAAAGGAGAGGTGGACTTAGGCTGTGAGAATTTATTCCAGTGTCCCTGATGGCATTCTGCTTCTGTTTTTGTTTTTTTTTTTTTTTCTCAAGACAGGGTCTCGCTCTCTCACCCAGGCTGGAGTGCGGTGGTGCGATCATAGCTCACTGCAGCCTCAAACTCCTGGGCTCAAGGGATTTTTCCCACCTCAGCTTCTTGAGTAGCTGGGACAACAAGCATGCACCTCTATGCCCAGCTAATTTTTAAAAAAGTTTTTTGTGGAGCTGGAATCTCACTATGTTGCCCAGGCTGGTCTCAAACGCCCGGCCTCAAGAGAAACTCCCACCTCAGCCTCCCAAAGTGCTGGGAGACGTTGCACCAAGCCCCCCATTGCTGTTTTAATGTCTGCAGGAACAGAAAGCTCATTACCTTTCAGGTTATTCTAATTGTTAGAAAGGTCTAGTCTTCGCGTTGACCCATAATCTACCTCTGGGCTGTGTGCATGCCTCGGGTCCAAATCTGCCCTTCGGTTTACAAAGATCACATATACTACCTCCCTACCCAGCAGCATTCTGGACTTTTGAAGATAACTTCCTTTTTTCTTTTTTACCAGTATTCCCCAAAGTGTGCTGAGCATAATAAGTTTGCACAATGTTACTAGGTGTCCTTATAAAACAAACATACCAAACCAAACAGACAAAAACCCATAAATAGCATTCTGCGTGCAAGCCAGGTTAAACCAGGTCAACCAGGTATGTTTCCTGCAAGACTTCTCACAACTTTTACGATGCTACCGAGTAGTATGAACCTACAAGGGGAATACTGGCTATGCAATGTTTCCCAAACTTTCAATCTCCCTGAGTTTTGACCTCAAAATCTTTTTCTCCAAGTGTACCTTTTACTATTTTCTAATGTATCATTAGAAACGGTGTTTGAGAAATGCTTCCCTATGCAAATCTAATTCCTTACTGTTGTTTCCAAGCTAAAAAGCCAGGCTCCTTCCAACTACTCATTTTGAAACATAATTTTTAGGTTTTCTCACAATCTCCCCTATCTCCTCTAGTTCTCTACTAGAGCTTTCAGATGAAAATATAGGGCGCCTAGTTAAATTTAAATTTCAGATAAACAAAGAATCATATTTTGTATAGATATGTCCCATGCAATAGTTGGAACGTATTTATATGAAAAAAGTATTCATTGCCTATCAGAAATTCAAGTTTAACTGGGTGTCCTGTATTTTTCTTTGCTAAATCTGGCACCCCCAAAATGGCTCCAAATGCCCTTTTCCCCTGAAAAATGAGATTCTCAGAGGTGGACACAACACTCCAGAGGTAGCCCATGGCTGAGACATTGAGAACCTCAGGAGCCAGCTTCAACTCTGTTTTCCCTGAGGCATTTTCAAAAGGAAGATAATCGCACTTTCTGGCTGGTTAGAGGCAAGCTCAAGGCTGACAGATACCAGATCGCTTTCCGAATATACTGGCAAAGTCCAGAAGCCAATTTCCCATCCCTCACCCTGTCGATAAGCGTATTTAAGTTTCCCCGAATGTTAGTCTTAGGGAACAAGATCCAAATGCTATTTATAATTCCCTTTTCATTGCCTGTCTTCTCCAATAGACTATAAGAAACTCAAAGGGAAGGACCAACCATGTCTCTATTGATCACTACCATCTCCCTGATAGTTAGCATAGGTTCTAGCATATATACATGCTCACAAATTTTTTAATGAATGAATGAATGAGTCACAGCATTGCTTGGAAAGCTAAGTAAACCAGATGAGCTGACACTCAGAGAAGAGATCGCCAGTGGACTCTTTCCTCGTGGTTAGGATTTGTCCTCTACCCCAAGCTCTCCCAAACCCATTGTACACTGTGTTCACCTGTGCCGAAGGCAATTCTGTTGGAAGATGTGTGTGCAAAACAGGAACATCTAATTGCTATGACTAAAATAAAACATTTTGACCAAACACAAGCTGTTTTCAAGAAGTTGAATTATTTCCCAGAGCTTGCAATTTTTACTGAGGTGTGGAACTTGGCCCTTAAAACAGGCTGGGCTGTAGCCAGTGGGTGTGGAATTGGGGCAAATCACACTGGATCTTCCCACAGAAACAGCTGGATCCAAGAGGAATTAGGCAAAGTGAACAAGAACAGCCACAGAAGAGCCTTAGCTGCCAGCAGGACAGGTATGGGAAGCAGGACATATGACCCCTAGCTTGGAGTTGGTGATAGTGCATTTGGAGACAGGCACAAGGACCATGGGAAAGGTATACAGCTTTTGCTCTAAGTCGCATTTGATGGAGCTCGCCACTGCCCAGCCCCAGCGTGAGCGCACCCAAGCCTGGGGCTTGCCAATATTGAAAGTATCCTAGGGACTGTCGCTGGAGCAGTCAGCTACTTGTCTGTGGCACAGCAGCTGTGGCTTTGGTGCTGGAGAGTTTTAACCCTGACTTTGTAACATAAAAGTGCATGAGATGTAGGAAAAAAAGAGGACCAAAGATTCTTCTCATGCTCTATATAGAAACAATTAATTGTTAACCATTATTAACATATAATATTTTTATCTGGCCAGCTTTCTGGTTCACTGAAGATGTTACATTACTTTTTTATTGTTCATATGTATTAGTTCATTAGTACTCTAGACTCCATGTTCATAAGTATTAGACTGTCCACTAACCTGAAGTTTCTACTTAAAATGATTTCTTTTACTATTAAGCCAAAGATTATTGTAGAAAGGGAGAGTTTTAGACTTTCAATGACAAAAAAAACCTTCCCTAGCCACTTTTCTCGCTCTAAATAATGATAATAGCCAAGAACTGTATAATCCCTTTGTATGTGCTGGGCACTGTGCTAAGATTTCTTATATATTACTTCACTTAATTTTCACAAAAACTCAATACAATAGGTACTACTATTAAAATATTATACGTTTGAAAATCTGAAAAAAAAAAAAAAGAATTTCCACAGAAAGACCTTCCTCTGAGAGATCCCATCTAGGTGAGTCTCAGAGACCAACAGGCACTACAGGAAAGCTTCAGAGAGAATGGAAGCAAAGAATATGTGCTTGCGGTCACCTGAAAGTCTAACCTGCCTAGCCCAGACACCAGAGATTGCAGTGGTGGTTTGATTGATTGAGCAATTGATTGACTAAGGTTTTTATTTGCAATGCTAAAAAGAGAAGTGTATATTGAACTCAGCAATGCACGGGTCATTGTTGACATTTAAGTGATGGAAGCCTAACTAGAAGAGGGAATTATAGGCGTAAGGTCATCCCAGTAGAAGTAGCACAAATGCTCAAGTATCTTTGCAATTATGGGAAGTAGACAAATAGAGCATCAGCTGAGGAGGGACATACACTGAAGTGAGGCCATTTCTTTTTTATTTTTAAGATGGGGCATATCTGAGTATGCATCCACATGGATGAGATAGATCCCGACCCATCGATTGCTTGCTAATACCACCCTGCAACAACGGGCGTACAGTTTGCAGTTATCTTCCGTCATGCTAGGTATTCAGATGAAAAAAAATTATTTGCTAGGTGAAAAAGGGTATACTAATGAGCTTTATTTGCAATTATTTCTTTACTGCTGGGTCTTAATATATTTGTGGGTTTGTTAGACATTTGCTTTTGCTCTTGCGAATATTCTATGTGAGTTCTTTGCTTTTGTACAGTGGGTTCATTTTATTCCTGTTTCTAGTTGCGTTCTGTCAAACAAAAGAATACGAATTTTTTCACCATCTTTTCTGTTTACTATTTAGTTATTTTATGTCTGTATGAGGATACTGGGGGAATGTATGAAAGTTTATAAATTTTCTGTGGTCAAATCTGTCTGTCAGTCATATCATGTTCCCCTCATTACTTTATAAATTGACAAAGTTCTTTTGCATCATTTGAGTAAA
>NW_012151729.1:4024943-4105878 GCF_000956105.1 Propithecus coquereli
AAAAACATTTTGTAAACTGCTAAATGCTGTTCACTATGATAAATTGTTATTACACGGTGTCCCCTTGAGTGCTGTGGTCTCCAGCAGCTTGATGGATCTGGTCATTTGCCACCATGATAGCATAAAAGAGCACCCAACTGGGGGAAATGAAATGTGTCCCTTATACAGTCTGAAGCAAAATGAAAAGGACTTCACCTCACAATATAGAGTTCCTTTTAATTATGGAAGAAAACATTTTCCAACCTCATGTTGGAAAACATAAAATCTCAGTGGGTAGAAATATTTAGAATAACAAAAAATCACTCAAGAACGTCTTAAAGGCCCAAGATGTAAGGCTTTAGGTGAGCCTTTAATTCTGCATGAATGTTTCTGTTGATCTCCCTGCGGACTGTCATTGGCTCTGGTCAAGGCCCCTTGACTGCTTTGCTGGTAAACAGGAGTAAAATGTACACAAGGATAGTTCCATTTCATTGGAGGGAAATAATTCAGAGAGTTGTGGCTGATAAATTAGTTGCTACTTCCTCTGCTGTGAGATGCTACACCCACTGGAGGCAAATTCGCTAATGTGTAAACGTGTGTGTGTGTGTGTGTGTGTACATGTGTTTCCTTTAATTGGCTTTCCCACCCAGCTTTGTCTGTGTCTTCCTCCAGTGTCACATTTCACGCAGTGGTTGCTTATGGCATGCTCTACTCCTAGTCCCACCCTAGTCCCCACCAGGACCTGAAGACCTGAGCTTTCCCCTGTGGTTATGTTTACTTCTCGGTATTGCCAACTGTATGCAAAGAGTACTCCAGGCTCTTGGAGCTGGGCAGAGGCTCTGCTTACAACTCTAAGAGGGCACAAGGCAATCTTTGTGCAACCTGACCTGCCCATCCTCCATTCCTTGCCGAGGCCAAGAATAGTCAATGGTCATGTTCTAGAAGTAATCCCACCTTGCCACTAGGGGCTCTGAGCCAAGAGGAGGGGGAGCAGAGCTGGTGGCACATGCGTGAGGCCAAGCAGCAAAAGACCAGAGCAAGCTCCGAAGCAGAGGGCTCCTGTCGCACACACCACTTCCCTAGTCCCTGCACCATCCCTCCCCAAAGACTGTCTCAGTCAGGCCTGATGGTACCCAGTGAGAAGGGTGTTCCCCGCCTCCCAACGCCCACTGGGTTTATAAATGCTGTGCATTTAAATACATAGGGGTGTGTACTGAGAGGCAGAGTTCGTGAGTGAATAATTACATGTAAATATGCATTTCTAAGAAAACACTTAAAGTGTAAATCTGAGCCCTCATGTGTGCACATATCTATGTGAGAATGCTTTTGTATGAGAAGGCGTATCTTCAGAGATAGTCTCTCCAAATACAAACTGATCTGCAAATATATCAGTGGCTTCTAAATGCTCTTAGGATAGAGACCCAAATCCTTAATACAGCCTAAAAAGGCCTTCAGAGTGTGTCCCCTGCCTGCCACCTGCAGGCTCATCCTGCATCCCCATCCTGCACCCCACTGTACCCTCTCTCTTTCTGCACACCAGCCACATGGACCTTCACTCAGTCTTTCTTATGCATGAGGTTTCCTATCTCCACAGGACATTTGCACATGCTTTTTTTCCCGAGTGGCATGTTCTTCTCCCTTCTCTTTTTCTAGGAATTAGCTAGTCGTCTTTCAGCTATCCAGTGAAACTTTACTTCTTTGTGGGAATGTTTACTGCCCTCTCATAATTAGTTAGATTCCCTCAAGACACCCTGTGTCTCCTTCATAGCACCTACCACAATTACCATTTTGTATGCATTTTAAAAACTTATCTCTTCCATTGCATGCGAACTTAGTGAGGGTAAAGATAAATTATTTTTGTTCACCTGCTTGTCTTCAGCACCTAACAGCTCCTGGTACATAATGAGAACTCAATAGAAATGGATTGAATTAAGAGTGTATGTACTTAATAGGGAGAGGGTCAGCATAGGAATCTGTGTGTACTTATGTATTAGTGTGGCCATGATTACATGACATGGCATGTTTGCTCACTTACAGCACACAACAGTGTGCTTAGGAATCCCCATTCCTGTACACAGCTAAGAGAAAATGTTTAGGTCTGAGTATGCCTGTGTCCTGCATGTATGCACATGTTCACGTGGCTGTGTACACAAAAGAACCTAGCTGTGTACCTGTCTGTGTGAAAATGCACGCGTATGCATTTGTGTTGACACGGGTGTAGGCGTCAATGTAAAAGTCTGTGTGTGTGTGTTTATTTGGGTGTGTATATCTGTAGATGTAGGGGTTATAAGTGTGAGTCATATTGTTCTCTGCAGCTGGGCGGGTCCCCCTTCAGATTTCTAAGTAGAAGCGTTTATGTACATGAGGCAAATTGATTCATATAGACCTTCGCATGATTCGACTTAACCCAAGGCAGGGTGTTGGGTGAAGGAAGGAGCACTGGACTAGGAGCCTATCACTGGGGCAAAATTCCTTTTTCTTCCTGGGCTACCACCTCTCCATCTACATGCAGATGGTCGAGGACTAGGTGACAATGATGCTATGGAGGAATATGACTGTATAGAGCCATGTCATGACAAAACATATTTTTAATTAAGTGCCAAGTTGCTTGAGGCGTTTGTTGTCATCTTCCTCTCTTATAGTGATGTCTTATCATTTACAAATTGTTTTCTTCTACATTATTTTATTTGGTAGCACAGAGAAAGTAGGACTCTGTTTATTTGACAGAATGGATATTTGTGTGAATACATGCAGCCCAATAGAGCCAGTTTTTACATGGCTATGTTTTGTGCTCTAGAGCAGGAAGGGGAGAGGAAGATGAGGTGATCTCCAGGGCCCCAAACTGTAATCCTGGAGCACCTGCTTCACAAGCCTCTGGGGAAGTTGCGGCGAAACACAGATTTCTGGGCTCCCAATTACAGCCCTGTTAGAGCAGAATCTCAGGGATGGGTTTCAGGACTTTTTTTCAGAAGTTTCCCTAAATTATTTTTGTGCTCTGTAGGGTTTGGGACCCACTGCAATAAAATAAAATGATGTTAAGAAACTCATACCTAAACTGATACCATTAGCCCTTCCATGATTCTATAAAAAGAGATTTCTAAGGCTGACACCCTGCTGTCCTTTGAGGTTAACCCTCGGTCCTTTTGGGCAGTGTGGAAAATAAAGCAAGAAACAACATCTGAATAGTCATAAGCAACACTGTGAGAGCAGACTTATTGTTGCAATACACATCGGGAGAACTGTGAGTACCTCTCAAAAAAAAATGTCAGCGTTGTCTGCAATATTTAGAAATATCTAAAGGGATTTTTTTTTTTTATAAAGAGAAAAACTAGGTGGTACAATAGAGACAGAATTGGGATAATGAAGGAAAATCCTCAGACAAAGGCAGTTGCAGGTTTTGGGCACGGGCCTTAGGTGGCGAAAGCCATGCAGGGTGGTAGAAAAGAAAGCAGGAGTTCCCTAGGGTTCCAGTTTTGCTTTGTCACGGGTGTTGCCGTTATGATTTTTAAAACTGTTTTCTCTTCCTGGATAAATGAACACATTTAGAAACTTCAGTCTTCCCTTCACAACATTGGAAAAAATCATAATGAAACAAGTCAGAAGAGGCTGTCCTTTCTTGGGTCCTGTATTACTTTGCCCAGTGACTCCGGCTGCTTTGAGCCTGGGTTTTGCAGCCAGCGCACCAAGGGGTTAATGGGCTCTGCATGGCCTGTCCTGCCCTCATATTCTTTAATGAGAAACTTCAGGTGTTGACACAGACCTGGGCAGAGGGAAGAGAAAAGCACCCGATTTCCAGCTGTCGAGGGCTTCCTCACCCGCAAGTGGTGCTTTGACTCAGCGCAAACCAATGTGCTATCACCAGGCGCCTCCCTCAGCCCTCCCGCCTGGCAGGGTCAGCTCACTCAAACTGAGCCTGAACAATGGTGAAAGACAGTGATGCCGACTCTACGTGCAATCTGGCTTCCTAGTCTATACTTAGTCACGACCTTCCTAATAATAGACAGCATGGGTTTGCCTCTTCGTTTCAAGGGTCAGAGATTAATCAGCGCCCTCTGAAAAGGATCCCTGGAGAATTAGAACGAAATGCACCCATTCAAACTTTCTTCTCATAATCTTCTCCCTCCTTCTCTCTCCCCTTATCCTCAAGAGGGGAAAGACAGATGTCCTATTCTAGTGGCAAAACACACCAGCTCTGGTTCAGAAGATCCGGGTTTCCCTCCAGCGGGTTGTGTGATCTTGGGCAACTTAATTAACCTCCTCAAGTCTCGGTGTCCTTATTTACAAAATGACGACAAACATAATAGCACATAATAATGCTACTTGGTAGAGCTACTGTGAGTCCTAAGTAAGACCACGCACAACAGTTGCCGAATGCAGTGCGTGCCTGTGGCTTGTAGGAAGCATCCTGCAGCTATGGCATTGCTATTGTCACAAGAGGCGCATTGGAATAGGAACCTATTGTTGCCCTTTTCAAATAGCAGGTATTGGTCACTATGTGACCTGAATAGACTTATTTTAACACAAGTCAACAGGCTGGGTTGGCGGCATTCAACAATGCAGAAAGAACTCTGTTCTGGGAGTTCAGTGGTTAGTTTCCCATGCTCTGAAAGCAGACTAGAGCCCAGGTGCAGAAAGCGTGCTTTCAACAAGACCTGTATGGAAACATCTTTTTCATCCACCAGCAAGGGCGAGGAGGCATTCTGTTTAATTTGCGCAGTTTATACCTTTGTAATCTTGTTTCTCCAAATGTGGTCCATGGAGCAATTATGTTGGAAAAACCTGGGGGAACTTACTAAAATTCAGACTGTTGGGCCCTGACTCAGACTTCCAGATTCAGACTCCCTAGGAGTGGTGATTCTTTTGCACCCTAACATTTGAGGACTGCTGACCACTCTGTATTACCAGGCCAGTGGGCCAGCAGGAATTATAATATCTGGATCACAGCAGACAGAAAAATATGTTCAAGGGGGCGTTTGTGAAAGTGTTAGCAGTGGATCCAAAACAGTATGATTAATTTAATTCTACTTTTATTTAAAAATATATTTATACACATTTGTATAGCGATGCATAGAATAAAGACTGGAAGCATATACATCATCAAATTTAACAGTCGCTATTTCTAGGTAGTAAAATTATGTGTGATTTATCTCATTTTATACTTTCATATCCTTTTGTTTTGTTTTGTTTTTTTGAGACTGGGTCTTGCTCTGTCTCCCAGGTTGGAGTGCAGTGGTGCAATCATAGCTCACAGCAACCTCAAACTCCTGGGCTCAAGCCATCCTCCTGCCTCAGCCTCCCAAGTGGCTGGGACTATAAGTTCATGCCACCACGCCCAGCTAATTTTTAATTTGTTGTAGAGACAGGGTCTCACTATGTTGCCCAGGCTGGTCTCAAACTCCTGGCCTCAAACTCAAGTGATCCTCATGCCTCAGCCTCTCAAAGTGCTGGGATTCCAGACATGAGCCACAGTGCCAAGCCTTTTCATATACTTCTAAATGTTCTATAACATGTACCTGTTATGATTCTAAAGAAAAAAAAATGTGCTTTAAAATAAAAGCAATGTAGTCAGATGTGTGAAGCTAAAGACTTCCTGAAATCTTACAGAATTTTGGAGAAAGAAGGAAACAGAGGACTCATGTAAACCAAAGCATCTCTCTTCAGAGATGACGAAACAGGTATAGAGAAGGGAAGTGGCCTGCCTGAGGTTACCCAGACGAGCAGTGGCCACCACAGACCCCAGATCTCCAGTCTTTGGGGCCAAAAGACTTTGAAGTGCTCCGGTGATGGCCAGGGACTTGCCTCCCTTCCTTCCCTCCCTGTTAGGGTGACGGAAAGATCACAGGAAGCGCAATGATTCTGAGGGTGGAGAAGGATGTAATAGCCTTTGCAGAGAGGACTTTGCAGCTTTCATTATTCTCTCTCTGGGAGTTAGTAGGTCATTTGCAAAAGGCATGGGAAGAGCAGCTGATGAAAAGGTCTAATAGTTTGGAAAACTGCTTAACCTTATTGCTCTATTTCTGGATTTCCCCCCATGGCCAAGGACTGTTGGGATCCTCATTTCCCTGAGAGGTTTCCTGTTTAGGAATGCAGTGAAACCTCTGAAATCTAGAGGAATTGGGGAGAAGGCCAGCCGGAATTAGGGAACAGTCCGAATACTTTTTAAGGACATTCAGATCTATTGTTTTCAAGGATATAGGATCACAGATTTAGAAGGAGCCTAGTCCAGCCTCCTGCTCAGTGCAGGAACTCCTGGGCTTCATCCCCCAAAGAGTCTCATCTGGGCTTCTCTTGAATGCCTCCAAAGACAGGAGGCTCTCTATTCTGATAACCTATTTTACTCTTAGAAAAGTCTTCCTTTGCCTGAGCTGGGAAGGTTCTTCTGGCCTTCTGCTATTCATATAGAACTGGTAGCTCCTTTTACCCCCAGATGGTCCTCAAATATTTGAAAGCAGTTATCATGCACCAAATAGTCACTTATAGCATACTCTTCTGCAGGCTGACTGCGCCCAGAATATTCAACCATAATTTATGTTACAAATGTCATCAACTCTGAACAGAAATATAAATGGCTATTTCTAAATTGCCTCTAAATGAACATCTATATAAATTCAGAGCTGAGTGGAACTCAAATGCCACTTGCACTGGCCTCATTAGTTTACAGATGAGCCTTTGCTCACTTTTAAGGTCCATTGAAGAAAGCCAGTTTACCCAGCTTTAGAGAGAAAAAGACAGAGAGAGAGACCATTGGGCTGGGTTGAGACCAGGACTCTAGCTGTACGAATCCCGATCCAGGGCTCTAGCAGCTCAGCCTGCCTCTCATAATTCATAAGACACCAGCATTTCTCAAGCTCTTAAAAGTGCTCGGGAAGTTTGTTCTCTTAGGTATTTCAAAAATTCCTCCTTCAAATTATATTTGCACTGTTAGTGAAGTAGAGATTAGCACAGAGCTGAATTTAGTAGACGTTATACTGTCAATGAAAAGGCTCATTCAAAGTGTGTTAACCTCCCTTGCTCTCTGCTGTCAGAAATCACCTCCCTCATTCTAGAACGCTACCTCAAAATGGACAGTGCACCCCTAGGACCACACACGCCTACCAAATTTCTGTAAGTTTCAGCTATCCATCAATTTAGGAGAACTTCGCAACTCTAGAACTGAGAATGGTTTTGCCAGGGCGTAGGGCAGCCTGTGTTTCTGCTTTGTCCTGCTGTGCTCATTTTAGTTTCATATCCTCTTTCCAATTTGGCCCGATTCTCTGATGAAAAGACAAATCAAAAGCTCAGAGAAGCAAACTGTGCACTTTGTGATTGGTTTCCTGTCTTAGTCCCCAATAACCCTGCAGTCACATGCTTGGTAGGGAACATTCCTCCCCACCCCAACCCACAGCGATCTCTCTCTTCTCTCAACAAGGTATTACATTTCCAGTTCTTACACTTGTTCTGGCACGGATTATAAGCTGCCTCATGCTGCTTCCTGGTGTGCATGGGTGCTGGGCTCCACGGACACCGGAATCACATAGACCTGGGTTCTAGTCCTGACTCTGCAACCAGTTGGATTTGGAAAGTTACTTAACTTTTCTGAACCTCAGTTCTCTCTTAGATGAGGATAATTATGCTCCTTATATCATATGGTTGTAAAGATGAAATAATGCTAACAAGTGCCTAACATAGTCTCTAATGTTTGATAAGATTCCACAAAATGGCATCTGTTTAGTATTATTAATATATGCTCCAGAAGGCAGAGACTGCAACTTATGCTTCTCCCATACTGCACATAGCAGGTGCTCCGTAAATGCCCCTGACTGATTCTGGTCTAGTCTCCATTTGGCAGTAGGTTCTTCCTAAGAAACACTCTAAGCATCACGTGGGGACACTTCCTATTCCCAAGCTCCCTTTACCTCAGATTATTTCTCCCATTAATTATCTTAGTGGGGAGGCCCACCCTGTTCTGCCACAGTTCACACCTGTCAGCTTGCATCTCAGGAGAAAGTTCTCATTTGACAGACTCCAAGAACTTGCTGTCCAGGCAAAAAAAAAAAAAAAAACCTGTGTGATGATAAATCCAGCACAAACCTTAGGTAACCAGCATATCAGCAAAGAGAGGGACAAAGGGACACTGACATAATCCTGCCCCCCAAAAGAAACAAAGCAACCATAAAGGAGGTGGAAATCAAGGAAGCAAAGGATTAGGATATGCCTAGAATATTCTTGCTTATCAAGATCCTTAAAGCTGATCCAAGTTCTTGTATTTAAAGTATTCATAAAGGGACCTGAATATGGCTAAACTCCCCTTTCAGCTGGGAAACCAAATTAACATTCATAGATGAATTTTTACCTGAAATTATGTCAGATGACCCTTAATCGAGAGAGTATATATATAACATTGACATTGTTTATTAATGATATTTCTTGTCCACAAGACTTACAAATGATGACAGTTTCCAACTATTTTTTTTGAAACAAGACCACAGGAAATTTCTACATGGAGTGGCTTGAAATTCCTGGCACATCATAAAGAGTTAAGGCATCTCCCAGCTTCCCTAAATGCAGAGGATATCCCGGTGGATTTTTGTGGAGAAAAAGGAACAATTCTTTCTCTTATTCCTCCTTCAGATTATTACTTTATTTCTTGAATTTTGCATTAAGGATCCAAAAGAAAAAAAGCACCTGCTGACATGAATTTGTCATGCCGTAGCCCCAGAAAAAGCTTCCACAATGCGGGTGAGGACAGAACTCATGCCGACATGGTGGAGAGAACACAGCAGTTCTCGGAACAGCAGTCGGGTTCCCTGGCCTGAGCCCTGCTCTGACATCCTTGGCTGCTTACCTTGGGCAGGTCATTCCCCCCTCACAGGCTTTTGGTCTCTTCAGATGTCAAATGCTTTCTACGGGCTCTTCCATGTCCAAGATCCCATGAGGCTACTCGGAGAGTGAAGATTAGCTGGAGAAGCTGCCCAAATCTCTGGGTGTGGGGCCCAGAGCAGTAGAAAGAGAATGTGATAATAGGTATGAAAACTCATGGAGAAAAAGTAAAAGTGCCGAATGACACACACTCTCCAATTCGTCATGGCACCTTCCAAAAACAAGGGGACCTAACATTCTCCTGAGAGCTCAGTGCTCACCCAGACGCCCCACCACTGAGCTGACAGGAAGCAGAGAAGGCCATTGCTTTTCTGGTTGGGGACCTTGGCTGGGACAGAAGGGAAGAGAGGATTGGAGTCAGCTTTAGGAGCCAGTGAAATGGCAATGAACCCTGCAGGCGGATCCTCTCCAGCCCGGCATTGCCAAGGAGGACGATCCACTCCATCAGACCTGGGCCAAGCTCTGGCTCAGACACACAGGCAAAAATAGAAAGGGGCTGGGAGAAGAAATGTGTTTACTTTTGTGATTTCCCCTAATGCGCCTCTTAATAGTATTATAATCTCTCCACCAACAGGCCATTATAACCCACGGGCCTCCTCCATTGATAAGCCCTCCCCAACAATTCATGTACAGCCCTAATGTACAGCCTTCTTAACGTCTCCTGGTCAATACCTGGGCAGCTGGAAGGCCAGTTTAGAAGGCAGCATGATGGAGCAGAAAGAGCACTGGCCTAGGGTCTGGCACTGACTGGGTGAACTATGAAAAATCCCTCTGAGGAACAACAAAATAAAGCACTTGAATTAGAATCCAAAAATCTGTTTAGATTTTTAAAGTTTGTATCAGTGGCTCTCAACCAGGGGCTATTTCACCCCACAGGCTGTATTTGGCAATATCTGGAGACAATTTTGGTTGTTATAACTCAGGGGGTGCTACTGGCATCTAACAGGTAGAGGACAGGAATGGTGGTAAACATCCTGCAATGCGTGGGACCGCCCCCCACCACAAAGAGTCATCTGGCCCTATTGCTAACAGTGCCGAAATTGAGAAACTTTGCTTTATATTGAAGTGAGGAGAGTCAACCAGAGAGGAAAACAGGGACGGAAGGAAAGGAGGAGCAGGGGTTGAAGCCCTGTTTCTAGGTCATGAGGTATTCATCAGTTATGTGTTTTCCAGCTTTTCTCCCTGTGACCAATGCCCTTTTATTTTTCCTGGGAATTCCAAGGCCACGTTTGAGCAGCTTTTTCATAAGAACATCTTCCTTATCCTTAAAATGCCAAGCCCTGATGCAGTACAAAGAGCTCCACTATAAGACATGGCAAAGATAGAAATATAAGCAGTTATGAAACAAGTAGAACTGGAAGGTGGGTGGTGGGGGCGCATAGAGGGACAAAACATATGCCCATAACTCCACTCCTATGAGTCAGTGTTTCTGTGGTAACAACACAGAACAATAACCGTGGGGCGAGCTGAGTTATACCGAGGGCAGGCAGACCTGATTTGGGGCACAAGTGTCAGGAGAGATGCCGGTTTGCAGCAGTAGATTCAAAGGCGAATGAAAGGGTTAAGCAATCAGTGCATGTCATTCTGGTATCATTCCACGTTAAGTCATTGGGCAGTTATTACAAATAGTTACCTGTGGTTTCCAGTGGGGGAGGTAAAGACACTGCAGTCAAGGGGTTTTGGAGAAACAGGTGCAATGCAGACATTACCAAACAATTTATTTACTGTAAACTTTAGACTTTGCTCAGGAAAACAATTGAAGCTGCCCCTCAAGTCCCTGCCTACAAAACCCCATTTGAGCAAATAAGAGGAGCAGGAGACAGTCCATGTTCACAGATGAGAGGTCCGAGATACTCAAGAGCCTCAAGTCCAAGGGTGCAGGAAGGAAAATCTCCTTCCGATACAAACTATCAGCAGCAATATATCACCCCTAATACTTGACCAGTGAGGTAGATACTTGAAAAAGTCATCAAAATACAGCACACCCAAGTCCTCGAGGACTAAAGCTCTTCAGATATAAATTTACAAGTTCTGTGCAAAGAGGAGCTGAACTGTACAAGACACACTCAATTTACAGCTTAAAAAAATAAAAAAAAAGGCAGAAGGATGCCCTTCCTCCTGCATATCTCTATACAATTTTATTCTAAATTTATTACACTCAAGTTAAATAGTCTATTTAGTGTTCTTTTGGTGGTGGGTGGGGGGGAATCTTAAAAAATAGAAAACCTGCTTTACAGCAGTGAGTCATTTGTACTACAATTCCTCTCTTGTGAATCAATGCTATCGTTAGGCACAGTACCTTGACACTTCACAAAGTCTGCCTTGCCTGGGGGGTCCTCCCGCAGCAGTTCGTTTTCCTTCTCCTGCTCCACGTGATAGGTACTCTGCTCCCCTGAGTACTCGGTTTTGCCGTTGCTGTTGTTGGAATAGCCATTCCCACAGGCCTTCAAAGAAGACCTGCGCAGGCACAGAAGCTCCTGGAAGGCAATCCTGAAATCTGGGCTCCGGCAGTAGATAAGGGGGTTGAAAGCAGAATTGACATAGCCCACCCAGTTCAGGAGGATGTAAACTTCCTTAGGGATGAGGTTATCCTGGATCGCATGCACAATGTTGACGATGAAGAAGGGCAGCCAGCAGAGGGTGAAAGTGCCCATAATGATGCCTAGTGTCTTGAGGGCTTTGTGTTCCTTCAGGTAGAACTTGGAGGACCTGCGGAGTCCGTGCCCGCTCCGCCCATCCTGCTCAACCTGGCCGAGGTGCTGCGAGTGGAAGCGACCCTCAGATTTGTCAATCTTCTGGAGCTGCCTTTTGGCCACCTGGAAGACCCTGGAGTAGACGAAGACCATGATCACCAGGGGCACGTAGAAGGACACGATGGAGGAGGCAATGGCATAGGCTTGGTTCGTAAGGAAGTCGCAGCAGGTCTCCTCGGCGTAGCAGTTGATGGCTTCCTGGTGGGTGGCCCGGTACCAGTGCATCTGGATGGGCAAGAAGGAGGTAAGGCCTGACACGACCCACACCATCAGAATGACCACCCGGGCCTTATTCTTGGTCAGCAGGCTCTGATACTTGAAGGGCGATGTGATGGCAAAGTAGCGATCCACCGCGATCACGCACAGGGTCTCAATGCTGGCCGTGACGCACAGCACGTCAATGGAAGTCCAAAACTCGCACCAGAAGTTGCCAAAAGTCCACATTTTCATGAGGATATGGCTGGCCCCAAAGGGCACCACTGCCAGGCCCATGACCAGGTCAGCACAGGCCAGAGAAGTGATGAAGTAATTGGTGACCGTCTGCAGACGTTCGAACCTGGCAATGGCTGTGATGACCAGCACGTTGCCAAACACGATGGCCAGGACGATGAGCGACATGACGATGCCCATGCCCACCACCCACGCCTCGTCCCGTTCCTGCGTGACGTCGTGGTCCGGCGCGTGGCTTCCGTTGGGCGCCAGCAAGAAGACACTGCTGTTCCCGGGCTGCCCCATGGCGCGCAGGCTGGCAGGTGAGCGCACTGGCTGCCGGCGCCTCAGCGCGCGGACCTCCGGCGGGGCGCTGCGGGCCGCGAGCGGACGCCTGGAAGCCTCATTCAGCGGCCGTGGGGTGGGTGTGGTGGGGACGCGTCCTGCACACTCAGCTTGTGGGGCGATCTGGGCTCGCTGTGCCCGCCAGTTCCAGCCTGCGCTCTGGAGAAGCCGCCTCGGAGTGCGCTCTGCCCGTTATGTGCACAGGACTTTAGGGGACCTGCCCTCCCGGTGACGTACAGGAACTTTGGGCCAATGCGGCGCCGGCAGCCCCGAAGGGGCGAGGCACCCCTCCCCTTCGCTCCCCTCCCCTCGCCCGCCCCGCTTCTGGGGCTGGCCCGGGCGGAGCCCAGCTGCTCCCTGGCGGGCGGGCCACCACTCCCTGCAGGCTACCCTGGCTGGCCCCAGAGTGCTAAAGCTGGGGCGAGCGTGCTTACCAGTCAACCCGGGAGCTCTAGGCTCTTCTGTGGCTGCTACCTGTCTGTCCTGGGAGGCTGCGCGGCCTGAGGTCTCAGGGCAGAGCGCAGCACACGGACATTCCCCTACGTTCGGAGAGAGAGAAGAGAGTGCCCACGGGGACACGCACATACAGGCACAAATGCACCCCAACAGACATGCTCAGACTTATGCGGAGCCACAGACACTGAGACACACCCGCCCGGCGGCACCGACATGCACACTCGCGCGCGCTCACACAGAACCCGACAGGCACAAAGTCACCCCTGTCCAACACAGAGACGCGGCGGCCAGAAACAAACACAGAAGCACCCAGAAGCACAAAGGCGTGTTGACACGCAGTAGGAAGTAAACACGTACAGACGCTCGCTTGGACGCATGTGGAGAGACAGAGACACGATGTCCCCATTCAGGTACTCACAACCCCCCTCACCCAAGCACTGGTACATGCCGCTGCTGCCCCTCCCAGTAAGCCGGTATATCCTCTTTCAAATATTTGGGAAGACCACAGGAGGGGACTTCAACAGCTGCAGACGATGATTTCCTCAGCGTACTCACTGTCAAGTACTTTTGGTGCCCTCCTGGGGAATTTGCAGGCATCAAGACAGATGATTTTACCCCTCGGATTTCACTGGGAAAGCTGGGGTACGCATGTATGTATTTTGGGACTTGGGAGGGAGAGAGAAAGTTGTAGGCTTTTGTTTTTCATTCTTGGGAGTGTGGCATCACTAGTTGTCTGCTAGACTGTAGAGGCATTGAAAATGGGATAATTTTCCTTTTAAACACAATTTCTTTAATAACCCTGTTGCAACTAAACAAAAAATCCTCTCATCTGTTGGAGTTTGTTAATCTATTGTGTTGAACCATATGAAATTGCCACTGACTTACAAAAATGGAAATTTGATGTGGTTCTGGTTATTAGGAATGTGTTAACATTAAGAATATTTTGAAACTACAGAAAGCAAAAGATGATTCTTACTTAAAAAAAAAAAAAAGTAAGACCAAGCCTTAAAATTAAGGTCTTTGTTCATGAAATACTATCCTTTGCATCTGGCATATGACTTCACTGCTAAAAAGAAATTAATTATCAGGGTTGAATTTCCCATGTATTAGTGGTGTCTGAAAAACTGAAACTACTTCAAGCAGTGTAACTAAACATATTTTGCAGATTACATAATAACATAACAATGGCTAACATTTAGGGAACACTCTGCTATGTACTTTTCATGCATTATTCTATTTAATCCTTCCCACAGTCCCATGGAGGGGGAATTATTTTTAGCATAATTCAAAAATGAGGCTCAAAGAGGAAAATAACTTGCCCAGTGGCAATGGCCAGGCAGTGCCGGAAGCTGGATTTGAACCCAGGTCTTTCTAACTCTAAGACCTGTCTTTGAGTTTTTTCAATGTACTGCATCATTACATGCTGAAAGGAGCAGAAGTTAGGGAAGAAGCACTACAACTGGAATCCTAATAGCCAGGTTCCTGACTCACCTTTTTAAAGGGAAATCACAAAGAGGGGGCCTAATTTCCTCCATCTCTAAAGGAGGAACAAAGTCACTTCCATTGGAGTGAGAATCAAATTATATAATAATATGCGTGAAAGTGCTTTCTCACATATAAATGTCACACAAATATGCATTGTCAGTAAAGTTTATATGAGTTACTTAGTAATTTAGATTACATTGTTAGTCTTCTCTATTAGAACAATAAAATACTTTAGGACAAAAGTAATTTGGATATTTATTCTAGAAGTAAAGCTCAGAAACAATATTTAATCTACATGTACCCTTCCTTCAATAGCAGAAACTGTCTTTTTGCAAGACAGATGCCTTAAAAAAATATATTTCCCATAAAACCATAAATATTAATTAAGGATCTGTTATGGTCACATAGTTTTCAAAATATACCCACCCCATATTTGTGCTTTCCAAAATTGGCTCTGGTAGGGTGCATTTTAGGAAGAGGCAATGTCTGTTATGTAACAGTGTTTCTTTAAATACACATCTACAACGAATTGTGGAACTAAACCATTTAAAATCTCCTTCCTGTTTGTCAAACTATGGAATAAATAAGCATATTGTTTAACCTTCCCGTAACAAAAAATGAAAGAGAAAACTCTTGTAGGACAAACATTAATTGATGATTTATTTAGATATATATATACAAGTCACTTAAAAGTTTAACTTCATATTTTGGGAAACACCTTTTTAAAAATCCCACAAACACTTAGTCAAGAAGGGAAAACTATTGATGTCAACCAGGACGTTCTGGGCCTTTGCCCACCAGCCTTGACAAATGGACACACTCTCGCTCTCTCTGCTGCATCACCGAGCTGGGAGAAATTTCAAGATGCTGTATTATCACCAAGAATCTTTTCTCCTGACCTTCTTTGAGAATTATAAGGTTAGAGAAAGTTAGACTGGGAAAGCGTTTAATAGATCATTTAGTATATTCCTCCCAGTTTGCAAATGAGGAAACTGAAGTAAAAAATCGAGAAGTGTTCAGTCCAAGGTGGTAGGGAAAATTTGGAGTCCAGATCTGTCTCTTGGCCTCACGAGTTTTCCCTGCCCAACACTGTCATTTCATTTTCTAGCAGAGGAGTTTGAGTAGCACTGCTTACTGCCTTTGTGACCTTAGAGAGTTAATGCTTCAGTTGAACTGGAAAGTTCTTAGTAGACTAAATACACCTTTATCTGATATAAGAAAAAGCAGGCTCTTTTATGGTGATTGATAGTGTCTAATTACATATTTTGTCAATCCCTTAAGACACTGATTTGTCGCTTCCTGCCTGCCAAGCAGGAAAAAAACCCACATTTGGATTTACCTAATGAATGTTTGAACAGGAATAAAGCTCCGTGGTGCTAGAGAATGCCCTTGCTCCAATAGCTGGACAGGTTAGGAAAATCTTATCTTGGGTCTTGGCTTCGACAAGAGTCCTTCCATTTTTATGATCCTCAAGCCGATAAACATCTATAGATTTCTTTCTAAATGATGGTTTAAAATGCTTGTCTTTAATAATATTTCTGTATAGCATTATCTCATTAAACTTAAATGAATTAAAAGAGATTGAAAGCGTGTAAAGTACTTAGCATGCTGTCTTGGAAAAGAGATAGCTTGTTGTTGTTATCTTATTTTTGAATCAAAATGTATATATAGAATGTACATTTATCTTATCAAATCATATGTGTGGAAAGACATAGACGGATGGATGAGTAATTTATTTTTAATTTGAATTGCTGTGAAAAATAATCAAAAAAGGAACAAAACTTGGTTCCTTAGAAAGAAGAATGATTCTGCAAATGACCATTATCATTGAGTTATATAGCTAGATGGGATGTCTGTGGGTTTTGAACGAAGCATCTCACAGTCTAGTCAGCTCTTTACACAATGCATCCACCAAAACTCTCGGAGAGCCATCTCTAGTGATGGCAAGCTCACCAGCCCCCTCTGTAGATGTGTATTTCTCTGACTATCCAGGCAGTGAAATGAAATCCATCTTCTTACAACTTTTACCCATGGCTCTTAAGTCTGCCCCCTTGAGGCCGCTCAAAACAAGTCTCCTCTCTCTTCTATGACTGTCCTGGAGCTTTTGGGAGAATTCATTGAAGTTCTCCTGAGCTTTCTTCTCTTCACCTTAAATGTTGCTTGTTCCCTTGGGTCTAGAGTCCCCTTTACCATCATGGAAAACCTTTTTTATTCATGCTTGGGTTTGTCAATGTCTAAACTTAACATCAATACCTGGAAAGATCCTAGAACAAGTCATCAAACAATCCATTTGCAATCACCTTGGCAACCATAAAGTAGAGCAGAGCAACCAGCAAAGCTTTCCAAACAGCTGATTATACCAGATGAATTTAATTTCCTGCTATGCTAGAGTTTTATGAGACATGCTAATAAATTCTCCACATCTTCGGGGCACCGAGCAAAGGGAGATGGAATTAAATTAAAGCAGGGGAGACTTCAGTTGGCCCTATAAAGGACTCCTTGGCCCAAAGAGAATCAATCATTCAAAGGGGCTAAACTCTAGCAGATTTTCTCAGTTGGGAATTTGCAAGAAAATTAAACCCTACAGAAATTATTTGAGTGACTATTCTTCCAAATTCTTCCAAGAATAGGACATAGGCTATTCCACTCCTAGGGACATAAGAGAGAAACTAAGTCATTGCATACAGTGTTATGGATGCCTTAGGGCACAGTGCTTAATTCTCTTGCTGAATGTGAGAAGGATTGCTTGGAGTCTCCTTTAGGTATAGGAATGAACAGTGTGTGATGATGAATGTATGTGATGTAATATACGTATGTGATGGAAGCAGTTTGGTGCAGAAGAGAGTGCCTGAATGGGGGATTAGGAGACCTAGGTTCTAGTCCCAGAACAGCTATCACGTTCTGGGTAATCATAAAAGAGCCATATTTCTTGAGGCCTCAATCTTCATCTATGAAATGGGAAGCTGGGCTTGGTGACATCTAAAGGACCTTCCTATTCTAAACTGAACAAACTTGCAGTGGGAAGTAAGTACGTACCTTGAGGTCCACTGAGGAGAGGAGTTCCAAATTCTGCAGAGCTACTGTGCAGCAGGCAAACAAAAATTGCCAATATGCTATAAAACGACTCGATTATGGGTTTTCCCCCATGTTTTGACTATTCATATTTCATCATCATGATCTCTGCTATTCTAAATAGTAGGTATACTATGATTTTCTAAATTACTGATTCACTTCTGAAACTCAAATGCATTTATTTTTAAAGAAAATTTTATATCACCGCAATTGCCACACGTGGAAAACTGGTGTCATTTGCCTTAAATAGAAAGTAACCATGAAAACAAAACAATGTTAGTAAATTCTGGCTAGATTTTGTTGCCTGTCAAAATTCTCAGCCTGAGGCTTTCTCTCTTTTTATTGAAAAGAAAGATTAGCAAGTGCTAGGGAGATATTAATGGTATTCCAGCCAAATGGGACTTTAGCCATCTATTTTAAAAGATAGAAACTTGAAGAGGGAATAACTCCTAAGTAGTACACTGTTATTTAATGTACTATTACTGAATTATTTAATATAATTTTTTATTACACCTACAGGTGTCTCAGCCTTGGACTCGAGCTAATGGGATACACGGCTGTGATGGAGGAAGCATGGGATTTGGAGCTGAATGGATCTGGGTTCCGATCATGGCTCTGCCCTTAACCAGCTGTGTGCTTCAGGCAACATGCTTTAGCCATCTGGGCCTCAGAGGGTACAGGTGTAAAGTGAGGATAAAATGCCTTGGATGATTGTGGAAGGAATAGAAGAAATGGATGAAAAACTAGGTTTGGAAAAGAAGGGAGAGAGCCAACACGACAACAGATCAGCATAACTTGGATTGCCTGGGGGGTGAGTCAAAGGAGGGGAGCCTCCTTTGACTAAGTAAGCAGGGTCTGAGTGTGGCTGTAGGACAGGAAGGGGTGATGAGTTCAGATAAGACCATATTGAATTCGAGGTTTTGGTTGGACATCCAAATGGGAGCTAAAAATATAATGATTAGGAGATAAATACATTTGGAGTGATGTGTCTATGGGTGGTCATCATGACGGTAGGGGCATTCCCTGAATAGCAGCACTCTCAGAGGATGTTTCTGATCATTAAATGAAACAATGTGTTTAAGGAACTTAGCACAGTGTTTCCAAAAAGTATTTATTATTGTCATCATCATCATTATTATAATCTTGGATTTTCTAGGACAGCTTCGATTTCTGGAAATCATATCAGTTTCTCTAAGGGTAGTCTTCCAAGTGAATAAATAAATTGATCCAACAAGGGAAAAATCCTATATATATACCAAAATACTAACAGTGTTAACCTTCGGGGTGGGTTTGGAGGGATGTCTTAGGTTGGATTCCTAGCTGCTGCCTGTGAATGAAGATTTGTGTGCAAGGGATTGAGGAAGGAAAGCTCCCAAAAGAAATGAGTCAGGAAGTAGGAGAAGCAGCACAGAGAGGGAAAGAAGCAATGGCAAAGACCCAGACGTAGCCTGAGTCTGGGAACAACCCTGGAGCAACCCTGGAACGAGCTGCTTGGTTCGAAGTCCTGCCTCCTCCAGTTCTCAGCTGTAAAACCCTAAACACGTTACTTAATCTTCCTGTGTCTCCCTTTCCTTATCTGTAAATTGGGGCTGTTTATATTATCTCACAACCTCATAGAGTTGTTAGGGAGATCAAAAAAGTTAATATCTGTAAAGTGGTTAGAACTGGCCTGGCACATAATTAGTGTTCAATTAATTATTGATAGTAAACCTAGAGGAGCTGTGGAAAAGTCTTTTTGCGTGCATCTTCTTGGACTGAAGAACCCTGAACCCCAAAGCCCCAAAGTGCAAACTGTCCAGAGCTGGAACCAAAAAAAAAAAAAGGAAATGCACCATGTCTTGTGGTCTCTGGAGGAAAGAAGTGGAACTGGGCATCTAGCAGTATCTTGTGGAGAAGAGAAGAGGAGGTCAAGAGGCAGGGCTGAAGGGGAGATAATGGGAGCAGATAAGATGGATGATAGCTGAAAACAGACAAAGGAAGGAAAGGAAACAGGGCCGTGTTTCTCCAAAGCAGTGCCTTCTACTGAGGGGAAGATCTCACTGGGCCAAGGAGAGGAGGTCGAGGTGCCCACCTAAGGCTAATCACTATGGGGTGGTGGAAGATACCCTGGGCCTGGAGTAAGGAGAGCTCTGTCCTGGCCCTCCCACCTACTGTGCGACTGCCCTTCTCGGGGCCTCAGTTTCCTCATGTATAAAGTGATAAAACCTAATCAAGTGATCTTTAAGCACATCATAGTTGATTGGTAGTTGTTAAGGAGTCTGAAGGACAATAAGCATGGTTTTTGCTTATTAGGTGTATATTATTTACCGGAAGCTGGGCTGGGCACCTTACATACATATTCTCTTCTCTTATTCTCATTTCTGTACAACCTTACAAGATAGGCATAGTTATTCCCATTTTACAGATGAGAAAACTGAGGTTTAAAGAAATTAAGCAGACTGTTCCAGGTTGCACAGTAGATACTAGGAGGAGAAGGGCTTCAGACCTAGCTCTGCCTGAACAAGCCTCAGTCTGCACCACCAACACGGGATTCGGATGCAACAGCCCAGGCTCGAGAAAAGGGTGAGTGTCCAGGCTGCTGAGAAGGAAGTGCCCTGGTTGTCAGGGTCTTGCAGCTGAGTTTTACCAGACTACTGGAGCAAAGAGGCAGCATTTTCCAGTCACTTACGGGAAAAAGGCCAAATGGCCAAGATTTGGGGCCAAGCACCCTGGTCACGATTTCTAAAAAGAGAGGGAGGATGTCAGGTCTTGGAAGTCAATGGCCATGAGCCTCTGGGCTTCACCCATGCCCCTTCCCTCACTCATAGCATTCTCCCCAGGCCACCTCCTTTTCTTCTCCCCTCGTCTCCTGCACTGGTCCTCACCCCCAGTACACCCACACACTCACACACACACGCACTCACACTGGGTCAGCTGCCTTCAGGAAGACTTACTGATCATACGGCGGGTTAGATGCCTCTCCTGTACGCTTTTCTATCGCCCCATATGCTTGTCCCGCAGTACCATTTATCCTGTATTATCATATTATTATTATTATTCCCCAATCTACTTGCTAATATAACTTTCTTCATCTTTGTATCCCTAACACCCCAGCACAGGGTCCAGAATACAGAAAGCAAGTATTGTACCTGTGTGTGCACTCAAACACACACACACTTCCAAAAAAGTACCATATGAGGGGTAAGGGACATAAAGAAATGAATGAGGAGGGAGGGGCTTTGCAAAATAACCATCATGTAACGTAGTAAGTGCTATGATAGAGCCAGGAACTTGATTTTATTGGCAACAGAGGACTAATTTAGTGCCCCATCTCCCACATAAACACTGGGGAGGATGCCTGGGGAAGGCTTCCAAGAATAGCAGGTGAGCTTTGAATATAACATGGAATCTTCAGCCAAGGGACGAATGGCATTGCTAAAAAGAAAATAAATTGGCAAGGTTCTTTGGAGAGTAATTTGGCAAAATTTATTAAAATGCAAGATGCATATATCTTTTCACCTAGAAATTTCATTGCTAGAAATTTGTTCCTTAAATGTCAGGTGTGTATGTAAACATATTGTTTCAATTTTGTTTGTAATAAAGATTAAGAAAGATTAATTGTTCAGAAAGGGAAAATATCTAAATAAATGAGAAGAAACCCATATATTGTGATGTGTAGTTGTTAAAAAAGAATTAAATTGTCCTAAATGCATTGACTCAGGAAGTTGTCCTTGCTTTATCATTAAAATAAAAAAGCAAGTTGCATGTCAGACTGTATGAAATGATTTCATTTTTGTTATGTTAGAAAAACATATGTATGAGAGTTTTGGGGTACCACTAAGCCACTACTTCTAGGTCCCACTAAGCTCTAGGGAGCATCATCCATGTGGTGCTGCTTCTCAAAGATTTATTATGACATGGCAAAAGATAAGAAGGATAATTATGATATGACAGTGGGTGATAAAGGCTGTAAAAGAGGTATAAAAAAGAGATCTGCGCTCAAGAGAGGGCTAGTCTTGTTCGTTGTGTTAGCGAAGATGAAGAGACATCATAAAAAGTTTCATTTAGTTGGTGGCTGTTAGGTTGGGCTTTAGAGAAGCATGTGACTTTGGTAGTCAGGCACGGAAGGAGGGAATGCCAGGGAGAAGGAACAGCGGGAACTGAGGCACAGATGTGGGAACCTGTGAAGTAGGCTTGAGAAACAGCAAGTACTCCAGGAGTGCTAGGGCACCAGCTATGTGAGGAGAGGAACAGTAAGATGCGAATTGGGCTATATATGTTGAAAGCCCCTGAATGCTGAGATAAGGAGTTGAGTCTTGAGAGAAATCATGGAAGGAGGTGGAATAGGCCATCGGAAAGCTTCAATCTGGAAAAGAGCCGGCAGTTAGATAAATGAGGCTATTTCACAGAGCCATGCTTGGCAGCCCTGTGCCAAAGGAGCGGATGAGGAAAGAAACGATTTTGGCAAGGGGAGGGACGTGGTGCTGCTCCTGTGGGCCTGTGCTGTGTGCCAGGTCTTTGTTTCCTCCTTTGTAAACCAGAATGTTACTACTCTTGTGCCTGCTCCCAGAATGGCGGGGAGAATTAAATGAACAAATGCATGCGTGACTTTGGGGCTGACTGCAGGAGGAGGGCTGCGTTCCTATGGGGGAGTGTGAGCATTACTGGGAGAAAATATAGGACAGACCTCAGGCAAATGGAGCCTTCAGGAGGGGTGCGTGGCAAGCTGTGGGAGCATATGGAGTGGTCATCTGGGTCTTGAGGAATGCAAAGAAGGGATGGATCAGCATGCAAAATCCAGAAACAACAAGAAGAAATCTTTCTTTCATCTGCCACACCGGCAAAATTTAATGCATTATCAAAACTTAGGGTTATAACCAGACACTGGTAGGCCTCGTAAGAGTTCCATCAAAATTTAAAATGCACATACTTTTTGACTCAGCAATTCCATTGTTAGGCATTTCTCTTGTGGATGTATGTACACAGATTCATAAAAAATGCTCATTGCGGTATTGTTTGGCATAACAACAACAACAACAACAACAACAAAAATAACCCAAACTGGAACTAATCTAAATGTTTGTCAAAGGAGAATGGCTAAATATACTAATGTATTGACATACTATAGATTATTGCACAAACATGAGTGTTTATAGTAGCTATATTCACACTTGCCAATACTTAGAAACAATCAAGATGCCAGCTTCAGTAGGACAATGGATAAATAAATGGTGGCACATCTAGATAATGGAATATATTCATGATGGGAAAGAAATGAGCTATCAAGCCATGAAAAGTCACGGAGGCACTTCCAGTCATATTACTAAGTGAAAGAAGCCAATCTGAAAGGTGTGCATACCGTACGATGCCAACTACAGTCAAGTGCCGCATCGTGATGCTTTAGTCAATGATGGAGCGCATGTGTGGCAGTGGGCCTGTAAAATTGGAATAGAGCTGGAAAATTTCCATCCCCTAGAGACTCTGTAGCCATCCTAACATCACAGCACAATGCATAACTCACCTGTTTGTGGTGATGCTTGTGTAACAAACTTACTGTGCTGTCAGTGGTATAAAAGTGTAGCACATGAAATTATGTACAGCGCATAATACTGGATAATGATAATAAACGACTATTACTGATTTATGAATTTACTATACTATACTTTTAAGTCATTATTTTTAGTTTATTTATAAATAGGAGTAGTCTCCTATTTATTAAAAAAAGTTTACTGTATACAGTATGCTATTACATCAACAGCAGCCTCATACACCTTGTGCTTAACTGCATCTCTTAATTGTTTCATTTACTCTTGTGCTTGATTTTATCTCATGTTATTTTGTTCATCATGGCCCCTACAGCCTACAAAATCCAGGCCAGTAAGAGGCCACATTAAGTGACTGACCTGGAAACAAAATTAGAAGTGATTAAGGATCATGAAGGTGGAAAATAAGATGGTTACTCCTTGCCAGTCAGGCATGTCCCATTCCACCATAGCTATATGGTCTTGAGGAACAAGAACAAAGTGATGAGAACTGTTAAGGGATCTGCTTCACTGAAGGCAATGAGTCTAGCAAAAATTCGAGAAGGGCCTATCTTGGATATGGAGAAACTTCTAATGACCTGGATTGAAGACCAGACACAGAAGTATATCCCTTTCAGCACCATGACATCACTGCCAGAGTAAAAAGTTTGTGTGCAACGTTGAAAGAAAAGGCTGGACCCACCTATGACGTTGAATTTATTGCTAGATCTGGGTGGTTTAAATGATTCAAGAATTGTTATTTATTATATAATGTGAAAGTATGTGGTGAGTCTGTAAGCACTGATATGAAAGCCACTGAAGAATTTCTGGAAACTCTAGATAAGATGATTGTGGATCAAAATTACTGGCCAGAGCAAATCTTAAATATGAATGAAACCTCCTTAATTCTGGACATGAATGCCTGAAAGGACTTTCATCCGTAAGGAGATTAAGTCAATGCCAAGTTTCAAGACTTTTAAGGACAAGATAACAGTCTTACTTGGAGGTGATGTTGTAGGCTACAAATTGAAATCCTTTGAGATCTGGCACAGTGAGAACCCCAGGGCCCTCAAGCATATCAATTAGCATACCTGGCTAGTGTCCTACAGGAGCAATAAGAAGTCATGGATGACCCAGCTCCTTTTCCAAGATGCTCTCTGTATTGCTGCGCCAGAGAAATGGAGAAGTACTGTTCAGAGAGAATAACATAGCTTTCCAGATTATGCTTATTTTTGATAATGCTCCTGTACATTCTCCTTTTATTGGTGACCTTCATCTCAATGTCAAAGTGGTTTTCCCTCCCAACACACACACACACACACACACACACACACACACCACCTCTTTGATCCAACCAATGGATCAAGGAGTTATAGCAGCTTTTAAGGCCTACTTACTACCTGAGAGAGACCTTTACCCAGGCGATTGCTGCAAATGAGGAAGACCCCGAGATGACACTGATGCAATTCTGGAAGGATAACAACATCTATGACTGCAGCAAGAACCTTGCCTGGGCTTGGGGTGATGTCACCAAGGAGTGTATGAATGGTATCTGGAAGAAGACACTCAAGAGGTTCATCTAGGACTTCAAAGATTTGCCAAGGATGAGGAAGTTGCAAAATTCAGTGAAGCTGTGGTTGAGAGGGCAGACACGTTTCACCTGGACATAGATGAGGATGCCATTGAGGAGCTGCTAGAGGTGGTTCCTGAGGAATCGACGTATGAGGAGTTGTTAGAACTGGAACAGGGACGCAGAGCTCAAGAAGCGGCCAGAGAAAAGGGAACTACAGGAAAAGCAAAAGAAAAACCTCAAGAAATTTCACAGTGAAGCATTTAGCTGAAAGCTCAACAAACTCCTTAAAAAGTTTGTAAACATGGACCCCAACATCAAAAGTTTTCGTAAGTAAAGAGGGTTGTGCGTTATCTGCTTACTAGCAAATCTGTGATTACGAAAGAAACAAAACGAGCAAAACACCATGGACATATTTCTAAAAGAGTGACACCTCCTCAAGAAGAGCCTCAGGCAGGTCCTTCAGGAGGTATCCAGAGGAGGGCATAGGAGATGCCAGCTTCATATGTGTGATTGTCCCTGAAGACATTCTAGCGGGACAAGATGGGGAGGTGGCAGACAGTGGTATCGATGATCCTGACCCTGTGCAGGCCTAGGCTAATGTGTGTGCCTGTGTCTTAAACAAAAAAGTTTAAAAAGTAAAAAATAAAATAAAAATAGAAAAAAGCTTATAGAATAAGAATATAAAGAAAGAAAAATGTTTTTATACAGCTATACAATATATTTGTGCTTTAAGCCACGTGTTATTCCCAAAAAGTCAAAGAATTTTTAAAATTTAAAAAGTTTATAAAGTAAAAAAGTTATACTAAGCTAAGATTAATTTATTATTGAAGAAAGAAATTTTTTTTATAAATTTAATGTAGCCTACATGTACAGTGTTTATAAAGTCTACAGTAGTATACAGTAATATCCTAGACCCTCACATTCACTCACTCACTAACACAGAACAACTTCTGGTCCTACAAACTCCATTCATGGTAAGTGCCCTATATAGGTGTAACATTTTTTATCTTTTATACTGTATTTTTATTGATGCTTTTCTATGTTTAGATACACAAATACTTACCATTGTGTTACAATTGCTTGCATTATTCATGACAGTAACATGCCGTACAGGTTTATAGCCCAGGAGCAACCGGCTATACTGTATAACCTAGGCGTATAGTACGCTAGAGTATCTGGGTTGTGTAAATACACTATTATGTTCACACAACGATGAAATCACCTAATGACACATTTTTCTCAGAACATATCCCTGTTGTTAAGTGGCACATGATTGCATATGGCATTCTGGGAAAGGAAAAATTATGGATACAGTAAAAAGATCAGTGGTTGTCAGGCGTTGAGGAGAGGGAGGGATGAATAGGTGGAGCATAGGGGGGAATTGAAACTATTTTTAGGGCAGTGAAACTATTCTGTAAGATGCCCTAATGGTAGATACGGGTCAAACATTTGTCAAAGCCCTTAGAAGGCACAACACTAAGAATGACTTTAACATAAACTACAGAGTTTGGGTGATTATGATGCGTCAATGTAGGCTCATCGGTTGTAACAAATGTACCTCTCTGGCGTGAGATGTTGGTCATAGGATGGCTGTGTGAGCATGAGGGCACTGGGTACATGGGAAATACTTTCTAAGAGTTCATGTGACCTAAAACTGCTCAAAAAAATACAGTCCACTATTTTTTTTAAGGGTAGCTCTGTACTGGCTGATATAAAACAATATCCAAGATATGTCACAAAGTAAAAATTGCCAATTGTAGAAGTGTGAGTAGTATGTCCCCATTTGTGTAAACAAACTACTGTGTGTGGCATCTACCCAACATAAATGCCCATCATAGGAAGACATGTAAATAAATCGAATACATTAGTGTAACTGTAGAATGGAATTTTATACTGCAATTCAAAACAATGAGATAGACTTATGTGCTGATTCATCAAGATCTCCAAGATTTGAAGTGCAAAAGGTTGAAACAAAGCTATGTATATCACCTTTAAGTAAACATAATATATGTTTCTACTTTCACAAACGTATTTTGGAAAGATACTCAGAAACAGTTGACAGTGTACGTACACCACACTGGATGAGGACTGGGAGATGGGACCTGTGGGGTGGACCAGAGAGTTTACTTTTACTTTCCTTTTAGTACTCATCTGGTCTGCTTGGATTGTTGCTATGAGAACGATTAAAAAGTGCAGTTTAATAGAAAAGAAAAGAAATAATGCTCCACAGGATTCTAGATTTTCCTGTCATGGCCACTCCCCTATTTTGATGGAGAAATTGAGATGCAATTAAGCAAAAGTTGACAAACTCAATAATATATCTGTGACTGTGGGGACCAGGGAGGGGTTGGGATGGGGAGGGGATGTGCAACAGACAACAGCCAAGAAGTAGAAGTAGAAATAGTCAGAATTTTTAGAAACTCTTTTGGAGGGGGAAAGAGGAAGGATGCGAGAAGAAACCAGGAAATGAAAATAAAGATGGCAAAAACTTGAACAAATGAGGAAGCTGTTAGAGAAAAGACTGAGCTTAGGGGGGAGGGGGAGGGGGGAGGAGGGGACGGGTATTTTCATACACAAAGAGTGCAATGCGCACCACCCGAAGGATGGACATATTTGAAACTCGGACTTGGGGGGGGGGCAAGGGCAACATACGTAACCTAAATATCTGTTCCCCCATAATATGCTGAAATAAAAAAAAAAAAAGAAAAGACTGAGCTTGCTCAAGCAATTTCTGGGGCTGATTTTCTGTCCCGAGTGTGTGCAGTGCTATCTCCCCAGACGGCCTCTGCTGTGGCTGTTTCTGACAGCCTGATTAACGGGGCTGTAAATCTCTCTGTCTCAGAGCTGGAGTGCCCTTAGGGACTACCTTGCTGGGCAGAGCCCTGCTGTAGCAGAGGGGCCTCAGAGACAGCCACAGACACCAAGAGGGGCTGCGAGGCCTTGGGGACCCGCCTCCCCCCACCCCACCCCAGCTGGAGCTGTTCTACTTCTAGCTACTTTCTCTATCCTTCTTCTGCATCAAGTTGTGTTTGTGCAAATTTTGCACTGCTAATAAATACCCACTGATACTCCAGCCCTTTCGCAGTACAAACAGGGAAACAGATTCTCGGGGAAGAAGGAATTTGAGAAATATCAAAGGAATAGTGGGAGGAGTGGATCTAGAACCTGGGGCTTCTGACATCTCAATCTCTTTTACTGCTTTTTATTCTTACCTTTTAGTTGAGCTGGAACAGGCCTGCAGGCAAGTTTAAATTTCAATGGCTTAAGTGGAAAAAGGAATGTTCTTAGGAAAGAAAATACAAGACTCACGAAACCAATAAGAAGAAAAAATATCAGTAACTAGAATAGACAAAAGAGGAGAATTGTGCTCAAATATTTTCATGGGTGAATTTATCCATAAAATGGAAATTTGGAGACTCGAATGGCAGGGATCCAAACAAATTTTGCTGGTGCAACTCAAAAATATGACGGCTTGATTACCTCCTCTGGATAAGTCGCTTTGGTAAGCTACTGTTGATACAGTAACGAGTAAGCCGGACAATTCCTGTCCTCAGTGGTTTGCGGTCTAGTGTACAATTTGACAGTTTATACAAAGCCAGAGCATGGATTCGCTACCAACGCTCATTCGACACACTGCCGTGAGCTACCAATTTGCTATCAATTTATTTGCAAAGCTCAGCAAAGCGTGATGTGTACTGTCTCGATTAAAAAAGATGTTGGTCTCAGCCTCTGTCAAGTTCCGAATCAAGAGGGAAACCAGTGCTCAAGGGAGCATGTTGAGGGGGAGAGACCCAGGGCTCTGCTTACTGGCTCCTGGCAAGTGGAGGACAGCCTGGGTAAACAGAGCAGCCAGAGAGCAAAGAGCAGCGTTGCTAAGAGGAAAGGGAAAGAGGAAGAGCAGAGGCTCCTGTCCCTGCAGGGAGCTGACATGCTGATGCCCTCGCCAGTCAGTGACCAGTGAGCCCAGAGGGTGCAGCACACACCCTCAGAACCCCAGAATGCTAGACCCGGGACCGCCCTGCAAGATCATGGAGCCCTGCCCTCCCTGCACAGAGGAGAAGCCTGTGGCCCACAGGAGGGAAGCAACTTACGAATGTCTTAGGGCAAGTTAGAGGCAGAGCTGGGATCACACCCCAGGACTGTCAGCCCAGGACTTTCCCCGTGGCTGCATACTACCCTGTGACAGGAATATCATACTAGTTAAATGCAGGATGTTTTGGAGTCAAACTGAGTTTTCATCCCAGTTCTGCCACTTACTGCTGACTTCATGATCTTGGGCAAGTTTGTCTTTTAACCTAGATTCCTTCAGCTGTAAAGTGAGGACAGTCATTGTAATTACTTCCATGGCTTTTCTCCAAGATGGCCACCCTTGACTCCTTCCCTCCTGCATGCACACGCCATTGCTCCATCACCCCACCACCCCATCACCATCACCCTGTCGTGAGATGGAGTTTATTCTTCCACCTCCTTGGGTCTGGTCTGACTTGTGATTGCTGCGAACAATGAATACAATGGAAGTGACATTGCAAGTTCCGGAGCTAGTCTTAGGGGACGACAACTTCTGCCTGTCTCTCCTGAACTGCTTGCTCTGTAAGAGGCAAACAGTTCCACTATGTAAGAAGTATGCTGCCCAGAGACCTCCGTGCTGTGAAAAAGCACAAACTAGCCATGCGATGGAACAGCGCATGGAGAGAGACTCGCCCACCCACTCCAGCCCCTAGCGCTTCTGGGATTACGCAGCAGTAAGGGGAACACTCACCTCCCGAGACTGTTGTGTGGATTCATAACACAACTATCTAGAATAGCATCTGACAAATAGTTAAACTGAATAAATGGTAAATTTTTATTGAACTAAGCCCAAACAAACCCGAAGTACCTTCACCATAAGTCTCTTAGAAAAAGTGTGTGTGCGGCACCCCTCATGGGTGCGTTTGCAGACTGTGCAGAACAAACCCCATCCCTCTTCCGTGTGACAGCCCCTCGCTGCGTGCTCCAGCCACACTGGCCTTCTCAGCCCTTCCTGTGAGTCAGGTGTTTGCACGTGCTGTTCCTGATGCCTAAAAGCCTTTCCTTTCCCCCTGTTTATCTCATTCTCGTGTACTCATCTCTTAGCTCTCAGTTTAATCATCGTTTCCTCTGGAACTCAGTCTGTGTCCCCACCCTCTGGGACATGCTCTCAGAACACTGTGCCACTCTCCTTCCCAGCACTTATCTTAGTTTTGCACCTTTGCATTTATTTGTGAGATCATTCCATAAATATCTTTTAGAAAAGACTCCCTCCGGGCTGGGACAACCTGTTAATTTTATTGGCTTTTGCTTATCACCCTATTCCCCAAACCTAGCACCAGCAGGAACTCCTGAACATGTCGATGCTCAATAAATAATTTTTGCAAGCAAGCATGCAAGCTCCAGTTTTCCATGTGTCTTTCCTTCCTTGGATTAAACATCTCCAGGCCCTTCAAGGTATAGGACTTGGTCTTGACTTCGTTCCCTTCACTTCCACTGAGCCCTGGTTGATGCCACTCAGTCCAAATCCCTTCCCTCCCAGCCACCTACAGGTGGCTGCCTTGTGCCCCACAGTCAGTGGCTTGTTTAGTCTTTTTGCTGTTTTGGGAGGAGGCATCTCCAATACCAAGGAGTTCCTCCTCTACAGGTCTCTGTTATCAAACAAGGCACTTCTTCCTCAAACTTAAAATGTGGGTCCCCAGGGCTCTAGGCAACATGGGCACCCCCCACCCCCACCCCCGCCACCTTGGGCTCCCGGCCCCACCCTTCCCCAACTCTCCGACACTACATCTCCTCCTCTCCCTTCGGGCTTCCCTCTCTACAGCCCCATTGAGGCAACCGTCTCCACTCACTTGGAATATTATATTTCCATCACCCTCAGTCCCTCCCTCACACCAGCTGCTTCAGGAATTTTCTGAACTACAAATCTGCTCCTGTTACTTCCCTGCCTAAGACCTTCAGTGAACTCCTTCCTACCGCCTTTGCCTTTAGCAGTGGTTGCAAATTGGCACTCAGCAGTTCGCATCTGGCCTGCAGATGTCTTTGGTGTGACCTGCAGAGTTTGAAAAATCAGTTAGGCTCTAACATTTAAAAATTGGAGATTTTCACATGAAATTCCAGATGCCCAGTTTCTCTTAAAAATATCAATAATCCGTCCACACTGGAAATCCGAAAATAGCCAGTCGGAGCTGAGTAGAGGCTGCTCTCTTGGGACGCATGGTCTTGAGTTTGCCGGTTTCCACCACTCCCTGAAGTCTGGCTTTCAGGCTCGATGGTCAGCTGCCGTTTGTCACTGCACTTGTAGTGACTCATCCCACCATTCCACTTGTTTGTGCTGCCTTCCTGCCTCCTGCAGGCCCCTGTGTTGCTGCCTCTATCTGGCTCATAAGAATTCTCAACTTCTCAGCACGTCAAGAAGCAGAAGAGGAAGAAATACGAATGAAGGAACAGCATTTTCATCAGTTAGTTGAGTAGCACTTCTAATTCACAGCTCAATTTTATTTTCTGTGTGTGCAGGCTGAGATTATGGTTATTTTTTATTTTCTTCTTTGTGCTTTCCTGTAGATCCCAAAATTTCTACAATAAACATACTTTCCCTTTGCAAAGCTAGAATTTAAGGAAAGGGTACACCCACAGAATTTTAGCTATGTATTTAATATATAAAATATGGAGTGCTTTGCTCCCTTTTGTATATTTATGCATACTTTTGGCTCTGTTGTCTAAATAGCTCACTTCTTATCACATGGTATGACCATTGTTCATAAATGAAATAAATTTAAATCGTCTTTTACTTCTCCTCCTCTTGGTTTTGCCTTTTTGGAATTATTTTATTGACATATAATGTATATAAATAAGTGCAAAAATCTCAAGTATATGTAATACATTTTTGTAAATGCATTTTAATGCTTTTATGCATTTTCATAAAATGACTCCACTTTTGTAAATAGTACCCAGACTCATCTGATCCTCACGATCTCGTGAGGTAGGCAGAATCGCAGATGAGGAAGCTGAGGCTGACAGGAGGCAAAAAAAAAAATGGCTTGCTTCAGGTCTCCCACCCAGTGTGTTGCTGAGCTGAGACTTGAGCCCAATCTCCCCACATTGTAATCGAACTCCCAGAAGCATCATGGGAGGTGGAGAGGCAATGCCAGGAGGAGAGGGCTGGAGAAGACATTGCTGCTATGAGTCAGACCACGGCAAATTTAGGGCCCGCTCTCTTCACTTACCTTCCAACCTGCTTCTCCTGCTCCTCCACCCCTGACCCCACTGCCATTTTGGTTATTTTTGCATTTATTGCTTAAAACACACAGTGAAACATTCCCCTTAATGGCCCGTTTTGGAATTAGTTTGGCCAAGAGAGTTACCATGTTGGAGAAATTCAGCCCGGGCTTCCTTCCTCTGCTTTATTGGAGCATGTAAACAGTAGCTGCAGAACCGGAAACAGGAAATGCCCTATTCACTTGATGGCTGAAGCCTGAGATAGGAGCCTCCAGAGTGACAACATCATTCAGAAATCCCCAGCAACTCCCTGGTGCTTCTCTTGTCAAATCCTGGCTCAGACTTGAAAAGGGCCTTAGATCATCTATAATAGTTCCTTCCCCCTGCCGTGAATGGGGAATCTGACACGCACAGGAGGAAAGATGTTTGCCTAAGAACATACACAGTCAACCTGTGACAGAGCCACGGTTAGAAACTCACTGGCAGGACTCTTTCCTAATTGTGTGCAATCTGTACATTTTTATATCAGGTTCTTTGCTCGTGCTGGTGATGTATCTACTGCCTCTCAGCTCCTACCCCACCTTCCTGTCTCTGTTCTGTGGTGCTGGTGCTGGAAGTCTACCAACTACATTTCCTAGAATTTCTTGCTGGGTATCTTGATGTTTCCTTCTGGTGGCAAAGGACAGCTAGTGCTCTACCTCCAGCTCCTTTCAGCAGCCCCACTGTAAGCTGTTGGTGGTCCCCAACTCAGAAGTCTGAGCTCCAGCCACCTGGTTCCTCCTCCCTCTGAGATCTAAGCATTAGGCAAGCATGGGATCCTCCTATGAACTTCTAGTTTCTGGTAACCTTTCCATTTCCTTTCTGTTCTCTCAGTCCTATGGGTGGCAGCTGCTTCCCGCAGTTACTATCTAGGTTGTGTTAGCATTTTCATATTGTTTGTTTGAACTTTCAACAAGTGTGCAATCAATTCCCTGTATTAAATACCTCTTATTTGAAATATCTAGCATGATTTTTCATCTTCAAACTAAACTCTGATAGTTTACTTACAACGTCTACTTTCTAATTTTTGTAGTTTTCTACTTCTAAACATCCGTAGAATCATAAAATAGGTTATGTCCAGAGTATGGGAAGAGAATTAACATTCATTCTTTCAACAAATATTTACTTAGGATCCTTCTGGGTTCTCAAACACAATATTAAGCAGTTCTTGTCTACAAGGAATTTAAAGTCTTATGGGGAGACAGGTCAGTAAACAGGCAAATACAGAGCAATGTGAAAAGTGTTATGAGAGGTGTAAACACATGTGACTTTGGGAGAACATGAGACAGGCCCCTAATCTAAAATAGTGAGGTGGCAAAATGTTAGGGAGAACTTCCCCGAGAAAGTGAGATCTAACTGAAACCTGAGGGATGAGTAAGAATTAATTTGCCAAACAAATTGGTGGTTATGGAAGGTTGCTAGAAGAGATGTTATGAGCAGAGATGATATGAGAAACTGTCAGAGCATGTTACAAGTGGAGTTATGTCCACACTCCTACCAATTTGTATGTTGAAATCCCATCTCAGAATGTGACCTTATTTGGAAGTAGGGTTGTTATAGATATAATTAGTTAAGATGAGGTCATATTGGAGTAGGGTAGGCCCCTAAACCAATATGACATGTGCCTTTATAAAAAAGGGGAAATTTGGAGACAGACACACACAGAGAGAAGACAAGATCAGAGTGGTTCATCTACAAGGCAAAGAACACCAGCGATTGCCAGCAAACTACCAGAAGCTAGGAGAAAGGCATAGAATAGATTGGATGCTCCTTCACAGCCCTCGGAAGGAACCAACCTTTATGACCTCTTGTATCTCAGACTTCCAGCCTCCAGAATTGTGAGGAATACACTTTTGTCATTGAAGCAACCCAGTTTTTGGTACTTTGTTATGGCAGCAACTAATACAAACTAGCAAACTAATACAGGGACTAATCATGAAGGGTATTATAAGCCTTGTTAGTAATACTGTACATTTAATGAACATGTAATAAACACTAGGCTCTAGGTGCTTTAAAGGTATTAACTCATTTAATATTCATGACAACTCTAAGATTTAGGTACTATTTTTATCTTCCCAAAGAAAAAGGATGAGTACACAGAGTTTAGGTGAGTTGGTCAAGGTTATCCATTTAACAAGGGATGTGAGGGTAGGTTTTGAATCCTGGCTAAGAATAAACATAATACCACCACTTTATGAGAGGTTGGATTTTTACCTTGAGAGCAATGCCTACCATTGGAGATATTTTAAAAGTCAGGTTTATTGAGATATAATTTACAAAGAGTAAAATTTACTCTTTAGGTGTGTGGCTCTATGTAGGTGTGTAGTTCTATGGATTTTGAAAAATGCATACAGTTTGTCAAAACCCACAGTACTACACCATCATCATGGGTTAGGTAATCACCACCATTGGAAGGTTTTCATGAGAGAAGTGACATGGTACAATTCTCACCTAGGACTACCATCCTGGCTATAGTATGGAGAATGGGTTGGAAGGGGCCAAGAGTGAAGACAGCCATGGAAGGCAGTGGTGTGGACCTGAGCAGTGAGGATGGACGTGGATGAACACGGACAGACGTGAACAGCTGGGAGAGCTCTGGGACAGGTGGAAGCCACAGACCTTAGAAACAATTATTTCTTGAGGCTTCTACTATTAATACATAAACATGAGTCAAACACAATTTGAATAATTCCCAGACCACCTGAGATCTTTAAGCAAAGACTTAAAAACCCCCTGACTTGGTGATATACCATCAATAATGTGTACTCTCTGATTGCTGCTCTTTCCCTGTGACCTGCTTTGGGCAGGAGTCACTCCATTAGGCTTGGAACAATGTGTAATTACAATTGACCCTGAGTGAATTATGTCATTTTGAGGCTACATCATGAAATTGTGCTCATGATGAAAGATTTTCTGTAAAAAATGGTGGAGGAGGGTGTGCTTAAAAAAAGCTTCCATATGCATCTGACAAATTTGAATCATTTTCAACAATCATTTACTAGCTGTGGACCCTCATGAGGAATCAGTGCCTTTAGTGCCAATTCCACACAGCCTGTGTATATTCATTTCTTCCACCTCCCTTCTCATCATCCCATTCTTTGCCAAAGGACCCTCTTCAGAGTGGCCTTTCCTGAACACCCTACATGAAATCATCACCATCCTACACGTGTGTGAGTCTCAATCTCTCAGCTTGTTTTATTTTCTTCATGGGGGTTTATGTCTTTTTGAAAATTTTAATCTGTTTATTCTATGTTCTCTACCCCCACTGCCCCTAAAATACAAGATCTATGAATGTAGGGACTTTGTTTATATTGTTTATTGCTACATTCTCAGTGTCTGGAATGGTGCCTGGTACATAATGGGCATTTCATAAATATTTATAGAAGGAATAAATGGAGCTGTGGTTCACTATTGAAAAACTTTAATATCCATGCTCTCTGGCCACTTCAACTTGCAAATGGGGAAAAGCCTTGGTAGGTGAAGAAATTTGCTTAAGGTCTCAGAGCAGGTTGGTGACTGGGGCCAGATAGTACCCAAATTCCCCTGTTTCCAGCCCAGACCTCATTTCTCTGCTTCATGTGGACTCTCCAACCTGTCTAATCTCAGCACAGCAGAGTGGATTGTTAAGAACGTGGATTTTTGACTCAAATGCTACAAAAGCAATTTATATAACCAAATTGTTTGTATTCCCATAATATCCTGAAAAAAAAAAAAAGAATATGGACTTCAGAGACCATCAGACTTGGATTTAAATCTGAACTCTACCACATGGGTAGTTTACTTCTCCAAACCTGCTTTGCTCACCTCTAAAACAAGGATAAAATCACACCTTCCTAGTAGCACTTCTGTGAGCTTTAAATGAGATGATAGTTCAGTTGAAGTGCTTTGTGCAGAGGAGCTGGCAAAACATTAATTTTTCATAAATATCAAATACTGCTATTCCTTCATGAGAACCACCAGCGGTTTTCATGTTCTTCCTGACATCTGGTAGACTTGAATAATTTCTCATTTACATTTTAAGCTATGGATGACATCAAAGTTATAGAAGGTATATTAGTTAATTAGAATAAAAAAAAAGGGAAAGGGCTCCCCTTGATGAAAGGGAGACACTGTCCTCTTCCTCCTTAAGTCCCATTTTCCTCATCTGTAGAGTGGATGGTTGAACTCATAATTTCTATGATTCTGTCTATGCCTGACATCCTATGATTCATCCCTGAAAATAGAATGAGATTAAAATGGCTCATGCTTAGAATAAGGGAGGAGTTGAAGGAGGGTAATCAGGTGTGTCTACCTCTTCCTTTTTTCCCTGACAGTAGTGGATGGCTTTGAAATTCATTTCTTTCTTAAATGAGTAGTCACTGCAAGTCTGCTGTGTGCCCGGCCCTGGAATAGGCAAAGGGGTGGTTTTGTCTATGCGAGTCTGAGTAGATGGGTTGTCTCTGCTTCTTTAGGGCACAAGTAGGTGCTTCCGGGCCAAATGCTCTCTGGAGCGCTGTATTAGATTCAGAATCAAGCTGTCAGCAGGGTTGATTCCTTCTAAGAACTATGAGAGATAATCTGTCCCATGCCTCTTTCCTAGCTTCCGTGGTTTGCTGGCAATCTTTGGTGTTTCTTGGCTTGTCAATGCATCACTTTGGTCTCTGCCTTCATCTTCACATGGCATTCTCCCTGTGTGTGCCTTTCCCTGCGTCTAAATTTCCCCTTTTTGTAAGGGCAGTAGTTACACTGCATGCAAATAACAACCTCGCGCCTTCCCTACAGAGAGGTCTCAGTATGGTCGCTTGGCCCTGGCTTCCCGTGGAGCTAGGCTCACAGCTCCTGGATTCCACAAGCCCATAAGTACAGCCCAAGATTCCGTTCCTGTTTCTGTCAGTCACCTCTCATCACGGCTCATGTTAAGCTTGTTGTCAATTAGAAGACTCAGATTTTTTTTCACATTAGTTGACAAACCAGTTTATCCATCCAGTGCTTGAACATCCGAATTTATGAAACTAAGTACCGAACAATGCATGGATTCCTAAATGATTAATCATTGAATGGCTCAAGTTGGTATTGTGAGAACTGAGTTATTAACAACTCTAGGCCCATGAACAATTTCTTCAATTGCCATTTCTCTATGGCCCCGCACCCAGTTGGAGGGTTATTCTGTCCAGTGATCAGCCCCATTAGTCATAAGCATGGACAGGCCTCTTGCTAGTGGCTTCTTGTGAGCAACTTGTCCCATCCCTGGCACCTTACTGGTAAGATCTCCTCAGACCCAGGCACTGGAGGTCCTTGGATAGATTTGGGGTCAGAGTGACATAAGTCAGGCACCTGCCTTGAGTGCAAAAATTAATGCAAATGTATCCATGATGAGAAAAATACCAAAGTTTTAAATAAAGACAGGATCTGATGGGGCCAGGATTAGGTTGAGTTGAGTGAGTAGAGTCACACATGTGCAGGGTTGGATCCTGTCTCTGGAGGTTTTGTATTAATTTTGATGTTTAAAACATTGCATTAAGATATTATTTATCTTAGCCACACCTTAAATTTTTCACTTGAGTACAAACTCACCCAACACTACTTCTGGCCTTTTGGTGTGGATTCTGGTGGGGCAGAGTGGAGTCTGGGGGAATAGCCTCATAGCTGTGAGTCAGGACACCTGAGTCCTCATCTAAGCTCTACTATTAATTACCTGTGCATTATTAAGCTACTTTCTCTTCTTTGAACTCAGTTTCTCCAAATGCAAAATTATGTGGATAAACTCTATGTTTTTAAAGTACAAACTAATTACAAGATTCCGTGATATTAATCAGAGTTCTAGATAGAGGTCAGAAGACTGCCCATCTGATGCTACCTTTGCCATTCACTGTGTGCCAGTCACGTACAAATTAGACACAGACAGCCTTCGTCATCCTCATTAGCTGGGGTGAAATCGAAATAACATGCAAGGCTCTTTTGATCGCTCCATGTCTCTGCTTCTTTTTCTGCTGGAAGGCAAAAAGAACATCCAAATACCATAAATAGTACTGGCAGCCAGGTGCCAGTTACAGGCAACCGTATTTTAACAAAAGGATTTAAGAGCAAAGTCAATAATTTGGCAAGATATAAGGAAGCCTTCTTTCCAAGGAAAGAGAATTCAATGTCAAATAGGCAATATCTGACTATTGTTTAAGTTTGAAACACCCTCATTAGAAACTTGAGCTTTTGTATTTTGCTGTCGAAAAGAAGTGTGGATCAGAGGACTGGTATTTTTCATTGACATGTTGGCATTCCATCCAGTGACCTGGAAAGAGCCCTCATGGTAGCTCAGCATTAGTGCACTGTAAGACTGAGAAAGGCTCATAACTGCTTTGAAATTCTTTTTCACCTGTGAAATAGGGACAAGGAGGTCTGCTCGCTCATGGAGTTGTTGCGGAAATCAAGCAAGGTATGAGCATAAGGGAAAGTGCAATTTAAACTAAAGAGTTTACATCTGTTATGAAACCTCATTCGAAAATTACTGAAGGGCAATTTGAAAATGCCTATCAAAAGCCTTTAAAATGACTCAGCAATTTAACTTCCAGGTTTTAAGCCTGGGGTAGTAAGTAAGAACATGGACAAAGATGTAGTTGCCATTATATTTATTGCAGTACTTTTATAATAAAAACAAACAAACATCAGCTTAATGGTGCAATAATAGAGGATTGGTTGAGTATATTGTAATACCTACATTTGGTGGAATATGATGCATATATTGAAAATGACTTCATAGAAGCATATTTATGGACATGGATAAATGCTCGAAACATCATTGAGTGAAAATTACAAAACAGTATATAAAATTACAAAATAGTATATTTTTGTAAACATATGCCTGTGTTATTGCTGAGTGGTGGTATGTAAGATTTATATTTTTCCTTTTTTTTTGCCTATTTGCATCTTCTGATTTTTTTACAATGAACATATATGACAGCATATTTGAAAGGCTATCCTAAAAACATACATGGATACATCCAAGAAATTGCTCTTTTGAAATATTATTGATCTCATGTGAAAAACAAATGAACTAATATCAAGAGTTTTATAATTTCTATTTTTATTTTTAGGAAAGGTATTTTGTAGAATCTTGGTCAGGAAGGTCATTTTCATTTCGTCCAAATTTTCCTACTCTATATTCCTTTGCGAACTCTCTGCATTTATTCATTCATTGATTCGTTGGCTTATTCATTAATCTTGAAAACGTTTATCGAATACCTATTACGTCCCAGACACTGGGCTACATACTGCAATTAGTGCTGCACTGTGGGTGCATAATAATCGCTTGGGCCCCTTGTTCTGTTCCTTCTTAATTTCTCCAATATAGTCAGCAGCGTACTTCAACCCATCTCCAGGCCTCGGAGCCTTGGAATCATCATTCGTTTCACTCCAGGGCCATTTTGTCACAGTTGCTGCTTATGACCACCTCCCGCTCCCCAACACCCTGTCCCCCCAACCCTGCTCCCGTCAGGTTCCTGATTTTACTCCCTTCGCACTTCCACAACCATAACCTTGGTGCATGCACTAGGCACTTCCTTCTCCAGGTCAGCTACTCCAGCAATCTCCAAGCTTTTCTCGATCAAACATTCCTACCTATAACGTTTTGAACATTCGAGCATACATACATACATATATATATCATATTCATGTGCCACTTTCAATCCATGTATTAAATATTGTAATATTAATTTCTTTATGATTTTTCGAAATATAAATATAAACAGACATCATGATATCTCCTTCTCACACTCCATCTTACAAAGTCCCTAAAATGTTTGGAGACCTCTACTTTATCCTGCTGTTCTAAACAGGACAGCAAAAGTGACCTTCTCATGTTTTTATTTGTTATGAACTTTATCAAACTGGTAAGTTCACGTTGGCCTCGTATTAACCCAAAATGCCCTACCCCTGGAGTCATGGTCTATTACTCATTACATCCCTGTTTTCATCTCTGAATAGGTCTCAGCTGGTTTTAAGCTGAAGTCCTCACACTGGGGTTTCCCCAATGTGCGTTTTATGTGAAAAGAGTCTTGTGGTCAAAGGTTGGGGAAACCTGCTAACTTCAGTCCCATCTTGAAGAGCCCAGATGCAAACGAGCACCCTGAAGACGCTGAGAAGTCCTCCGGTGAAGAGGCCTGGTTACCTGAAACAGAGCATTTCCCGCGCAAACTCCCCTTCATTGAATAACGTTTATTCACACATCTTGAAACTCGTGTTAATAGAAGATACTTCGGGGAAATGCTAATTTATACAACTTCCTGACTTCTGCCTACATCATCACATATGTACTTAGCATCACCACAAATGGCTTCCCCCTTCTTGGGAGCCAAACTGTCTTCTTTTCACTCAGATCCACAGTCACCCCTTAATGAAATCATCCCAGATGAACCACGACTAGCCGTAAAACTCCAGTTGTTTCAGAAACCACTGGGTCTCTCATGAACAGCTCTGTGTAGCAATCAGTTAGACAGTGGTCTTTCAAAAGTACAAATCACATACATCATTCCTCTGCTTAGAATTCTCCAGTGGCTTCCTGAAACATGCAGAAAAAAGACAGACTCTCAGAGCCCAAGGATCTTCCCTTTCTGCTTTCTCAACATAATTTCCTGCCACTCCACCCCTTGCTGGCCTTTCTATTTATAAAACCTTCCTCAAAGATGCTAAGCTCATTGCTGCTGCAGGGCCTTTGCATATGCTCTCCCTTTCCCTGGGAATGCTCTTAGACTAGAACCTCCCATGGCTCACCCTCTCCTCACTCAAGTCTCTCACTTACCACCTTCCCAGGGAGGTCTTCTTGGACCTCTGGACCTCAAGTCCCCCCTTTCTCCACCCGCTACTTTCTGACCCCATACACTCTTGCCTTTATTCCATAGTTTTACCCCTACCTACACTGTTATATATCCATGAGATGACTTATTCCTTGTTTGCTTCTCCCAGCACAATATGAGACCCAAGAGGGAATGGAATTTGCTTGTCTCCTTCACCAGTGTATCCCCAGAGCCTGGAAGAATGTGCCTGGCACATGGTAGGAATTCAAGAAATATTAAATAAGTGAAAAAAATGTTTAGTCAATGTTCAAATTCTGACTGTTTACATAATTTAGCAGAATAACTGAGCCTCTAATTATGTTCCATTCCCACAGAGCTAATTGTTTTATTAATAATAAGTGAGATTGCAAAATGGGCATAATGATAGTACTTCCTGCATGCAACTATCGTGAAGATTAAATAAACAATGCATGCAAGATATTTGGCACAGCATTACATATTATTCTTTCATTTAATTTTATATTTTCCATCCCTAAGTCCATTGTGACTTAGTGATGAAAGCGTGCACGTGGTAAAGACTGAGCAAATGTTCGCTAACATAATCCTTAACTCTGATAGCTCTTTTTTCCCAAAGCTTGCAGACTAATTCTTTATCAGTTGATCAGTGCATATTTTCTGAGGCCCTTTTCTGGATCTGGCATGCATTAGGCCTTGTAAGGGGATACACAGACATGTGAGTTGTGTGCTTGAGATGCTTGTAACTCAGTTAGGAACAAAGCAGAAATGTATAATAATATAATTTGAAAACTTGGCAGACTATGAGAATTGAAAACTGACTGGAAATGATGAGAGCTATCTGGATAAGTCATGCTTGGGAGGATAAGTGCTACCTGCCATGCAGGGTGGGGAAAGAGCTTTCCAAGGAAGGGGAGCCGGGGAACAGAGGGTCAAGGTTGGGAAGGGAGTGGTGTGTTGAGGAAGGGCGTGGGGCTGGCAACAAAGAGGACAGTGACCTGTGGCAAGGAGAGGGGAAGCCAGGGAAGAATCCATGGGCTGCAGTGACCATGAATGGATGGTGTAGAGGCAAAGGAAAAGACAGACTGTCTGGTGTTCTGCCTTGACGGCCGGGGGTGGCGGTGTCTGTAACAGAGATGGGAGTCCAAGAGGAGGTGTGGGTGGGGTTGGAAGAGGAAGTAGATGATGCTATGGAGAGGAAGAGTAGCCCTGGGCCTAGGTTCCTGGGCAAGCAGGGAAAGGATGAGTAAGTAGAGGGTTTGGCTTAAGAAGAGAGATGTTTTCCCAGGGGTGGGAGGTGGGATGGGAGAAGGGTAATACCAGTAACTGAATCAGTCCTGCACACAAGTACATTGATGGTGATAGATATTCTATAACATGCCCTTGTCAGACATAATCTCCTCTAATCCCCATTGTGGTTCTTTGAGACAGGTGGTCTTTTTGAAGCTTATTCAAAGACCAACTTGCTTGGCCAGGATCACACAGCCCCTAAGAGCAGAGCCTGGATTTAGACCCAGTGAGTCGGGCTCTGGAGCTCATCCCCCACACATGAATGTTGCCCTGTTGTCTGAGAGCCAGGAGGGCCACTACACCTGCAGGAGTGAGGCTGGGGCCACCCTTCCCAGTTGACTCACGGAATGAGTCCCAGGCTTAGAACACAATTGGGAAGTGGGGTTAGGGAGAAAGAAGAGGACAGGGTCCTTTGGGGTGAGTTGAGGATTTAAGGAAAGAAGAAGTTCAAAAAAAGCACTGTGGGAAAATATGTTAGGGAGAAAAGTGGGAAAGAAACGAGAGGCCTGACTCAGAGCAGCATGGGTAGCGGTTCGCAGGGGCTGGGGAAAGTCACACGAGGTGAACCCTGCAGACACATCGTGAGGCTTATGTCCTCATCACCAGGGCAGCCCTTTCAGTTCCCAGAAGGAGTTTCCATGTCTCCCTCCTGTGGACTGAACACGGCTCTTTTCCGAGGGGGTAACATTGTGCTCCGGTGCCCACGAAGGGCACAGGGAAGCTGAAGAGCTCTGGGAACATGGTGTATGTAGTGGGTCTGAGGGTCAGGCCAGGCCTGGGGGCAAAGCTTAGCTTCTCTGCTTACTAGCAGTGGAGTGGCACCTACTGCAGAAGCGTTTTGTTAGAATTACATATAATTTCTAACATAGGCTGCTACAACTTTCCTAATGCATATATTAGAGCTTGACAAATGTAAATGGTTATATTGAATAAAGAAAAAAAAAGAGTCAAACCATGGCTATTGGTTATTGAAAAGAATTGTGTTCTGAAACACTCTACATCAGCCATAAAGCTGGAGGCATTGTGTAGATATAATATATGACTACTATTTCTTGCTATGAAGCAAGTCATGATTTTACACTAGACCCAGCTCATTGGGTTGGCATTTTTCTTGTCCTTTTGCCACCTCTCTCATTCTCCGTGAGCTTCTTCACTTTTCCCTGAATGACACTTAGCAGTTTATACAAAGTGCTTTTCATTTACATTATCTCATTTCATCTTGAAAGAAAACCTACAGGGTAGATGCTCTTGTTATCCCATATTACAGATGAGGAAGACTGAGGCTCATACATAGAATGTGATCGCCTCAAGGCCACATGGGTTTTCTACCTCCAAAGTCTATCTTTTTTCTTAAAAATGTGACAAATACTCCAGCAACCCTCCACAGAATTGTGTTGATTAAATAACAGAGGTGACTGTCTCTTGACCACATGAGAAATGCTGCAGCAGGGTGTGGGGTTTGGGAAGCAAGGGGGAGGGGCACAGGAAACCAGGACGATGTGGCTTTGAATCCTGGCTCTGCCTACGTGGGCAAGTCACCTAACCTCTCCCAAACCTCATTTCTGTCACTGATCATCTCTGACTCTTAGCTTCTAAACACGTCAGGTAATCATCTTTACCCATGGGGTTGTTTTGGGGGCAAAAAAGGAGAGTACATCTGGCATGGATCCTGGTTTAATACATATTGAATGGATTATGCATTACTTTGTCTTTTATTTAATACACTCTATCACTGATCCATAAACCACCTATTTATCTTTAATGCAAGGAGAACCCCTCTCATGTCGGCTTTCTGGTAGATGTAGTAAAACCTTCTCAAGTCTAGAGGAACTTAGTCCAGTGGTTACGGAGCAGAGATTGAGTCACAAGTCTGTTTCCAAAGTGAGTCACTTTGTAGCTAGTGTTTTTGCTTCGTTAAGAGTCAGAGCTGGATAAAAAGGGGGACCCAGTAGCGAGGTAGGGGTGGGGATGGGGAAAGGGGATGGGACTTCTGCTTTCCACAGTGAGTGACTCAGTAAAGACCAAGTGGTGTTTCACTGGGTGATCAGTTGTTGCTCCTGATGTTTACATGTTTCCAGCTCCTTTATTTTTGTTCCTCAAAGAATCTACTCTTGGAAATGTAAGTCATAAGCCGTATGCTTATTTGCTATGTGACCTTGGCCAGGTCTCTTCCTTCTCTGGTCCTTCTTCTAACATTCCATTAAGTGGTGGGATTGTGTCTGGTGTCTCTTGGGTGCATTCTGCTTTGGCATTCAGACCCTCTAGGATGGAGGCTGGAGTTCCAGGTATGCTCTTTTGTGTGAAGGAGAAAGAATGACCAACTCATCACATCCATCGTTTCCTGGATCCTGACACATCATCCTGTAATTTCTGACTGGCTCCTGGGGCACCTCATGCCAGCCAGTTGTTTTCCATCTTGACTACGGCACTACCATTCTTCAGAGACAAGAAAAATGGCGGTGCTGGTGCTGGAAACACTTAACGCTTTCATGGGGCCCAAATAGCCCAAGAGCCACTTGCTTCTTCAAGGCCTCAGGTGACAGCTCAGGAGCCAGGGAGCTGGTTTCAACTTCAAACAAAACCATTTGTCAGGAGTCACTTCCCATTTATGGATGGTTGTTGGGGTTACCGAACAGACAGACAGACATGGAATTGTACTTCTCTCTCTCTCTTTCTCTCTCTCCCTCTCATTTATAATAGTGAGGTGGGGCGATTGTGGGATTAGCTTAGAGCTATGAGTCACTGGGTACAGGACATGTTTCTATTTGTTGTGGCATTTTATTATTATTATTGAAGTGTCTAAGGCCCTGTGGGTGCTGCAGCCCAAGGCTGACCACCTCTCCCCTTCAGATGGTCCCCGTGTTCCGAGATATGTCATAAGCAGCACAAGCAATGACGACATTGTCATACCGTAGTGGAGTATGTGAAGTTGGGCCCAGAATTCCGCAGACCTGACCGGTTTGTGGGCCTATAATGGTTGAAATAATTGGAAAATTTTCAGAAGAGGGCAGATGGAGCGAGCACTGAATTGGGAATCAGGAGTTTAAGCTCAATTACTAGTCATTATACAAATTTGGGTCAATGATTTCACCCCTTTAGGAGAAGAGGGTAATGGGGGTAGGAAAAGAAAATACGGTTCACCTACTTTGCCCTTTTGTTTAAAAGGGCTAAGAAATACTGCCAGCCAATTAATTAATAGTAGCTGTCTGAGGCAGCGTGCTGAGAATTATGGGGCATCCTTTGTGCCCTGGGGAAGAAGACCCTCTGGGAGCTGCACTGGAGCTCTGTGAGAAGAGTGCTGAATTTGACTAGTGATGTCTTCTCAGGGCTCTCAGGGAGGGAGGCAGCAGGGGAGTGAGGAGCGTCTCCCATTCTGGCACTAGATGATCTCTGAAGTCCTGTACAGCTCTAAATATTTCATGGCTAGAAATTAAAGCAAATAAACTTGCCAAAATCTGTCACCACTTCAATTTTCTCAGTGGGCCTTAATCACCAGGAAATCTAATTTTCAAACAGCCACATTATTGGCAAAGGGAATGTCTCCAGGGCTTTTGTTACATGCAACACGCATTAGGTCTGATTAAAAGTTCTAAATAAGAGCTATGAGAACTCCAAGCCATCACAAAAAAGATGTCTTCTATAGTTCTTAAGGGGGCTGAACATAGGATGGGTGAACAGTGTGTGCAGTTTTGGGAAAAAGTGTGTTCCATGTGCACTTACTGTTTTCATATTATAGACTGCAAAAAACAACCTCCCACCTCTCCTTTTCTCCAGCCCCTTCCAGGTCTTTGCTCATATTTGGTTCACGTGTTTAAAAGGGCTAAGAAATACTGCCAGCCATAAAGTGTAGGCAGTTCTTTGAGAAGAGTAAGTGATGTTTGGAAGCAGGGAGAGGGAGCTGGCTCGACAGAAAAAAATGTAGGAGTCTTTGTTGAGCACAAGCTCCAATAAAACAACAGGATTTTTGGGCTGCTAAAAGCCTGACCTAATCTTCAGCTAAATTAATAGAAGTGCAATGAGCATAAAATCTCCCCTACTCTAGTCTAGCAGCTCCACGACTGGGCAATTATATTCAGGTCTGACCATTACATTTTCAGGATGGTGAGATGTGTGGAACCATGTGTGATTGTGCACAGTCAGAAGATTGGGGAGAAGAGGAAAACTGGGAACCCCAGGCGATGTCAGGATTCCATCTGGGTGTCTCTCTTCTCTGCTGTCTCTGCTCAGTCCCATCTCTTCCTTCAGCGAATGGGATCCCTCCATAGTGACATAGGTTAGTCTCCCTGGAAAGACAGACTCACATGGTGGTTTGCTTGGAGTGCTGTTAGGACCAACAGCTGTGAGAGCATGAAGAAGCCGGAGAGGGTGGAGGGAGATGGTGGGCTGCAGTGTGCTCCCAACAATTGCCTTAGCCTGTCTCATGGGGAGCTCTGAGCTGGGGTAGCTTTTCAGGGTTGTCCTAAATTGGGGCAGAGGAGTCAGGTCTCTATACTTCTATATTAACCAGAACTTTAATGTGGGCTGGCTACACCCAGAAAGGGAATAACCATGGGCAGGGCAGCTTCCTTAGCCCAGGAGGAAGACTCAGCTGTGAGCTTCCAGCAGGCAACATGGTGGCCTTTGGAGGTGTCAGTGTCAATGTATCGATTCTGATCTGGTGGCACATCTGATGGCCCATCAGAGCACCCACTACAAAGAGCGGAAGACATGGCCACCAGTGGCCCTAGATTTATGTTTGTTTAGCTCTGTGACTTCAAAGAGAAAAGATTCTCTATTCCTGCTCGAGTTTTAAAAAGTCCTGAAGAAGTACTCCGATTGGATTGATCTGGGTCACAAACTCTAGCTAGAATTTGAGGAAATATGGTTGACTGAGCTTGAATCTTGTTGACCATTGTTGCAAGGTGGATGAAGCTGGTTAACAGAAGGGTGAAGCTCTATAGTGAGGGGGTAGCCACCCAGCATTGGTTCCCTGCCCTGTCCTGGGAATGAGAGAGCTCACTGGTGTTGGGTAGCATGTGAGGGCAGAGAGAGAGCTGGCCCAGCTCCATGGACAGTGTATTCTCTTTTGGTAATTAAAAATGCCTTCTGAGGGGGAGGACTCCCGTTATTGAAAGCACTCCATCAATAGTCACGTGTCTCCTTCCAGGCTCTGTAGAGAGGCTTTCCGTATTTGGATTGCATCAGAATTAAAGGAGGAGCTTTAAACTGATACCGATTGCCAGACTCCATTACTAGAGATGCCGATTCAGTAGACCTGGTGTGGGGCCCAGGATGCAATGTTTGAAAGACTCCTCTTTTCATTTTTAGCTGCTGCCATGTTTGGAAACATCAACTTATGAAGTAGATATTTCAGCGAAGCTGCTCTGGTGGAACTGTTTGTGTGCTTGGAGCTCCAGCGGGGAGTGTGGAGGAGAGAGAAAGACTTTGGGCTTACTTGCCTGCCTTCTCACCCCTTTATCCCAAAAGTTGTTCCCCGAGCCATCTCTGTGGGACAGAATTTAAAATTCACTAGTCTAGATTGCTAGACTTTCTTCCTGCTTCAAAAACTTGTGGATGCCATGGATGTTCCAGGTAAAATAAAGCAATAAGTTTAGTCATTGTTCTTTGCCGTTTCAGACATTCACTGGTGTTTCTGAACTTGGATTTATTTGGTGCAAAGAAGATACTCCTTTAGTTCAGCATATGGACACAACTAATTCTGGGCCCAAGAATAAAGAAGAAAAAGCAAGTTACCCGGGGAATCTTTGGAGTCTTGACGGGTCTTTCCTGATTCAGCAAAGGAGATAATTTGGGGGCGAACAAAAATATTCTCTCCTTTTTAAAAAAGTGCATGAAAAATACAATTGCTATGGTTTCAATGTGTCCCCTCCAAAATTCAGGTGTTGCCAATGTGATAGTATTAACCGGTGGGTCCTTTAAGAGGTGATTAGGACATGAGGGCTTCTCCCCTGTTTAAGGGGATTAAGGCCCTTTTAATAGAGGCTTCACATGGCATTTGGCTAGTTAGCTTGTCCTTTTGCCGCCTCGAAGCCACAGCCTTGATCTTGGAGTTTCCAGCCTCCAGAACTGTGAGAAATAAATTCCTGTTTCTTTACAAATTCCCCAATCTCAGATATTTTTCTTATAGCACCAGGAATGAACTAAGACAGTAACACTACTAGTGAAACAAAAATAGACTTTTTTTTGAAGCTATTAATCCTGTATTTGATTTCTTCCTGTAATTATCAATGTGCACACAGAGATTTCGCTCAGCTCTAATACTTGGCTTTGTTTTTTCATTTAGCATCATATAGAAACATCTTTATGTATCCTTATGGCCTTTTTTCTTTTATGGCTACATGATATTCCATTGCTTTCAGGTACTGTGGTTGGCTTTATCTTACTCTGATTTGGGACATTTGAGTGATTTCCATTTTGTTATTATGCATTGCATTGCCATGTAAAATTTGGTATCTGTCCTCACCTGTAACTACCCCAGTCCCTGAAACCCCCACACTGAAGTGCCTTTCCCCGACTACAAGCTTCTTAGATCGCTCACCCCTTCATATGTGATTCAGTGGCCTGCCAGTCTGGCTCAACCACCCCGATTTTTCCATTACAGCCAAGGAGCTACTGGTCATCATTATCACTATGCAACGTTTCCAGTTTTGTTACATAAGAAATACTCAAGAAATGTCATATATTGTGATAATGTACCATGATCAGGATTGTGATTACTCTTGAATTCATGGTCAGTGCCTTACTCATCTGTACCCAGCCCACTACCCAAGAGTATCTGTGTCACAGACATTCCAAAGATATTTGCTCAATCAATGGTTGATTTAAATAATCATTATTTTTGCCAACATTTCTTTTGTGTGGTAAATAAGAATCTCTTCTATCCTTTTTTTAAATATGAAAATTATGACACTGTGAATTCCTAGAGAACAGAACACATTTCATTTTTCTTTGTATTCTTAATATTAGTCTGATTTCAGTCAAAGATCAATAGAGAATTTTATTAAAAATCTTTTCAATGTTTTTTGCTTTTGTTTAGTGTTAGAGATTTTTAAAAATTTTTCCAGTTTTTTGATAGTGGGATAAACTGTGTTTAGTCACAGAGAATAATTCTCTTAGCATATGGGTGAGTTCTATTTGCTTAGATCCTGTGTAGAATAATCTCGTAATAAAATAAATTATTAAGCATGTAAAATGTTTCTTGTTATTTAAAAACATAGAGTTTATGTTTTTTCTTGTAAAAATTTAAGAAGTTATCTGTAATACTAATTATCTTTGTTGTGATAAAAATAATAGTTCTTTCAAAATTTTCTCAATTTCTTCTTTGGTTCATTAGTCAATTTATATCTCTTTCTTTTTGGACCAATTTTGGTCATTTATAGCTTTGCAAAGGCTCATCCATGCCACTGAAAATTTGAGTATGTTAGCATGACACTATGAATAATAATTTTCAAAGGCATTTTTCAAAGTAATAATACATTTATATGGTTTAAAAATTTGAATTGTAATGCATAATAAAAAATGGCAATTCTTTGCTCACTCTTCCCTATCTTAGGCAACTGCATCCCATATTATTTATCTCAATATTTCTGAATAGCCTGTTTATGCTTTTTAAAGCAATCTACCTGTGTTTTGGCTCTGCCTTGAGCCCCACTCTCAGAAATCCTAGGGCCCCAGTTCCTCGGTGGTTGGTTCTACACCTTCTACCTCCTTCCAAGATATTCTTGGCATCACAATCCGAGACTGTCTTCTATTTTCTTTTTTCATGTTTTTTCCTTGTTAACTTATGACTTTTTGAAAAAATATTCTTTATTGTCTATTTACTGGATTTTGGGAAGGAGTGCAGATAAATCATATTTACAACTTGCCACGTTTAACTGTTAGCTTCTAATAACTTTTTAAAGAATTCGGAGAATGAATGGATGAATCATGATAGGTAAAATATTTTCAGTGTTCAAAATTCAAAAGGTACAAAATGTTTTAGAGTGAGAACATTCTCTTCTACCATGGTCCCTGGGCCAAGTATTTCTCTGTAACCAATGTCAACAGTTCCTGGCAGCCTTTCAGAGATATATATGTATGTGCAAATTCGTGTGCAAATTATTTTTGCCCCACTATACACAGAGTTATGCACACTTTTTTTCTCACATAACAATATATTTTGGAGGACATTCCTTCTGTTTATATAAAGAGCTTTTTCATTTTTAGTAGTTGTATAATATACCATGATTTATTTAAACAGTTCTCTGTTAATAGTCACTCATATATTTTCTAATATTTTGTAATTAATCTTTTTCTTTGCCATTTTTGCATATCTGGTAATTGACCTGTAGGATAAATTCCTAGAAGTGTAATTCTGGGTCAAAGAGTGCATGAACTTCTAATTTTGTTAGATATTACTGTCAAATTGCTCTCCAAAAAAGTTGTCCAATTTGTACTGTTCCTCTTAGAGAAGTTTTAATGTATATTTCTGTCATCAATTCTGTTGATCATCTTTTCATACATTTAAGAGCTACTTGAATTTCCTTTTCTGTGAATATGTTGCCCATTTTGCTAATGGATGTTGGTCTTATTTATCATTTTTCAGAGGCTCTATATGTTTTAAGGAAACAGCTTATGGTTTATTATATGAGTTGCGTTTTCTCCAAAGTGTCATCTGTCTTTTAATTTTGCTCATGGTTCTTTTCCTATGCAGACATTTTTATTTTTATATAGTCAAATTTATCAAACATCAAGCCACAGAAGATTATTCCCAGGCCTTGAAACATAGTAGAATTTGCCCCACCCTCCCCTCTAATAAGCTAATAAGCTCCATCTAATAAGCTGATAAGCTAATAAGCTCCATCAGGAACAAAAAAGGAGAAATTACAACTGATGCCATGGAGATTCAAGATATAATTTATGAATATTACAAAAACTTTTATGCACACAAACTGGAAAATGTGGAGGAAATGGACAGATTTTTAGAAACACACAGCCTCCCTAGGCTCAACCAGGAAGAAATAGAATTCCTGAACAGACCAATATCAAGTACTGAAATTGAAACAGCAATAGAAAGTTATATTTACTTGTACTACCTGGGGACTTTCAGGGCTCAATTGCCAGGATGTCAGTTATGACGTTTTCTGTGTGCTACACAGAGGCTTCCTCATGCTCAGCTAAGAGCTCCGCTCTTGCTGGGACTTGGCAGCCTGTCCTTTGAGTCAGGACCACTCAGGAAATGTATATTTACGTGCACAGGCAGTTCCTCTCTTCACCAGAATTCTCTCCTGGAAATTGCTAAAAAGCAGATTACCAAACGGCAGGTTTAATTTTCGCAATGATGTCACCATTGGTTCTTTGTTGGTAACCAAGGATTCCACATCAAACCAGTGAAAGTCATACCAACAATAGATCTGAAAACCAAAGGTACAGCCATCAACACCCACTAACATTCAAGGTTAGTACATCATGCTTACTCCCCAAACTAGGACAACAGTCATAAGTGTATATACACTGATTTTTGCAAGGGACATCATATGCTATAAACAACATACACAGGATGTACAAATTAACTATGCTATTAGGCTAATATTCAATGACTGATTTTTTTGCTTACTGTGGAAAAGGAGAAAGCAAATGAGTTTTGGGACCAGATAGATCCAGGTGAGAAGATCATTTGGGAAAGTTATATAATCACTTCTGAGACTTGATTTCCTCCTCTGTAAGATGGGAGTTATAGCTACACGAAGGGTGTGTTAGGAAGATTAAAGAAAGTGAAGAATATAAAACACATATACTGTGCCTTGGCATAGTTGACACTCAATGAATGCTAATTCACCTATCTCTGCCCTTTCTCTTAATTTCTCAAATAGAGAAAGGCTGGAAGACAGTTTGAATAACTCTGATCTCTGAGAAAAACTACCTTGATGATATTAAATGTTTTGTACCAATAATACTTTGAAAAATATTACGTCAGTTGTTTTTCTTCCAAGTAACCCCTAATAGCTCTTAAGAGTTTTTATATCCCAGAGTTAAATAATCCATAGTCAAATACTGTTGATTTAAAAAAAAATCTTATTGAGAGGAGAAAAGATTTATTTAATCTGGGCTTTACATAATGAAAAGCCAAGCCAGAACAACCACGACACATTTTATATCGCCCATGGGTTGAGAAATGAGGATATGAAATAAGGGCAACTCCTCCTGCAAGACTCGGGGGCGATATATCAAAACCTGGGTGAGGGTGGGGGGCGTGTGGTAGCACCCCAAAAGGTTTGGAGATACTCCCAAGCAGGGAGTACACCCCAGGAAGCAGCACGGGAAGGCTGTGAGCTTCATATTTGGTGAACACCAGTATGGCAAAAGTTCCCCAGCCCCAAAAGGAGGTGTGGAAGAGCTGAGAGGTGTGCTAGGACCAGAGGGCCTGTGGGTGGGCTGAGGATGTCCTAGACTGCAGACACCTTGTGATTGGAGTCTGCAGTCCGTGGGCATCGGCAGTAGATGTCAGTGTCCTGCCCTCCAACCTGAGTCCAAGGAGTCACATCCAGCTGGTACCCATGGAAGGCGTCCAGCGTCAGCAGCCCAGAAGGTCAGTGAGGTCCTGGAGCCCACCTGTGGATTTGACACTCGTCTCTGCCCAGCCCAGTGATGTCACCCTTGCTTCCCGCACCCCCAGCTGCCCCACATGCCACTGCAGGGCGAGATTGGGGTGGAGAAGGCTGAGCGGGCAGAAGGGTCCTGACATGGAGTTTGAATTACACATTGTTTCAGTTTCTACCTTGGAGAGAGGAGCCTAAGTTTTAAACCAAAATTAACTGAATTTCTGCAACGTTTTTTTTTTTGGCAGGGGCGGGGGTTGGGGGAGAGGAGGACTCAGGGAAAAATACAGACTTTTTTTAGAAAAAATAAAGAAATATCCGTTTCCGCCCACCTGATTTGTGGAGTACAGTGGGTCCTTGAATAAGGTCATTTTGTTATAACTCTGATGAAGAAAAGAATCACTTCCCAGAGGCCGCTGTCTGCGTGCAGTTTGCACACTCTCCCCATGTCTGCACGTGGGTTTCTCTGGGTATTCCAGCTTCCTTCTTCACCCCAAAGCTGTGCACGGTAGGCGAACTGGGGCGTCCGTATGGTCTCAGTGTGAGCGAGTGCGGGTCGGTGCGTGAGTGCACCTCGCAGTGGGACGGCGTCCCGTCCAGGACTGGTGCCCACCTTGCGCCCAGAGCTCAGGCTCTGGCCACCCTGAACCTGAAGGGGAATCATCATGTAAATAATTATCTTCCTTGTTTTTATTAATCTTCCTTAAATGTATGTATAACTCACATTTGTTTACTTTTTAAAAAAAATTTTAAAAATTTATTTATTTTATTTTATTTCAGAATATTACAGGGGTACAAATGTTTAGGTTACATATATTGCCTTTGCACCACCCAAGTCAGAGCTACAAGCATGCCCATCCCCCAGACAATGCACGCTGCACCCATTAGGTGTGAATATACCCATGCCCTCTTCCCTCCTCTCACCTGCCCGACACCTGATGAATGTTACTGCCATATGTGTACATAAGTGTTGATCAATTAATACCAATTTGATGATGAGTACACGTGGTGCTTGTTTTTCCATCTTGTGATACTTCACTCAGGAGAATGGGCTCTAGCTCCATCCAGGATAATACAAGAAGTGCTAGATCACCATTGTTTTTTGTGGCTGAGTAGAAGAACTTCATGGTATACATATACATTTTATTAATCCACTCATGCATTGATGGGCACTTGGGTTGTTTCCACATCTTTGCAATTGTGAATTGTGCTGTATAGCTCACATTTGTTTCAATGTTTAATGCTAGAAGTTTTGGTCTTTATTTAGAAGTTTGGTGATGTTTCTGTGACCGGAAGTATGCCATAGGAACTTAACTCTTATTTATATCAATTAGACTGTGGTAAAATTGGTTTTATTATATATGGTTTCACTTAAAGTTGCCGTTTCCAAGAGCCTAACCACAATGCTAAGTGAGCACTTACTGTATAATTTTTATACCCGCTCCAACCAGACCTTCCCTTTCCTTAAGCTGATCAACAGGAAGAGACACGCCAAATTCTTCCTTTGAATAGCACTTGGCACCTCGCATCTGCTTACTTGCCTTTCTCCCCTATCACGTGAGAATCTGAGGCCAGGACTCTCGCTTTTCCCGCGTCAGATAGAACTTAGCACGTGGCAAGTGCTCAAAAAATATTTATAGGATCATTTAATGCCACTGACTTGATTTCTGACACATGAGATGTACCTTTTCAAAAATAACTAATAGGAATCTTTTGCACAACCAAATGGTACAATAATTATCAACTAAGTACGTAAAAGAGAAAAGGCAACATTAAAATAGAACCAGAGGCCCATATTAGGAAGGCTGAATTGAATGCAGCAAAGTGACCATCTTGCTTAGGCAGTTAAGTTCCTAGAATGTTAGTGTACTTCATGGACCAGAATTGCATATTGCTGTGTTACATTTAAAATAAAAAACACACTAGCTATACTGAATCAGATGTCAACTTATAGGCGATTCTAATAGAGACCAGAATTGTAGGAACTAACAGTTTAAAATAATTGATTCTTAAAATTTAGAAAGTTCTGTTTATTAAATATGAGTGCTTTCCAAAATACAGTAGGCATACTACAGGTGGAATATTGATAATTTTGGAGGTATACAGATAAACATTTTAATAGTTACTTGTGTATTTTAACATGTATTTGAAAAAAATATGACTAGCACACAAGCTCCATGACATCATAAATTCTATTGCTTTGTGTGAGTCTAAAGTAGGTATTTGAGAGTAAGAAGTGAGTTGATTTAAAGAACAATGAGAAATAAATTATGGTATAGATGGTACATAATTATGGCAAAAAGCACAAAGATAGTACTGAGATAACTTGAAGTTTGGAATGCCAACACTAACCTGATTTTTAGAAAAAACATTCGGTCACTTCCTGGTTTGTTTATTTTGGGGTGGAACATCTGGATCCAGATCCAGTCGATCGGACAGAGGTGACAGATTGTCTGCTTTGGAGTTTCCTAGTTCTTGTCAGGCCATGATTTCCCCTACTGGAGCAAGTCATGGGGCTAACACAGCTGTCTAGTTAGTAGAGGGGCCACACGATGAACTGCTGTCCTCCAATTCAGGAGCCCTGAGTTCTGGCCCTAGCTTTGGCACTAAGTCACTACGTGACTCTGGGCAAGTTCTCTCCCCTGCAGTCTTCATCCCCTATCTGCAGAGTTCGAACTGAGCCAACAGTTTTCATACTATATTCTTTAAAGCTAAGGTTCCATACTTCCTGATTGGCCCAGGACAGTCCCAGTTTACACCTGTTGTTGCAGCATTACTATTGACAGGGTCTCTTTACATGCTCGAAAGTGCCCCAGTTTTGATATCAGATTATATGACTCCTTTACTTGCAGCCATCTCAAAACGTGACAAGATGTAGGTGCAGGGGTTGGGCATTAGGGGACATGAGCAGACACTGGTTAGGAGCCTCCCGTTTCATTCAGAACAGTTATCCTTTTATCTGCTTTGTGTGGTAGAGTTCTACATAAGATCTCATTTGGAAAAAGAAAAGGAGGAGGATTCCGATCCTTATAAAGATAACCAAAAAAAGAAAAAGAAAAGAAAAGAAAAACCTTTGAACTAGATGAACTTCAAGTTCTTTTCTAGCTCCAGTTCAGAGAGTTTGACATTCTGTGTATTCAGTCCCTGCGGGGCTCAGTCTTAAGATCCATAAGTGAATGAAACTGGAGTCATTTACATCGCTATTTGCAAAGCCTCAGGAGACAGAGAGCTAACTTTCCATTCCACCATTAAAGAGGGGAGACAGCAGAGCATTAGGATGTTGGCTTGTCCTCTTCTAACCCCACTTCTTTTTATTCTAGGTGACATCAGCACCAATAGACTGAAGACATATGCAGAAAATGAGGGTTTTTTTCTTCCACAGTTAAACGTCAGGTAATACTGCTTGGCAGGAATTGAGATAATCCTATTTTCATGGCTTGGGGAAGGGAGCCCTGGTTTTGACATTTCCTATTTCCTCCAAACATCATGTTGTAAAACTGTATTATCTAGGCCACAGGGAGTAAAACTAGGGTCATGGTAGCACCCACAAGACAATATTTCTCTGGCTTCCTCTGTTCTCTTTGTAGAAATACCAGTTACTCTCAATTCTTTCCAGATAATTTTGAGTATCCCTAAGAAGTGTCTTGCATGAAATCCAAAGATTGGCTTTCCACGTGACCAAGCTGGATCTGCCAATTTTCTTGCTGAGTTGATGTCTGATTGCTGCTGTCCCTGCTGGAGGTACTTATGCTACCAACAAGGCTGGGGCAGAAAGCGAACCTGCACATCAGAGAGTGTGCCCTACTCACATGGAGTTGGAATGCACGAGTAAAGAAGTAGGGCTTGGTTTTAGGATGCCTGGATTCAAATCATAGCTTTACCATTTGCTAGTTATTCAACTTCTCAGAGCCTCAGTTTCCACAGGGATAATAATGGTACTGGTTTCACTGGACTGTTTAAATGAGATGATCCGTGTAAAGAGTTTAGTACTTTGCCTCATTGTATGTTAGCTCTTTCTCTTATTACTACTATTATTCTGAATCGCTGCCTCCATCCTTTTCTGGTCCAGTTCCCAGGAGACTTTTTAATGTTTCATGTAAATAAATTTCTGGTAGACCTGCCCCACAATCCCTCCTCAGGAATCCAAAAGAAAACAGCTTAAGCTCAGGCTGCATAGAATTGATTCAAATTCCGATCATTTAGAATTTGAGCCAAATATTTAAAAATACATTTTATCATGTGTGTCACATAAATTAGCTTATTTATATTATTATACAAATGATACACATGTGATGACATTTAGATAATATAAAAACGTTTCCAATAAAAAACATACCTCCCACACCCCATCCCATTGATCCTTAACCCCACTACCTTGAGGCAACCACCTTCAGCAGTTTCTTGCATGTTCTCCCAGAAATTCTTCATGCACATACACTGATATACATATGTAATTGCAACAGGTATGAATATGCTCTATGATTTTGGCATAATAAAAATTTTGGCCCCAAATATGAAGGTTGATAGTAAATGAAATCTGTTATGCTTGAGGGATTCACCTTCCTTACGGTGGTGTAAGACTCGTAGGAGCTTAAAGGGAATGGAAAATGGGGAAAACTGGCTCCTGATTAAAGGCCACGATACTCACCATCAGCATGCCTGCTCTTCCTGCTGTGGGATGCTGCTGGCATCGCTGGTCCTCCAGCAGGGCTCAGAGAGGGTCCTCCTATCCTTCCTCTGAGCCCAAGCTCAGCTACAGAGACCCTCTTGCTTTTCTTAAGAACACGTGGATTTGGATCCACGATCCATAGACATTAAGAAGTCAATACTCCAGAAAGATTTCTGTAAAAGTCTTGAAATGTCACTATACTACTTCATCTCAGGGATTCTACCTCCCAGGTTGGACCATTCCCTCTCTTTAATCTAGTACCCAAGCTTCTGTCCCTTCTGGGAACACTCTTCCTGTATTTTCAGAAACATTGCAGAAAGGCTTAATTCCTTCCTCAGAGGATATTTTGGAGTGGAAATCACAGACATACTTGGGTGCATGACGAATGTATGAGAAGGTTCCGGAGAGGAGGCCATGTGGGACCCTAGGTGAATGCCAGTCAATCAGGATTTTTATCTGGAAACCACTCTGTAATTTGGAAATGAAGCTGGAAGCCAAGGTGGGAAAGGGTGGAGCTTCTTTGGGCTTTCAGCATCCCTGACCACCGCAATCTCCTCCCAGCGTGAGCGCACGGCAACATCAACAATGAGGCCAGCGCCCACTCTGCCTTCTCTGCACTATCTTCTCCATCTCCAGAAAAACACAAGAAAAATGGAAGGAAGGAAGAGACACAATGGGCAAAACGTTAGGGAACATTTGCCTTTTGCGGTTCCTGGTAGCAAGCGTTTCTGTTTTGGGGTACAATTTGTCAGAAGTTTAAAATATCACAGGATCCCAGGATGAAAGCTTTATGGAGGTCACACAAGACAGTCCATCGACTCATTATATAGATAAGGAAACTGAGACCCAGGCAAGTCCACAGAAGTGGAAAGACTCAAAGATGATGAGATCTGAAATAAATTATCTGAGGGGCTGTTAGAGAGAAGAGGCGAAAGGCGCAGCCAAGACCAAAGAGTAGTATCAGTCAGAGGCAGATTTCACTCAATAAAAGAAGATTGTTGACCTTCATGTTAACCTTCACAGCTGCTCAGAGACAAAGTGGGCTACTGTATTGGTCAGGGTTCGCCAGAGAAATAGAACCGATAGGAGAGAGATGTATATATTTTCTATATAGGGTAGGATAAATATTTATATTTATGCATAATGTAGATATTATAATGTAGACAAAATGTAGATATTAATATCGTATTATAAGGTATTACAGTATATCTTATAAATATTATAAGATATTTACTATAAGATATTAGTTCACACGATTATGGAGGCTGATAAGCCCCACATTCTGCTGTCTGTAGCTGGAGACACAGAAAATCCAGAGGTGTAGTTCGAAGGCCTGAGAGCCAGAGAGCCAATGGTGTGGATTCCAAACTGGGTCTGAAGGCCTGAGAAGCAGGCGTGTTGAACAAAGTCAGTAGAAGATCGATGTCCCAGCTCAAACAAGCAGTCAGACAGACTGCTCCTTTCTGTTCTCTCCAGCCCTCCACGGATTGCGCGGTGCCCACCCACACTAGGGAGGCCGTCCGCTTTGCTCAGTGCTTAATCCAAATGCTAATCTCTTCCAGAAACACCCTCACAAACACACCCAGAAATAACGTTTAGCCAGCTCTGTGGGCATCCCATGGCCCAGACAGGTTGATACATGAACTATCACAGCTACCTTTGGAGACTGGACTCCAAAGATAGTTGTAAAATGCCTCCATCTATTGGGGGTATTTCAAAATTGGAGAGTGAAACTGTTGGAGGGAGAAGAGGAATGGTGGGCCTGAGAGTCCTTTGAGAAACTTTCCACCCAGAGTTTCTAAAGTGCAGCAAAGTAGTCAGTCAAAGGAAGTTAGGATCCCTATTGGTGACTGACACAAATTGACCTGTATCTGTGGCCAACCACGTTCTAGAGGTGAAGATAGCAGAGAAGGGCATTTGGAGTTCAAGCAGCAACGTCACCACTTATTGTCTGTGTTCTTTGGGGAAAATCACTGGATAAATCTCTGTGTCCTCATTCAAAACAGGCAGTTGTGTTGACTGAACAAGATGCGAAAGTGCTTTGCTCACTTGCTGGTGTGATTAATAATATTTAAAGATGGAAAACAGCAGTGAAATATAGAATCATGCAGATAAGACTTCTGTGTGCTAAAACTATTTTTAAAAATAATGATTTCCTGTTACAGTGAAATCAGAATCTCAAATGATCCGTGTTTCTCTCGTGTGTGCAAACCAGAGATAATCCCTGGGCTTCCCAGGTGAGAAATTCTCTCCAGCTGAGAGGGAGCTGGGTACATAGGCTACTTTAGTATGTTGCTCAGAGAAATATTGACAACCTCCTGCTTAGAAACCGTGATCTTAAAACAACTCTAAGACCTTGTGCAAGACTCATCACTTCCCCTCTGGATCTTTATTTCCCCATTTGTAGAATAACAAGGATATAAAGGAGTCCATAAACAACTGATGGCTGACTGGGGGCTGGGCAATGTTGTAGATGGCAGAACAAAAAATGAATGAGGTCAGCTTCCTGCTCTCAGAGATTTTATCATTTACTGCAAGAGACAGGCGGGGCAACAGTTAAATATGAAGTTATAAGCACTGTTATAAAACTATCTACTCACGAAGCAGCAGATTACTGATAGAAATTTGAATGTATAAGTAGGAAAATGTCTCTATCAAGTGTATTGGGGGTTAGAAAAAGTATTTGAATTAGGGCTTCTTAACAAGACAAGAAGGAGGGAAGGGAAGAAGAGCAAACAGCAGGTGCAAAGGCTTAAAGGTATCAGTGAATAGAACAAAGCGGTTAATGGGGGCAAAAAAAGTCTGTGTGCTAGAGAAAGTCTAAGGAGAGCAGTGAAGGTGGAGAAGGAAATAAAGGAAGATGAATTCGAAACTGGTCTCTGTCTCCCCCATTAGACTGTTGGTAACACAAGGACAAGGGTCTCAGTCAACATTTCCTCTTTTTTTCTCCAGCAAATAGTAGGTGCACAAAAATTTTTGCTGAAAAGGTAAAAGAAAAGATCCATATGTCGTCAGAATCATAGCCATTCTATGGAATTTGAACTTTCTCCTACACCAAATAGAGGCTCTGAAAGATTGTTAAGCATAAAGGACATGTTAAATTGAATCTTTAGAAAAGATGGCCCTGGGTTCTGGGTGGAGGACAAATAAGAAAAGGTTGGGACTAGAAATAGAGATATCTGTTAGAACGTTGTTTCAAAATTTGAAAATTTGAGCGAGGAAGCATAAGGCTCTGCAATTAGCAGTAGCAGATACATGAAGGAAGGCTAAAGGGAAGGATGGCTAGGACTTGGGAGTGAGTTAATTATTGGGAGCAAAAAGCAGGAAGCATGAGAAATTATTGAGATGTCTCTCACTGAAAGTTGGTGAGTGGTATTCTGTTTTGACCTGATGAGTAAAAGATGCTTGTGGGTCATCTAGGAGAATGTGGCCCCATGGGCAGCCTGTGTCTAAGTTTCTTCTGGGTCTCTCATTCCAACCTGTTCTAGCTAATTCCAACTTTGCACTGCCACCCTTTAGCAAATGTTAATAACAGGTCCTGCCTAGACTCCTGCAGCACTGTCCTAACCATTCTACCCACATCTTCTCACAGTGGACAGAAGCTTCTTTCTGAAACAAAAATGTGATCATTTTATTTCTTTCCTTAAAGGACTTCAATGGCTTCCCATTACTCTTGGGATAAAGGCTGAGCTCTTTAACATGGCCTACAATCACCCCTGATCTGGCCTCTACCTCCTCCTAGCTTTCACCTTCCCCATACACCCTCACCCTCTCCGTGCTGACCACACTGGCCTTTAGTCCCTCCTTTGCACTCTGTTCTCAGCTACGGCACACACTCTGCACGTGGTTTTCCCTACACCTGGAAAACTCTTCCCTCCCCCTTAACTCCTTAATGCCTACTCCTCTTCACAACTAAGTTCAGGCACCCCTTCCTCAAAGAAGTCTTCCCTGATCTTCCTAATAATAATCCAAAATAATATAATAGCTAACATTTATTGAGTGCTTACTATATTCCAGGCACTTTTAAGAGTCTTACATGCATTTATTCATTTTATTATTGAAGCAACTCAATGAAGAATTGACTAACTATATCAATAGTTAGACTCTTATCAATACCATGTACCTCTCTTTCTTAGCACTTTAGCATAATTGCAATTTTATCTTTATCTGAATAACTAATTAGTTTATGTTTGTCTTCACCATCAGAATGAGGCTTCAACTGGTTTGGGGTAACTGAGAAGTATTAATAATTCCTATTAGACCAACCCTCTACAGTCAACATTGCCAAACTTTGGACAAAATGGTACCTGAAAGCACTAGAGAGTAAACATGAGCAGGCAGAAACTGAGCAGGAGTCTACATGTGGGAGAAGAGAAGGGGACTGGATGAGATGCCCAATTTTTAAGACTTTTTCCTCAGGGCAGGCTTGAATGGGCAGAAACTGGATGGCTAAAACTAAAAAAAAACAAAAAACAAAAAAACTCCTGTAGTCTTGATGGCTTGAGGAACTATAGGACAGAGATTGGCATTACCACACAAGTTAGAAGTAAGAGAAAATTTGGAGAGGGTAGAGCCACAGGGAGCAACTAAGTTTTGTGTGAAAACATTGTCCTCATCTCTGGTTGGGCCTGCAACGAGCATATGCAAGACTAAACCTAAATTAACAGATTGGACATTGAAACTGCCGCCCGCTACTAGAAGGATAGAATTTAGAGTCTGAGTTTAGACAAACTTATTGGCTATTAAAATGAAAAATCAATACTCAACGGAGGTTCATAACAGAATCCAGAGCCACAACAATGCATCATTCACAATATTCTCGATCCAATAAAAATTACTAGATATACAAAGAAGCAGGAAACTGTGACTCACACTGCAAAGAAAAGGCAACCAAACCAGCCTGACTCCGAGATGACCCAAATGTTGGAATCGGTAGACCAAAATTTTAAAGCTGCTATTATACCCATGCTCAGGGACGTAAAGGAAAATGATTGTTGTAATGAATAAACAAATAAAGAATCTCACAAAAGAAAAATGAACTATGAAAAACTCAAAATTCTAGAGCAGAAAAATACAATATCTTAAATTTGAAAAATTACTAGATGGACTTAGCAGAGGAGAGATGACAGAAGGAACAGCTACTAAACTTGAAATTAGAGCAATAAAAATAATCCAATCTAAAGAAGAGAGTGGAAAAGACTAAAAATAATTGAGTGCAATCTCTGTGACTTGTGGGACTATATAAAAAAGATGAACAAATGCATAATTGGAATCCCAGGAAGGAGGGAGTGAGAGATTGGAACAGAAAAAATCCTTGAAGAAACAAATTTACAGATAAATTTCGGATTTAAGAACGGTGAACCCCCAGTGTAGTAAATACACATAAAACCTTATCTGGGTACATCATAGTCAAACTGCTGAAAACCAAAGATAAAATTTTGAAATTACCCTGAGAAAAATGACACATTTCACTGGAGAACAACACTATAAATATTCTCTGACTTCTCATTAGAAATAGTAGATGTCAGAAGAGAGTGAAACTGTTTCTTGAAAGTGCTGAAAGTAAAATGAGAGAGAGAGAAAAGAAGGCAAGAGAAAGGAATAGCAGAGAACAGAGAGAAAGAAAAGAAAAGCAAAGAAAGAGAAAGAAAGAAAAGAAAGAAAGAGAAAGAAAGAAGAAAGAAAGAAATTAAACTTGTCAATTTAGAATTTCTATATCCCATAAAATTACCCTTTAAGAATTAAGGTGAAATGGTGAAATAAAGATGTTTTCAGATAAAAGAAAACTAGAGAATTTATCACCAGCACACCTATACTATAAGGAAATCCAAAAGAAATTCTCCAGGCTGAAGGGAAATCATACCAGATTGAAATATGGCTCTCTAAAAAGAAATGCAGAACACCAGAAATAATAAATGTGTAGGTAAATATTTTTTAAACCATTTTTCTCTTAATTTTCTTAAAATACTATGAATATTTAAAGCAAATGTTATAAGATTGAATTGTAGGGTTTATAACATTTCTATATGTAAAGAGCATGATAACTATAGCATAAAGGACCAATGTTGAGGGTAAACAAACTGGTATGGTTGTAAGATTTTTTCATTTAACATAAAGTGGCACAATATTAACTCTAAGGATATTGAAATGTTAAAAATATATGCTGCAATTCCCTATAGCTACCACTTGAATAACAGCAGTAATAATACAAAGAGATACAGCTAAGACGTCAATTGATAAACTAAAATGGAATTCTAAGAAAATATTACATTAACACAAAAGGTAGCAGGGAAAGAAAAATAGAAGAACAAAAAAATTATAGAACAAACATAAAATAAATTGGAAAATGATAGGCCCAGATCTCCATCAGAATGTAGGCTCCATATAGGCAGAAAGCATATTCATTTTTGGTATAATTTATCTGAAATGCCTGAATGAGCGGGTGAGTGAATGAATGCATGCATTTTGCAGAACAGCTCCTCCAGGTCCTGGGGGTCTTCTTGATGACTTCTTGTGATAAATCTGACTGTATTTCATATTTGTTGTTGTTCTACTTGCCAGAAAATTTTCAACATTTTGCATTAGTAATTTTTTTCGCAACTCCCTGAAATGTGTGGAAAGACAAGAGCTAAAAGTTGAATTGGATAATTCCTCATGTTGAAATTGCACAAATCCACTTGTCAAGAAAATATAAGTTCTGTTTCTCTACATGCAAACCTAGGCAAACCCTGAGTGTTGCTTAAGGAGGTCCTCTAGGATTTGGCGGGTTACTCTGGCTTTTGCTATGAGCTATGGCTGTCAAATATCTAATAATAAACACTTTGATCACACAATCAATTTTGAATCTTAGGGGATTTCAACTGTAGGGAAAAGTACAAAGTCTCCAACCAAGTCCAAAAGTTCCATGGCATAAGAATGAGGGCAGGGGATCCTTTTGAGAATCAAAGTTCTCTAAATTTTTCTGAAATGATATTTAAATATTCATGCTTAGAGACTCATTTAGTAGCCCAAGGGCCTCTTCTTTTGAAAACGATGAGTTCCCACTGAAGATACAGGTTTTTTCTTTTTTTTTTCCATAAAAACTGAGAGGTGGACTGAATGACAAATTCATTTAGCAGCTATTTATGGAATATTGACTGTGACCATTCAAGATTGTTTTTCTTTCCTCAGGTGAAAAATAATACCTAATTGAGTATCTTGCAAGGAAATTCTTTTTAACAGAAACCAGCTAGTATAGTACAAAGAGGAACAGATTGGGAGACTGTCATTCATGAGTAATTTATTTGATGTCTATTTTCTCAAAGGAATTTTGGAGTTCAGTAGGAGACCTGAGGTCAGAAAATCTCACTTTAACTCCTAACTCTGTCACTTACCAGAAGGATACTCTTGACCGCACCATGTGGCTTCTCTGAGACCCATTCCCCTCATCTGCAAAGTAGGAGCACCTTCTCTACAGACCTAAGATGAAATGAGAAAATAGATGTGAAACAGTGCAGTGCCAGATAAGTATGAGAGTGATGATAACCAAGAAGAAAAATGTAAGGAAAAAAATATCAATTACATTTTAAAAATTTGTTTGTTTTTCTACTTTAATGGAGTTTGAAGTAATATTAAATAGCTTCTATGTTTCACTTTGGTGTTTTTTACACTCCCTTCATGAATGAGAGTACCATGTTAAATAGCAAACCAATAAATCATACACCCAAATACATAGGAGTTAAATATACAATAAATATAGTATTTAAAATCATGGAGACATAAAGCTTAATTCTCTTTTTATCCATATGTAATGGTTTGGATATTTTTCCCCTTGAAATATCATGTTGAAGTTTGATCCCTAGTGTTGGAGGTAGGGCCTGGTGGGAAGTGTTTTTGTCACGGTGGTGGATCCCTCATTAATGGCTTGGAGCCATTCTGTTGAGAAGAGCCTTTCACCTCCTCCCCTCTCTCTTGGTTCCTTCCTCTTACCCTGTGATGCTGCTCCATTTCCCTTTCCCTTTCTGGGGAAGCTTCCTGAGGCCCTCACCAGAAGCAGATGCTGGTGCTATGCTTCTTACGCAGCCTACAGAACCATTAGCCAAATAAACCTCTTTTCTTTATAAGTTGCCCAGCCTCATGTATTCCATCATAGCAACACAAGATGGACTAAGACAACATGTCAATTCCATGATGATCAGAAACTTAAATACAAAAATGAAATAACAAAAGTACTAAAATAAAATGTGAATATACTGTATATATTTTAAATCTTGCTTGCAATGAGGAAATTTTTTCAAAGCAAGACACAAACCTTAGCAGCTATAAAAAGAGTGATAAATTTACCCATACAAAAGTTAAAAACTACTGTGTAGAAAAATAAACCGTATACATGGTAAAAATTGCAACACATAAGAAAGAAAAGGGACTATTTTTTCAGTATTAAAGATGTATGACAAATTTGGAAGAAAAACAGTGAAACCGAATAAATAATATGAACAAGTGATTCACAGAAAAATAAATGAAATGGCCTTCAAATTTATAAATATGATAGATCTCATTCATATTTAAAAAATGTAAATGAAACCATTGGATATCATTTTTCTACCTATAAGATGGGTGGCCTTGGTAATGATTTCTTGGATAAGACACCAAAAGCACAGGCAATGAAAACAAAAATAGACAAGTGGTATTACATCAAACTGAAAATCTTCTGTGCTAGAAAGTAAATAATCAACAAAAAGAAATGTAACCTATAGAATGGGAGAAAATATTTGCATACCATATATCTGAAAAAGGGTTAATATGAAACGTATATAAGGAACTACTATAACTCTACAGCAAAAAACAAACAAACACAAAAATCCCACCCTCCCCCAGATAACCCAATAAAAATTAGACAAAGCGCCTCAGTAGACATTTCTACAAAGAAGACATACAAATGGACAACAGATACATGAAAAAATGTTCAACATTACTAATCATCAGGGAAATGCAAATCAAAACCACCGTAAGACATTACCACACACCAGTTAGGATGGCTATTATCAAAAAACCAAAAGATAACAAATGTCGGTGAGCACGTGGATAACAGGAACCTTTGTACACCATTGGTGAAGCCACTATGAAAAACATAAACGTTCCTCAAAAATTAAAAATGAAACTACCCTATGATTTAGCACTCCCATTTCTAGGTATACATCCAAAGGATTTGAAATCAGGAGCTTGAAGAGATATCTGACTCCCATGTTCATTGCATTATTATTCACAGTAGCCAAGATGTGGAAGCAATGTAAATGTCCACTGACAGATGAATTTATCTTTAAAAAGGTGGTATATGCATACAATGGAATATTATTCAGTATTAAAAAAAGAAGGAGATCTTGCCATTTGTGACAACATGAGTATACCTGAAGGATATAATGCTAAATGAAATAAGCCAGACAAATACTACATGGTAGTACTAAATAGTAGGACAAATACTACATGATACTACTTATATGATAAATATAAAATCATCAAACTCGTAGAAGCAGAGAATGGTGACTGCTAGGGGCCAGGGAGAAGGGGGAATTGGAAGGTATTAGTCAAAAGATCCAAAGCTTTAGTTATACATAATGAATAAATCCTAAAGGTTTACCGTATAATACAGTGTCTATAGTTGCACTGTATTGCATACTTAAAAATTTTCTAAAAGGATAGATCTTATGTTAAATGTGCTTCTCTCTCTCTCTCTCTCTCTCTCTCTCTCTCACACACACACACACACACACACACACACACACACACACACACACACACACACAAAATATATAAGAGGGTGGGAGGAAACTTTCGGTGTATAGTTATCTCAAAACTCATCAAGTCGTATGCATTAAATACCTGTAGCTTTTTGTGTGTCAATCATACATCAATAAAGTGATTTTTTAAAAAAGAAGAAGGTGTTATAAGGCTAAAAACACAAGGAGGGAGCCAGGAGTAGGCAGGTAGCCCTGGGAGAGACAATGTATCATTGTGATTTTCAAACTCGAGACACTGACCAGCACCTTTAGAAGAAAAAAAGGAATTTCTCAAGGTCACCAGTGTTGACATGTTTCTTTTATTATGTTATTTGCACATACACAGACATAAAAGTAAGAATAAATTGCTCATTTTATTTTTGTACATAACCAAAACAGCATTAAAAAGTTATTAATTAAATGTACTGTAAAAAAATTATAAAAACAACTAAAATTTAAATGGCCAAATTAATTGTGATGGATAATCCTGTTTGGCAAGGTTCTTTGGAGTTTGACTTGTCTAGACTCCCTTGAGCCTCAGTTCTCCCATCATAGGTTTTCTATTTGCATTGTTGCAAAACTTTCATTTCCTAAAGATCCTTGATGTCATTTGGCTTTCACTTGAGACAAACGCACCACTTGTTCATTAAGATGCCTCTGTTTGTTTTCATTAACTCATGACAACGGAGGGAATTACTTGGGGCCAATTTGTTTGTAAACATAATGAAGGCAACCACTGAAATCTCATACATTAGTCATGTAGGTGACCAAGTATAAAAAACATTTGAGTGATAACATTCAAATACAAAATTACAACATTACCATAGGATACCCAAGAATTCAGGAATCCCTGAGACTCCATTGAGAAGCACTGGTGCTGCAGAAAGCTTCACTGCGCTAATAGCCTCTTGCTAAGGGAGCTGACCTTTCAAAGCTTCTGTTGCTTAAGTGACCATATCCTGTGCCTTATCACCCATTGGCCTTTCTCCACCCCCACCCTTCTGGCCTCCAATTCTGGCCACCGTGGGTTGGGTCAGGAAGGGAGGGTGCACTTGAGCCATGGGCATGCAATCCACTGGCTGGTTAGTGGCCATAAATTTTTAGATGCAAAAAAAAGGAGTTGGCAATATTTCCACCCTCTCACTTTTCTCCCCAAAATATGGAGGGCAGTTGCCAATTGACAACACACACAAATGCAGAAAGGTGATACTAAATGGAGGCTACAGTGCTATGTCCCCCACAAGCAGAGGGAAATATGGGGCCGTGGACACCATGGACATTTTGTATCACCCTTCAGTTGCAGGTGCCAATAAACCCAGCTCAAGTTAGTGTACGAAAAAAAATGCAATTGCTTTAAGATTGAAAAATCAGTGATTTCACCTGGAACAAGCCTTTCTCTTTCTGGTGATTCTACTCTCCTTCATGTTTGCTTTATTCTAAGACACCACATGATGGTAAGAAGGAAAGTGGACACATCTCTCTACCAACTGATAAAAGTCTTCTTGCATCTCGTTAGCTCTAACCAAGTCTATAGGCCCACCCCTCATGAAGTCTGTGAGATTTAAAGAGCCTAATGTTCTGATTCTCATGCCCCAACCTTAGAGTGATGAATTATGTTGTTAAGTCTTCCAAAAGCACATGGATTCCCAATGAATGTGGATGTCCTTCACAGGGAAACCAGGAGAAAGGTAAAGGGGCATTTCGCAGTGACATCCCATATCCACCACACATTCCTCTGGGCCCCAGTTTTTTTGTAAATTGATTATGATAATCCTTCTCTGCCCCCTCTCAAGACTGCTGTGAAAATCAAATGAGATAGTGCATATGAAAATGTTTCTAAACTACAAAATGCAAACAACATCAAGTATTATGTTTAAAGGGCCTGTTCTCTTCCCCTGCTCAAGTGCACAAGAGTATGCAAGCTGAATAGGCAGTTTCCACTCTACCGACTACAATTTTAAGTTTCCTGGGATCAGTTCCTCTTGCAGGATTCAAGACTATTCCCCTCATTTTATTAGTAGTTCACAAAATGCAAATATTCCTCATTTTAATGGCTGCTGCTAGAGCTTCATGGAGTCATTAATTTTTGTGATACTAAGGCTTTCCCATTATCCAAAATCTTTCACTTCACAGGCTTAGAAGGCATGTACAACTTGTATTTTTACTGGAATCTAGAATGAAAGAGAATGGATGCAGCTCAAAAGAGGAGCGGCCGAGAAAGCAAACAACTTCTGCACATTGAAGGCTTCCTTGATTTTGAAATGTGTATGATTCCGACAACCAAAGAACATTGCATTCCTTGAATGTCTTCTTTGGGACAGTGCGCCGCTGGAAGCAAGATTTGTTAGGGTAGATTGGCATTTCGATAAGCAACCTTTCAGGAGGGATGGTTGACAGGCGAGAGGGGCAACAGATTTAGAGCCCAGAGAAGGCTCGCGTGTGGTAATGATAACAGCGAAACAATGGGGCCAGCTTGCTGGGTTTCTTTGATGGGAAAACCGAGCCTGGATATTCCTGAAAAAAGTTGAAAACTAAGACACATATGGAGAGGTTCCGATGAGACTTTTGAGTTATAAATAGGAAAAAAGTAGGTGAATTTCCTGGATTTTTATAACTGTGTTGAATATCAATTCCATCCTCAATTCCAAGCAAATTCCATATATACTTTTGGCAGCATTTTCTGTATAACCCATGTCAACATAAGGGGGATGGAATTTTTTATTAGATAATATTTAGAGAAAGATGGTTTGGTAATCCATCAATTCCTGCACAATCTGCAGGCTGCCATAGCACAGACTGCATTTGCAGGAGTAACAAAATGGCACCTGCTCCAGATGGACAAGGACAAGAAGCTGTCATCTCCTCTGGGCTAAGACAGTGCTTTCCCAAGACTCAGAGCTGGCCCTGCATGGGATCCCACGTACAGGCACAGAAGACACACTTGCAGAGTGAAAACTTGACAACCTGTGAATCCTCCTTTGTTTGAATTGGGGGGAATACAAGGAGTAGAAGAGCCATATTTTTTGCTTTAGTCACCATTTTAGGGATCACCTCCTTAGAGCAGAAGTTCTTAAGGAAGGACCTGAATGAGAAATGACGGAAGGGACATTTTTCAATTGGGATGCATGATCCTCAACCCAAGGAATTCCTATTTAGAATGTCCTGGCTAAGGGCTAGACATGTGCATCTTGAAAATACTCCTTGGGATATGCCAATGCCCAGGACTGACTTCATTAGTTATTTCCCTGGCCAGCCTATTGAGATCGCTGGATACCTCTGCTTCCTTTCCTCGTCAAGTTCATTGGGTTTTTCAATATGTGGTTAGAAATAGCTTTTTGAGATGCCCCTTCTCCCGCCTTAGGACCTCACTGCTTAGTCGTCCCTCCCTCCTCTGAATTCCTTTACACTTTGTCTTGCTTGCACAACATTTATCACTGTGTTCTGTATTGCAGTTATTTATGAACGTGTCTTATCTCCCAACACATAAGCCCCTAAAAGGCTGAGACTCTGTGACACCCAGGGGTCACCCACGGGGGCCCTTGGGTTGCATCCCGCCTGTAGACATATTTTACTTGGCCTGCAGCATGTTTAAAACTTTTTTGATATTTGCCAGTTTTTAAAAATCAGGAGATATTCCCTCTTCCCCAACTCCCCCCACTAAATATAATGCCCACTGTGCAACCATTTTGCAGTGGAAATATCTGAAGACCCGTCAACAGGGGCGCCCCATTCCTGCATCGCTACTGTTAACTGGAGCTGAGCCGCCTTTTGCCCTTTCAAATGGAGGTTGCATTCTTCAGCTCACTATAGTCTCCATAACTCCCTATTGTCTTCCCGCTGGGCTGCTTCATCCTTAGCACGTTCCTCTTGGCACCTGTTAGACATTGGAACGTGTAACCCCATTAAGCACTTTTGATTTCTACACAGCGTCTGACTTTTTATAGGTGCTTCATAAATATCTGTCAAATGGCAAAACCAAAGGCTAAACTGCTCCAGGAGATGGTGCTTAAATTCACTTCTTTCCCTAAGCTGCCAGAGATGAGTTCATAAGAAAAACAAAAGACTCTATTAGATTTTGTATTGTGGCTTTCCCCAGTCAAGAATTATGAGCTGGTTCCTCATTTTCAGGAGCTTTATCTAAATCTCTTTACTCACCGGCTGCCAAAAAGCTAAGCAATCCTCCTCAGGCTGAAGGAAATGATACTAAACTTGGGAATTTCAGTGAGCAGGTTGTCCTTAACCAGTTTCTCTCTGAATTTTTGTGTAGTAGCCTGCTATTCATCAAGGCTTTCAAAATTGGCGTCATGTAACTCTCCACTGGAAAGCCCCTTGGGGGAGAAGTTTTTGTCCAGAAATATCCCGTTTTTTGACTGCCAGGATCATCATCACTTTTTAGTAGGAGCTATAAATGGAATAGTGCTTTCAACACGGATTTCTGAAATTCAGTCTTACCTCCTCAATCCCCTAATTAAAATCTCTCAACGTCCTCCATCGCACGTCCTCAAGTATACCATGTGAACTACTCAAGAAAATTTTAGGAGGCATGTGAGATATGTTTTAATTTTATTAGTCTTGTATTTATTTTTTTCTGGTTACCTGCTATTAATGGCAAATTTTACTGATTTTTTTTCTATATATAATACAGTGATAATATTGTTTCCCTTAAAAATAGTTTAAGTAAAAAAGTAAAGTTATTTAAAGAAATAAGGAAATAATAGTCTGGATGGAATGAGGATGTGGCAGAAATGATGAGGTTGCTACGGGGATAACACTTGTTTGGGAAACTTTGAACTTTAAGCTAAAGTCGGAGGCCCTTCCCTGATAGGTCACTGCGTGTCTCTTTGGCCTCGGCTCCCACCATATTCATTTCTCCTTTTCCATCACACATCTGAATATAACAGGAACTTTTTACAGTCCCTCAAATACACCGGGAGGTTTCCCAACTTTCCACAAATGGTTTCACAGATGCTGGGTCTTCCTCTTGGAGATCATTTGTGGTGCCCTCTGCTAGGAGTAGCCCTGGCTCCCACTCCCGCTGCAGCCCTTTCTTCCCCCATCTGGCTCGTATGACTAGTAACTTCTCATCCTTCAGCTGCAGCCACAATGCCACCTCCTCAGAGAGGCCTCCTTGGACCACCCTGTAAAATACGGGTCTTGTCTCCTATTTCCTCTCATGGCATCCTGCCCCCTCCCTTCCTAGTTCTTACCACAAACTGTAATTTTTTTTAAATATAAATTTCGTCTCTTATTTTATGTCTTTCCCATGACATTGTGAGTTTCTTGAGGAAGGAGCCCTTGTGTCCTGTTCACTGGTACATTTCCAATGGCCAGGAGAATGCTGGCCACACACAGGTGCTCAGGAGATAGACGATGAATGAGTGAATGCTCTTCCTGCCCTTGTACCCTGGTGGATTCCTCCTCATCCTGCAAAGTCCATTAAGCCCATGAGCTGCTCCTGCAAGAAGACTTCCTGCACCCTCCTCAACCAAGACAGGATAGTCGCTCTCTCCTTTGGGTCCACAAAACATCGTCTCCACACCACCATTATAGTATCCAATACAATGCATTGCAGCTGGATTAAAGGTCTCTTTGCCCCACAAGACTGTGAGCTTCTTAAATACCCAGCCCTCCCTCCTTCGTCCTACACATACGTCATCTAGCGCTCATCCTCTATTTCTACTCAAATCAAGGAAAACCGTCTCCTTCTAATGACTTTGCTTGTATCCAGAGCTGACTGGGGTGGGAAGCGAGGGGGGATAGCAAAGATGATGGGAAAACAGCTACTAGCATTTATGGGATGTCCAAGCTAAGGACTCACGGCTTGTAGACGTGCCCATAAATATACCTTAATAAAGATTTTATTTCTTGATGCTTACACCTGCAGAAAAAAACAAATTTCACCATCTAGTGGTAGAAACTTTGAACTACAGACATTCATTGTACATTTATTCTTTCTCCCACTCGATAGCTATTTAGCGACCACCCACTTACTATGTGCCGATAACTGACTCAGACAAACCTCTGTCTTCATTCAGTCACTCATGTATTGATCACTCCTTACGGGTTCACGGGTTCACGTTGTTTGGAGCTTTGGGGCTCACAGTTTGATGTCGACAGATTTAGATAAACAGACCCATGGGAGGTCAGGTTTCTTGGTGCAAAGGTCAAACATCTCCAGGCCTCCCGCAAGTTGTTTTTTTGGCCTGATCAGTAACTATGAAAAATATAAACAAGTTGGGGAGATTTGAAAATCATAAGATTCACATACACACACATACAAACACATGGACTTGGGGATTCTCTGGGACGTTCATAAGGTCTCAGCCTGCATTCCTGTCTGAGGAGCAGCACCTTCCAAAGGGGCTACTATGTCAGACCCACGCTGGTTATCCTGCCTACTCATTTGAGTTTGATCTCTTTCCCGAGATATCTAGACATTTTAGTGGTCTTTGATTTTCCACGTTTATTCTTAAAGAAGGACATCTCCAAATCTCTCTAATCTTTCTTCCAATAGGGCCCTCTTTCCAGCAGAGGCAATTATAACTCTACCATCATCGAATGGATAATACACTTCTTGATGACCCTTAGATAAATTAAGAGGCATTTGTTTCTCTGGGTTTCTGTTCCACTTAAAAATAATCTCTTTGCTGAAACCCCCACACTTAGTTATTTCCCTTTCCCTCCTTATTTGGTGAGAGAGAAGGCTCTTTTAGAGATGTTGACCATTTCTCCCTTATTTGATCAATGGATGTTTAACGGACGCTTCCTAAGTGCCAGGACCTCTGCTTCATGTGGAAGATGTAGCCGAGAAAGAGACACATGCCTCTGATGGCACTAGTGGTGTGGCCATTATGAAAAATCCCTGATCTCCTGGGAACACATAGGGGGAACACCGGACCTAATATGAGAGAGAAAAAGGGTCAGGGGAGTGTCCCTGGAGAAGGTAATGTTGAAGCTTGACCGCAGGAATTAGCCAAGGAGGGAGAATCCTGCACAGATACCCAGACCGGATTCAAGAGAGTCGTTGGGTATGGAGAGAAAAATTCGGTAGGTCCGTGAGCTCTGCCGAGGAGCACGAACTTTAGCTGAGAGTGATGGAAAGCAAGGAGAGTTATGAGCAAGGGAGTAAATGTTCAGATCCACATTTTCAGAGATAACACCATCTCTTAAAATCCATTTTAAGACACTCGACTGAGAGCTAAGGCTCTGGTTCTTCTGGGCACCTCCATACAAAGTTCAACTTTGTATGGGACAATTTTGTTGTGAAGGACTCCAGGAGAGGCACCTTTAACATCCTCGAGGCACAACTATGACAGCTGTTGCCCCGCCCCTGTGGCCTCTCTTGTTTTGCCCTCTAAATTCTTCTTGTTCTTGTTTCCCTTTCCTTGTAGTTCTCTCCATTTTCTCCGTAGTTCCCTTCCACTTTCCAGGTAGTGCAGGCATCTTCTTGGAGCTGCCGAGAGTTTGCGGTTGCGTGGAGAACCACAGCAACAAGGTTGTGAACTCCCCATCCACCCCAGGGAGCCCTTCTATCAAAAAGTTAGCTTCAAAGCCTAGTTGGATGTAGTTAATATGAAGCAAAAAGTCAATAAACATTTCTTTGGAGTCTTGGCACTGGAAGGCCTTTCTCTTGTTCCTTTTGCCCAATTCCCAGCTGGTTAGCAGACTGAACTTCTGCCTACCCCTTTGCTCCCCATGGCAGCTCCCTGCCATGACCCGAGACTACGGAGGAAGGTGAGGGACAGAGACTTAGGACTGAGAAGACACTTAAGCACTTGATCTAATCCCCCAATTTTCAAGAATGCCTTCCCTCTTCCAGACAGCATGTCAGTCGGTCTTCTCTTGAAATGAACTCTCCTATAGGGTCCAACACGCTTGGGTTCTGGTTTGAGTGGCTACAGTCACTGGCCATGTGGGCTCAGGAAACTTATTTCCCTTTTTGGAGCCCTAGTTTCCTTCTCTGAACAGTGGGAATGATAATCCCCATTCTGTCTACTTCACGGGGTTATTTTTGAGGAGGAGAAAATGACTCTCTAGACTCATGCAATCATTTACAAAACATTTATTGACGACTCACCCATGAGCCAGCCACTGGGGGATGAAAGCTCTTGTTAAACTGTAACGTGCTACACAAATATAACATTCTCAGATGTGGAAAATTCACTACCAACTGGGTCAGATTGGGTGTGTTTGTTCTGCTTCTAACACCTGGGTATTGCCCACACGTAAACACTCAAGGCAAAGCTTTAGTAAGAGACTCAATAACTAGAAAATATAGACTGGCATTAGAAAGATGTATGGTGACAAAGTCTGCATATATTTGAGTGCACCAGTAAATCCTGCAGCAGAAGGCCATGTGCAATAGGATGGTCTGTCATAGTTTTCCTATTATTCTAGCATTGACAAGTAGCACCCCAAACGATGGACAAAGAGGACCTAGTGCCACCATGTAAAGACTGCTGGCAAACGTAGAGGCCAGAACACTATTTTCCCCGCAAGTCCCCAGGGTTTCCTAAAAGTCAAAACTGGTCCTGCTACAGTGGGCCTTTCAGATTCCTCCTCCCTCCTTGTCTCCAGGCTATGTAAACAGAAGTCTAGGAAAGGAGGAGAGGGAAGGAGAAATCACAACAGGCGCCAGCCTACAGGGAGGGAAGTGTTCATGGAAGGACATGTAGGGTTGAGGGTCCCAGTGGGAAACACACAGGGCCCTCACACTAGAACAATTCGGGAAAGGTTTATTTGCAAAGAATAACTGCGAAGGCTTGTTTCGTCACCCAAGGGATGAGGGGAAGGAACTGCATCCAGAGCCAGAAGGAGAGAACCATATTCAGATCTTTTAGAAATCTTTTTCTGTGGTTGGGCAAGAGATAATGGTGGCCCTAATATAGAAGTGGCGGGAGAGTTGGAGGTAAAGGTGAAAATATGAGATATTTTGAAACAGACTTACCGAGGCTTGTAGGTGGAATGAATTATGAAAAAGAGAGAGAAGGTGGAAATGGCAACTTGTAGGTTTCAGGCTTGGGCAGCTGGGTAAATGGTGGTGACATTAATTTCTATGGGGAACATGATAGGGGAGTGGGGTTGGGTTGGACCTGCCAGGTTGAGATGACTGTAAAACGTCTGGGTGGAGGTGCCCAGTATTCTGTTGGATGTGGCATCTGAGGCTCGGAAGAGAGACTGCAGCTGGAAATACCATATTATACGCAAATAATGATAATTTTATATTTTAAAGATTGACTGTCTTGTAAGATTTATAAGATGCTGTGAAATTGGATGCTTAGTGAGTGAAGAAGAAACCATTTCTTGGCATTTTGAAAAATTGTCTTTGCCACCATCCTGGAGTTACGGTCACTCCTGAAAGAGATGATAAATGCTATCACGCTGGCTCATGCTAATTACTGTCCACAAAATTGCTGTTTTGCAGTAGAGGAAATTGAGGTCCAGAGAGGTGAAATATAGTAGCTATGATTATTATCCTTGCAAGTGACCAAAATCCCTGTTAAAACCAGCTTAGGTAAACAGAGGAATTGATTGTCTTAAATCCAGAGGTGATTTTGGGGGGTAGGCACAGTTTTCCAGAGGCTGAGAAAATGTCATTGAAACACAGTATCTCTACTTTTCTATTTGTTCTACTTTTTTCCATGCATTTATTGGCTTTACTCCAAGGCTGGCTGTTTCAAGATAGCAAGATGGTTACAGCAGCTCCAAGCTTCACAGGCTCATGCCCTGGAAGCTAATGAACTGTCTCTCTCTCAGAAGCCCTATTTACAGGTCCCAAGTCTTCTCATTGGCTTTAATCTGGTCCTGTTGTCAGCACTGATCCATCACTGTGGCCAGAGAGATGGGACCTGCCAATTGGATGGGGACAAGAAGAGCCTACTGGTCACTGGTAGAGCTGGGCAAAGGGCCAATTCCACCTAAACAGCAGGATTTCATAACAGAGGATGGGTATATATCTGCAAGTAAAAAACAGGGTGCTGTCACCTGAGGAGAGATGCCAAGGAGGAAAGAACAAAAATAATCTCAGGAAGAAAGGACCTGTTCAACGTCACCCAGCTTGTTAGTATCAGACCAGAGCTAGATCTCAGGTGTTCATTCCACCTTACTTTCTTCCACTCTTTCTGCCACTTGTTTGCCTTTTTTCCACCAATGTTCCCAGAGATAAGGTGGTCAGAGGCCCGGAATGGGTTAATAAAAGGAATGGTGGTGATAAAAACATCAGAGGGTTCTCAAGTCATTCAGGATCTTCCTTTGGTCCAGGGTCACCAGCTGGCTAAAGTTTGACTAGAGGGTAACGGGGGAGAGGCACTGCCCAGGCTGGCAGACTGGTGGGGGGGGGCAGTGAGTTGGGGAAGCTGCTGGAGACCCTGCCCCAGCCCACACTGCCCTGGCCTGGCAGAGTCAGTTAGTAAAGACCACGGGACTTGGAAGACCTGTGAAGGGAACCAGCCCACGGTGGATTCTAAAAGCATCTTCAGCTCATTATTCACTGTTGAGTTATTCCAAGTGATTGTCATTCTTTTCTCTCTGCCTTCTCTGTCACAATGTTTTGCTGGTTTGGGTTATTTTTAGCCCCATATGGGCCCTTGGGGATTACCAAGTCCAACTCTCTTGTTTTGCAAAAGAGAGAGAAATGAGACTCAGTGTTCGAAAGTGAGTTTATTGAGATCACAAACTTCTTATCAGAGTTGATGGTCCCACCCACGTCTTCTGACTTCTAGCCCAGGGGTCCCACTATACCTGGTTGCTTCCACATTACCTCTTAATGGTCTCAACAAAATGCATAACTGGCTTCTGCCTTGATAAAGAACCAGATGGTCTCCCAGGACTCACAGGTGTGAGTAATTTTTACCTTAGAAATAGGGTGCATTCCCAAAGAAGATTTACAAGATGGTCTTTGGAAATTCAGAAATGCAATTCCCTTAGAAAGATGGTTTTGTGTCTTTGTACGCTCTCAATCTCACTCACAAAGCTCACTGAACCTGAGATACACACCATAGTGAAAATTAGTAACACATGATCGATCGTTAATTCCTGCCTCTACTCTTAAGAGCTGGATACTGAACTTTGCTTTGGCACTTCTCCGTAAGAAAGGCTTTAGGGACGCCACAGGATGCTTATTCTTTGGGAATTTGCTTGCAGTCAGTCTGGCACCCAATGAATTTCTTTGCTCTTTGAAGAATAGCTTCACTTTTCTTTAGGGCTGTCTTCAAGGGCTTGCGATTTGTGCAGATGCACAGGGACCCACACTCAGAGGGCCACGTGAGTGGTTTAATGCTTTGCTGAGGCCATCTTGAAATTATGAATAGTTTTATCTCTGAACTTGCATTTTGTATGTAAAGCCCATGGGACAATGGAGCACCCACGTGAGCAGATGAGACCTCTGATCTACATGTCCACGGCCATTCCCTGCTGTCTATAGTGTTCACGATGCCGCACGAGCATGGGATTCAACTGTGCCTCTCCCTGATGCGTGCAGTGCAGCAAGAATCACAGTAAGGACAAGCTAAGTGTGTCGTATCTACCACTGAGTAAATGGGGGGCACTGGCAGCCCCAAGAGGCCATGCTTTCTGTTTGGTGGCATTGTGAGAAACATGAATTGCCAAGGACCCCTGTCATATTCTTTCTTACTTGTGTTACTTCCCTGTGTCAGCTGCCCCCTAAGGCTGAAATGATCAGCCTCAGAAGGAAAGGGAAAGGTGGGCGACCCATAGTTTCTTCTCGTTCAGTGGTCCTTCCTTACTCATCAGTAAGCTGAAGGTTGAGAGTGTTGGGAGAATGTGCACAAATCAAGAAGCGAAATAGGTGGGGTGTGGTGGCTCATGCCTGTAATCCTAGTACTTTGGAAGGCCACGGCGGGAGGACCGCCTGACCCCAGGAGTTCAAGACCAGCCCGGGCAACATAGTGAGACTGTCTCTATCAAAAAAAAAAAAAAAAAAATCAGCCAGGCGTGGTGGCGCAAACCTGTATTCCCAGCTACTTGGGAGGCTGAGGCAGCTTGCTGGAGCCCAGGAGTTTGAGTTTGCAGTGAGCTACGATCAGGCCACTGCACTGCAGCCTGGGTGACAGAGGGAGACCCTGTCTCCCTAAAGAAAAAAGAAAAAAAAAGAAGTGAAATAAAAACAGTTGAGTTTTTGCAGCATTTGCATTGTTCTGGTAAGGAGGAAGTTCCTATGCGTGTGTGAGCCACAAAATACAAATTGTGTAATTCAGTGATTCTGCATCAAGTTGAATGTTCTTCCATTTGCTCTTAAAACTCACATTGTAGAACATAAAAGTGAATGGTAAAATTCATGCCGATAATTTTAAATGTTCATTTTTTTTTAGATTGACATTAAATAGCAAGTAAAAAAAAAAAACCCACCGTAAGACATGGAAGAAAGAGAAAGCTTTATATTTGAGTATCTTTAGTGGCATTTTTTTTTCTGCTTTTTGAACAAGGGATCCCACATTTTGAGTTTGCCCTGGGCCTCCAAATTATACAGTCATTCCTGCCTTTCTGGCCTCAGTATTTAGCTTCTCGAATTCTGTGGCTTCAACGCAATAGCTTGAACACACTTGCCATTGTGATCTGGCATTAGTGCCCAACCATTTTACTCTCAAATATTGTTACTTTCATTTAATACTGTTTAATTTATAATGGGCTGTATTAGTTTGCTCAGGCTTCCATAACAAAATACCACAGAGTGGGTGGCTTAAATGACAGAAATTGATTTCCTCACAGCTTTGAAGGCTAGAAGTGCAAGATCAAGGTGTCGGCAGGTTTGGTTTCTTCTGAGGCTTTTTTTTTTTTTTTCTTGGCTTGTAGACAGCCTTCTTCTGGATGTGTCCTCACGGTCTTTTCTCTGCGCTTGTGTGTTCTTGGTGTCTCTCCTGTGTGTCGGAATTTCCTCTTCTTAAAGGACGCCAGTCACATTGGATTAAGGTCCACCAATATGATCTCATTTAACCTCAGTCCCCTCTTGAAAGGCCCTGTCTCCAAATGCAGTCACATTCTGAGCTACTGAGGGAGCAGCTAGTATCACATTTTGCAAGCCCACTCATTCATTAATTCAACAAATATTTACTGGTATTTCCTAAGCGCCAAGCACTGGGCTAGATGCTGAATATGTAAAGATGAAGAAAACAGGCAAGCTCCCTGCTGTCATGGAAATTAGGGGCTAGTGGGGGAGACAGACAACAAACAATCAAATTAAACAATCACAGCTGTGGGAAGCACAACTAAGGTGATGCACATAGGGCTGTGATAGAAAATTAAGTGGATGAGATTTTTGATAGGGTCATGGGTGGGGGTCTTTTTGAGGAGGTGGTAGTTAACCTGGTTGAAACATTGAGAAGGATTTCTTAATGCAAAGAGCTTGGAAGAGGAAAGAGCTCAGCAGAGGAAATTGCAAGTGCAAAGGCCCAAAGGTGAGAAGAGGTCAGCATGTTCTAGAGGGTGACTAAATGCCAGTGTAGTTGGGGTGGAGCGTAATGCAGTGCATGGAGCGAGATGGCAGGACCAGGATCATGTGGGGCCTTGTCAGCCTTAGATAACGAGTTTGGAATTTATTCTGAGCGCAGAGGGAAGTCACAGAAGGGTTGGCAGGAGGGTGGCATGATCTGCCCTGCAGCGTGGGTGATGGGCTGGCGCAGAGAAGGCATGGGAGATGGAGAAACTCCCTCTCCTGCAGATGTGCTATGACTGGCTGCTGTTCACACAACTTCTAAGCGGCAGGACTGGGCAGGTCCAGACTTTGTATTACATCCCATACACATGGAGGAGGGAGCCCTCTGCTGTTCCAAGTCCCTCTTAACCAGCATTGATTGGACGGCAGATCTAGAAAGTGAGGAAAGAACCTTCTTAGCTTTTCTGCAAGCACATTTTCCAACGATGTTCCAACATTTTGAGGTAAAGAGAAGGGGACACGAATAAGCTCCCAACTAACAGATTGAGTGTTCTCAGCAAAGCCAGCTTGAAAATGAAATAGATTGACCTTTTATTTTTAAAAGTAATTAATCACTACTTTACTGTTTTCTAAAATATACACACACACACACACACACATACTCATTACAAAAAAATTCAGTCAATGTAGAAACAAAAAAGCAACAAATTACTTCGGATCTCACCATGCAGAAGTAAAAAGTATTGGCATTCAGTAAAC
>NW_012151729.1:4106683-4129280 GCF_000956105.1 Propithecus coquereli
AAACCACCTGACTTTTCCCCCTCTGGTAGCTTATTTGCCTTTTTCTGCCTGACTGTCTAAAGATTTTTTTTTCTGTATCTTTATCATTTAACAGTTTAACTAGGAAATTTCACAATTTAGGACATTCTGTATGAATTTTTCTTGGCATAATTTGTACCCTTTTAATCCTTTAATACTGTTCTTTCTTTCAGGAAATTTTTCTTAGGTTATATCTTTAATTTCTTTCTTTCTTTTCTTCCTTCCTCCCTTCCTTCCTCCCTTCCTTCCTTCCTTCCTTTCTTCCCTTCCTTTTCTCTTTCTTTCTTTCTTTCTTTCTTTCTTTCTTTCTCTTGCTCTGTCACCCTGGGTAGAGTGCAGTAGCATCATCGTAGTTCACTGCAACCTCAAATTCCTGGGCTCCAGGGATCCTCCTGCCTCAGCCTCCCCAGTAGCTGGGACTACAGGCTCATGCCATGACACCCAGCTAGTTTTTCTATTTTTAGTAGAGATGGGGTCTCATTCTTGTTCAGTCTGGTCTCCAACTCCTGAGCTCAAGGGATCCTCCTGCCTTGGCCTCCCAGAGTGCTAAGATTACAGGCATGAGCAACTCCACTGTGCCCAGCCAATTTTTTTTTTTCTTATGTCTACTTTAATGATGCCAATTGACTTCACATTGGACTTTTTCTGTCTGTATCTTTTATCTTTATTTTACTCACTTTGTCTTTTCATCCTGCATTTTCTATGGTTATCCCAGCTGTCTCTCCCGACCATTTCAGCTCCATTTTCCTGTCCTTTACCATTTGTAATTTCTTAGATCTGTAACATTGTTGTTTGGTTTCTTAAGTTTTCTTAGCTCTGCAATCTCTCAAAAAGAACCTGCATTTTGACCATGAGTTTTATTTTCTTCCTGAGGGGTTTTGTTTGTTTTCATTTTGTGTCTTTCTTGCTTAATATAGCACTCTTTCTTGTAGCAGTAGATTTGCATAATTTTTGTACATTTTTTTTTTCATTTTGCTCATGTTTAACAGGGAACAACTTTGTTTATAGTTTCTCTGAAATGGCATAGATGGAGTCTCCTTAATCCTCTTCCCGCTTTATCTGGAACCATTTTGTCTTCCTTTCATCAAGGTATTGCTTTGAGAGCTTCTATTCATTTTTCAATTAACGAATATTATTTTGAATCCTTAGTATTTTTTGACTACCTCTGCTTTTGGGAGATGGGGCTGGCCTTGGGAGTTGGCATATCAGAATCTCTTTCTTTGCATGGCTGCCAAACCTCATGGTTGAAGTAGAATTCCTTTCCTCTCTGGTTGCTACTAATGAATTACTCACCTTAAAAAAAAAAAAAAAAAAACATTTCATGAGGTGTGGGAAGAAGTTTCTGTGATCTTGTTTTACTTTGCTCCCTTTACTTGGGGGTTAGATGTTGACACAAGAACCAGGTACATTTTTGGAAGGATTAAGTTACGAAAAAAGACATGTCGGATGATTTTTGCAGTCCCTTTTAACTGTACATTCTGAGACGTGGCTAATGTGACAGCAGAGGTCACCCAACCATTGAAAATTCTCATAAAATTCGTGAACAATTTAATATTAAATAATAAGAGGTGTTGCAATTTTCAGACCACTAGAGGTCAGACGTTGGCCACAATTTGAAGTAGTCCCATAATACAGTAAATAATTACTGTTGTCAAAGTGAATTATACTGGAGCTCATTTAAACTTCTACGAAAAGTGTAAGAGGGGTCCCATGTCTCTTCCCCTTGCCATCTATATCCACCCCCTCCTCACCCGTTAGGAGCTCACTTCTGTCAATCTCCCCAAGTTATCCGTACTTGAAAACTACTGCAGCACACCCCAATCCTCAGCTGACTGTGCCGTTTTGCCCCTGCTGTATGGAAAGATGAAATGACTTGTCCAGAGTTACGGCTGCACAGCTTATAAATTGTGAAGACCTGAAATGGAGCCCATTACCTCGAGGGCTCCTGTGTTTTCTGCAGACCTCTCCAGGAGAGCGAGCTCTTGCTACCGATACTTCATTTCCCGCCACAGGATTATCAATGCCAGCAAGAAATAAATCAAAGTCCTCCCTTCATCCCTAGCTGTTGGCAACATCCTGTGCATTCTGAATCATTGCTCTGTACGAAATCTTTTGTGGCCCAACGATAAGCCTCTTCACAACAGAGATAATAGAAACCTGCCTTTGCTGCCAAGGGTGTTCCGTTTGCCTCTCAGACTGGGTCTTGCTACTGAAAGCCCATCTGTCAGCATGGACTTGCAGCCTGTTGCTCACCAAACTTCTTGCATTTCTCATCCTGCTTCGCCAGTGACCTTGAGGCTTGTTTTTCCCTCTTGGGCTGCATGCTTAGCCTCAGCTCTTCGGTGAGACGTTTAATCATATACATGTAAGACAAATGCCTGCTCATCGCCATACTCAGGGGAAGCTGTGAAACCACAAAGTCGGTCAAACCCTGCCAAAGATTTCAGACTGGGATATAAAGTACTCCATCAGGAACACAAATTGGAAGTATCATTAGTAGGACTGGGTCTTAATAAAGAAGGGACATTTTATTTTTTCCATGTAGATTTAGTTTGGGCTATTCCAGACAATCACTCTTTTCTCTTGGGAAGTAGGTTGACTTAAACATTGTTGTTAGATTATCACAAAACCCGATCCCTCCCAACGGGCAGCAGGCAGGCCTGATGTTTCCTTGAGGTGGAGGTGTAAACATGATCTGCAGCTGGTGAGGTTTACTTCGCTGTGCATTAAAGCGTTCAGTGTCACCCGCATACATCCTTTAAGACTGTATCAACATAGGTGGAGAACTGTACTTTCCAGTGGTCTTATTTGGATCCCGGCATAGTGGGAGGCGTATAGTCTTATTATGAGGCATCCTATGGAAGAAATCAATTGAGTCTTGGATTAGGGGAGGAGGGTGGCTTTGCTTATTCATTTCTCTGGGGCTGAAGGGAGTAGTAAGAGCTTGGACTCAAGGGACAAAAAAGAAAAAAATAAACAAAGCTCTCATGGGGAGGTCGGCCAACCCTTGAACTATGGCTATGTGTAGGGAGAAGGGAAAACACTCCTCTACCTAAGGATTCTAAGAGCTGTGCTACCTAAAATCTAGTTTTAAATTTTCCTTGTCCTTACCTTATTCTGAAGATTTCAGTAGACATCAGCCATTGCAGCCTAGCATGCCCTGGGCTGTGGAGAATCAGGACAGGGGTTATGTCGTCCTGGCGTGGGCCATGCTGAGACAGGTGCCATATCCTTGGGGCTGTGTCCTTGGGGCTCTCTGTCCTTGCAGAGAGCCTGGGAAGCAGTTGTGGGATGAGAGATGCCCAGCAGAGGAGCCCAGAGCAGTGGCCCAGAGTGAGAGATGGCAAATGATAATCAGGGTGGGTTTGTTACAACATGGAATTATTCCCTGTGCATTCTCAGGATAATAAAGAAGAAGAGGCCCCAGATAAAATATGGTTGTGGTATAATAAATAGATAAAATATAGAATAAGGGCTCGAATAAAATTAATTGGCTCTTAAGTAAAAGGGGCATCCTTGATTGCTAAAGAAACTTGAGAAATTAGGGGCAATGTCCTGTTTGGTTGCCCATGGCTTTACATCTCCCAAAATAAATTCAAATGAATAAGATCGAGAGAAATTCAAAGAAGAAAACATTTCATCTTATGATTAATTTCTGGCTGGATCATACCTAAAGGAAAAACAGTGGGATCCATTACTAAGCAAACATACTTTTAGTTCTAGAGGGAAATGCAAGCTGTTTACATGTCAAAAAATAAGATCATTAAAACTAGAAACATATTTTCAGTAAATGAAACCAAGTAGGTAGCACAAAGAACAGCCTATTTAATCTTTTTATGGCTTTTAAAAGACGATGGGAAAACTCTGTCTTAAATAGTAGTGAATTTAGTGTTATAAACATAGAGTTCCAGGTCTACAAAATAAAATACAATACTCAGTATAAATGAAGCTGAGTGTAGCAATGTAACCTATGTTTAAATAAAGTATTCAATCTAAGGAAGACTGGAAAGATTGATGAATAAACACATGATGTTGGGAATACTTGGCAGACCATTTAGGAAAAAATGATCCTAGAGCCATACTTTATAGATGATATACTAGATAATTGTTTTTAACACACTCAGAATCTATTTCCCATTCTTGTGGTAATACATTTAGCTTCCTTTTGGGGACTAACCTTTCCTTCTGTGTGTGCAGCATGGGTGGAACTATAAATCAAGGTTCCCTGCCCTTTTCTTGTCAAGGGATGGCTGTCACCCAAGTCGGGACAATTGGAGCCTGTCCCGAGGGCCTGTGAATAGAGCAACAAGAAGAGAAGACACTTGCTGAGCACCTACCAGGTGCCAGGCCGATCTCCCTGCCCCCATGAGGCTTACAGTCTGGGGAGAGTATAGGGATGGGTGGAGGACAGTGAGTGTTCCTTCATTTCGCTGCAACAGTCCTCTCAGATCTGTTGAATGGTTTCTCCTCCCCAGATCCCCAGAGCTGCCTGGTCTTTTCCTCTCCAAGCCAAGCTCATCAGGTTTTACTGCACTTCTGTGAACTCTCCCCAATCTTTCCAACAAATGTCCTTCTTATTCAAATTATCCCAAGTCAATCTATTTCCTAAAAACAAAGATGCATGATACATTTCATATGGCTTAAAGAATTGATTTTCAAGCTTTAGCTGCATAGGAATCACCAAGGGGGTGATTAAAAATACATATTTCCATTGCCCTTTGAGAGCAGTCTTGATTAATTAGATCTGGTAAGTATATTGGGAATGGACTTTAAAACAAGCAAACAAAACAGGTAATCTGGTGCAGGTGATTCTTAAACCACTCTTTGAGAACCACTAGATTGAAAAGAGTTAATTGATATTTTTAAACATAGAAAGGCAGGCAGAAAATAAAATATTTATGGGATGAATAGAGGGAAGGCGACTTTCTACTGCTTTGAAGTAAGTAGCAGCAACTACAAAGGAAACAACATTGATAGAAGCATGTGAATAAACATTAAAATATTTGTAAATTGAAAGTTAAAATTAAAGGATAAGTAGAAACACAGAAAATGTTTTTATCAAATATGACAGCCTAATATCTATAATAATCTGTGATGAGTTCATTTAGATTTTTAATATAAATGGATACAAGGATTTTTTTTACATAAAGGGAAACACAAATAGTAAAAAAACACACATAAGAGAATGTTTACATGCAAAATCATCAAGCAAATGAAAAGTAAAGCAACATTAAAGCTGTTTAATCGTGTTATACCTGCTAACTTAATGGTAACAAAAGATTCAAAGGAATCCTGAGGCTACACTGGCTAGGTTAGGCTACAGCTATTAATATTATACTATTCTCAGGCCCTTCTGGTAGCAGCTTAATTGGAATTGAGAAAAGGTATAGTTCCCAAAATAATCAAGGTGGTCTTCTTTATTCTTAAAGTCTATGAAAGCTAGAACTCACGACTTCTAGTTTTAGGACTTATTAACATAAAGGGATAGGTCCCAACTCATCCCAAACTTCAGGAACCCCTTCAACCCTTCAGACATAAGGCCAGCTGTCCTTCATAGGACTAAGTGCCCAAGTCAACACTTCCGTATGGTAGAGCTGCCAGATTTAGCTAATAATCACAAAATCATTTAAATATTATGCACGGCATTCTTATAGTAAAAAATTATTTGTTATTTATCTGACATTCAAGTTCAACTAGGAATTCTGTATTTTATCTGACAGCCTTATCCCAAGCACACGTATGTCAGCCTTTCTTTCCCAGGAAGCTTGCGTTAGGACACCCATTGAATGATCCACGAACACTTCCAGCTTTAGGCATTAATGGTGCAAAGGCTTAGACCCTTGCTTTCTTAGGACTGTAGGACAAGGGCATGGCATTTTTCAAGCCTTCAAATCTGCTACCTCCACCAGGGACCCTGAATTCAGAATCTAAGGTGATTCTCAGCTGTGTCCCTTGATACAGACTGGATCCTGTAGCCAACAATGACTCTAGCACTAGGTGGGTTCTTCACCAGCCAAAGACCAGGCCAGAGGAAGAATCAGTCGATTTCTCTGAACTTCGGTTTCTTTGTGTGTAAGGAGTGTGGGTAACACCACCTCCCTTGAGTGGAACTAAGAATATATAGTTTCATTTGTTTGTGTCTGCAAAAACCAAACCTAACCAAACCAGACAAAGTCCCCAAAACCAAAAACTGGAAGAATAAACGAAGGATAAATCAATGTGACTACCTATCAGGGTTAAGAGTGGGAATGGGGTTAGACAAGGACAAAGCTAGGAGGGGTACTTCTCCTTGTATAGCTTTTTGTGTCATTTTTATTTAGGAACCACCCTGGCAGTGCTCTTGTGAGTATGAAATGAGGTCATGCTTGTACAGCGCCTGGCACACCCTGGGCTACTTGTAAAATGGTGCGAGTATTTCTACTGCAGCACCCTGAACCTCCCATAGGGGACCTGCTCCTTGTCTGGTACTTTATGGTCCATACACTGAGAAATGACAAAAGCCATCATCTGTATCCTCAGGGAGCTGGTCTAATATTTGTTCACTCTGAAGCCTGTGGGGACTCTTGCTTCCTGTGCTTTCTGCACCATTTCCTTCCTGCCTCCCTCCAGCTACATCAAGTCCAATTTGGGGCCTCATGACTTAGTGCCAGCTCACTACTGCCTGTCCCCTTTTCCTTTCACTAGTTAAATAGCCACCTCTTCATCTATAGCAGACCAGTAACTTATTGTGTCTTAGATCAAGCTATTCTAAGAATAGCAAGTGTCAAGATTTGTGCCAAGGAAAGGAGCTGGCTCTGAGCAGATATGGTCATGTGGGAAAGCAATGAAGTGGGGAGATTCAGGAAGCATTTGATTAATACCAGTAATTTAGAGATTCATGTGCCATTTCTGGCTTCCAGAAACCTCCCAGGCTGACTTCATCGGGTTTCTGGGAGTATCTCTCTGGATCAGGGTTTATATGTGATGAGATTTACTTGCCAGTAATGAAAGAGAGAGAAGAAAAGAATGACAGAAAAAGTTGTGTTCCAGATTTTGTAAGATGGCCAGGAAAGGAAAGAGAAAACCAGAGAAAAAGACTGAGGGACTTAGGCGGTAGATGAGGAAATGGTTTCAATATCTCAAACTCAGCATTTGAGAGGGGGACACACACCTTCACTGTGCCCTTGCCACTTGCTTGCTGAGTGACCCCAAGGCAAAGCCTTTCTGGGCCTACAAAATGAGGACACCAGAAGGTCCTCCATGTCCCTGGAAAATCATGGAGCCTCAGTGAGTCTATTTCATTAACTGTAAATTGCACACAGCAAGAGCTATTCTTGGGAGTTAATTGAGATCATAAGGCAGTGATTGGGACTCTAGACTCAGGATGCCTGGACTAAAATCCCAGCCCTGCCACTTGCTGTTCTGTGTGACCTGGGAGCAAGTTCTTGACTCAGGGGAAAGTTAGTCAGTTCTTTATTCCAATTTATTTATATAAGAATAGAGATACAAAGTATTTAGCACATACAGTCGTTGTAAGGACTAAATTAGATAATCCACGTAAAACACATGTAGAGGAATACTTGGCACACAACGTGTGCTCAGTAAATGTTTCGTGGAGTAGTGGTGGTGATGTTAGCAGGAAAGGGTAATGAATGCAAAGATCCAGTGCAAAGTCTGGCACGTAGTAGGCCCTCAGTAGCTGGTAGCTAATATTACTCTGGCTCTCCCCATCCCCTAGGGCCTGCCCCACTTCCAGCCTCTCACTGTAACAGGAACCCCATCCTCACCAGCTGTGTGGGCTCAGAGTAGTCTTCTACCCTGTGCCAAAGGGAGCAATGTGAATGGGCATTTCTTGTTCATACTGGTCACGATTTTTCAGTTCTCAGGACTGTATATATGCCTTGATTTTTTGAGCTTATTATTGTATCCCTACCAGACCCAGAGCCTGGAAGTGAGTTCTTTATCTGTCCATGATGCTGATTCCTCCTACATGTGGCTCATTTTATTCTCCTGGAGTCCTGCTTCAAACTTAATAGACCTATTAATAGACTATGGTGCTGCCATTCTCATGACACAGAATAGTCTCTGTGCATAGACTCCTGCTATAGTTCCCTACTCTCTGCATCAGCCACCTTGGATATCTGAACTTGCTGAGGCTGGGTTGAATTAGCTACAAGCCTTCTGCCCACTTCTGGGGAACCAACTCCTTGCCTGGCCTAGGACACTTCCCTTTATTGACTGTTCTTGCCTTATATTTCCTATTTTCCTGGTCCCAATTCAAATCATTTATATTATTTTCAACTGTGAGATTCTATTATCCCTTGTTGAACTCCAGAGTGTATTATAATTTCAAAAATAAGTTTCTATATTGTAGAGAAGGAGCAAATGTCAACAATACTTCAGGAGTGTTCCTAAGCCTGAATTTCTTTGTGGCTCAATGATGTAGAGGTATCTGGAGGCATAGGCTTACTTTTTTTTTTACTCCATATTTCTTTAAAAAGATATTCTTGAATAAGTATGTCCTGGCAAAGTCTTAGTGCTTCTCTCTATTACATTTTTTACTTTTCTAGAGGAAAAAAATGCAGCAAACTCAGCTATCATCATTTTCATGCCTTAAGATATGGCATTTATGAAACAAATGTTGGACACTAGTACAAGTTATATTTCTGATGCTGATGTATCATGCTTCAGCAAGAAATGTTATTTGCTATTTCCATTCTCCAAGTGATATTTCGAGAAATTTGATTGAATTGATCCATTTAATTTAATGAATCCTGGACTTGAAAACATTGAAAGTTTGGGCACTTAAGTGAGAAATGCAACACTCAGGATACAAATTTGATTTTGTACTCTGAGATCCCTCTATCCTTGGTTCATGCATAAATGAATTTTTGAATTACTCAAGATTTTCGTTGTTGAGTATGGAAAAACCAGTTAAAACAAAAACTGGGTTATTTGAGCTGGAGCTATTATCTCTACCTATGTATATGTTTGAAAACCATCAGCATAAAAAGTTAAACATGCATGCTGTGCAATATTATGGAAAGATTCAGATGAACATCATTCTTATCTGTTCTCAAAAAGCATTCAGTCTAGTGAGGGGGGAAGCTAGAAATAAGACAATTGCACTAATTCTTACAATTTCCATTCCCTACCAGCACAAAACACTTTTCCATAAGTAATGTACACAAGAAAATGAACAAAATAAAGTATCTGCCTTTGAAGAACTTACAGTCTTACTTAATGATACACAATTCTAGATTTAAGGGGTACAGGCAAAGAGAGATTTTTTCTTTTTTCCATCCGGGAGTTGGTGGTTGAGAAGGATTTTGACATGTAGTATAGGAAGAGTTTAAGATTTAAGGAAGAGTGTGAATAAAGGCACAATAATATGGCTGTATAATATGTGTCCAGGCACTGTGGCTATAGGAAAGGAGATTTATCATTGAAATAATTGGTAGAAGTATGGTCAGATTATGGAAGAAGGACACTTCCAATTTTCCTTTGTATAGTGCTAAATTATAAAATATTTTAAATAAATTACTGAGCATAGACAATACCTATACCTGAGTTTTAAGGAACTCAAGGATGAAATTTTGGAAACATTGGCCAACATATCTAGTTGCACTGGGAATTTTGCAGATATAGAAAGAAGTATAAATGTTAATAAAGAGAAAGAAGCCAGTTAGTTGGCTCTCCTCCATTTGGTGGGATTAACTCATCCTTAATCGAAAATGAGCTTGGCAAACACAATGACACTAATTAAATTTTCCTCCAAACCAGCTTATAGACCAGAATTCTTACTTAGCCATGTTCAGTGGGGATTCTGCCAATCAGGATAAGTAACAAGTGTCATTGACTTGGGCCTTTGCTTATTGATGAGAGAGAATATCCAGGCAGAAGGTAGCTGAGTCAGTACAGGATTAAAATAAAAGAAACCTGGTATTTTTAATCATCAAGCTGGAACATTTAGATGAATGGCCATCTTTTGCCTGGGTAAAACTGCATCTTACTGTCTGATAAGGGTGATTAAAATTATAACCCTTCCCAATGGGCAGTACTAGAGTCATGTTGACCATTTTAAATCAGAATTTTCCATGTTTATAGACCCATTTTCATTGGGCTATCACAAAACTACATATCATATATTGATTGCTTGGGTTATATTTTAATCTCCTTTATTATCTTTGAGAGACAGCTTAGTCTAATCAGCAATACATTTTTAGAGCTTATTCCTTCTGCAGATGGTAATCTCATCTGCTTTACATGGCTTCTCTTGGCTTTAGTTTCGGAGGGTGACTCATAAAAAAAGACAATTTCATTGTTTATTTTCTTAGTATAAAAGTCATACACATTTGATGTAGAAAATTTGAATATAAACATAAACAAAAATACTCCAAATCTTCTATAATTCCATAAAAACAAAAGGAAATATATTACATACCATTTATAACTCACTTTTGCCAGAACAATTTTAAAAAATCTTTCTATTGTAAACTAAAAATAAAATCCTAAGTCCCTCTCGACTGATTAAATGGACCCCTTCTTGGCCAAGGAGACCCCAGAGAAACCTTAACAACTGAGTTCCCAGCCGTGACAGGATGGAAGGGCAGACACACCTCATTATACCCCCTCTCTTTTGTGGTTTAAATACAACTGACCAGTATTAATATTAACAGAGATCGTAAGACTGACAGAACAGACTGTGACAATAATATACCACATTATAAACAGATCCTAAGGCCATGCCAGGCAAAAGTTAAGTCTCACACCCCTACACTTAAAGAATAAACTATGTTCTGATTGCCACAAAGTTTTTCTTTTTCTCTAGCAGCTAAACAAGCACTGGCATTGAGATGAGCAATATTAAAACAATTGGCAGCTCATCCACCCCCAGATGCTGACCCCCACCCGCTGTTCCACAAGCCATAACTACAACTTTGGACAAGAGACTGATTTTAGTAACTTTCTTCTGAAAAGAGACAACCAACCATGGACTGATGCCGGCCAGTTTTACAGAGGCTGTGCACTTGACTGCCTTGTGTCCCTGCTTTACCTTTTGACGTGCAGGGACTAATTGTAATATTTAAATGTTAAGTCTCTCCCCCAGGGTGAACAGGGGTAGAATACAACATGCATATTTATTCAATATACATACATTAGGATCACCTTCATGAATATTCACAGCTCCTCTTATAACCTGTTGAATATGTATTCTTGGCCGACCTATTCAACACAAATTCCTGTCTTACTCCTTCCTCCTTTCTTCAAAGTGCCTGCTGGAGGATACGCTTCCCAGCTTTGTTAAGCCACCTTGTAGGCTATGACTTCTTCTCAAGAAATAAAGCTCTCCTTTCCAGACGTATAAGTTGCGTGACTTTTAAGTTAACACTATGTAAGTAAGTATCCAGGTATGAGATTCTTTTTTTAATAGCTATATAGTACTTTGTTGAATACATGTGCCTTGGTCTACTTGACAAATCTCATGTTTTTGGATATTTAGAGTGCTTAAACATTTTGCTTCATTGAATACTCTTGTAGTTTATGTTTATTTGTATTATTTTTCCACTTATCCATGGTTATTTTCATAAGATAAGTGCTTGAATGTGGGATTGCTGGGTCAATCTATGAGCACATTTAAAGGCTTTTGCTTTAAGTGATATAGTACCATCACATTGATCTTTAGGAAGTTTGTACGATATATATTCTGAACTGCATTATATGAGAATGCCTGTTTCCCTAGATGAAATATGTTCTTTTCTTACTTTGTCTCTCAATTATGTGCTTTTCAAATTTGGAAACTATGAATTATTTTATAGATGGCAACTGTCTAAGAAGAATAGTCAATTTCCAATATCATTTCTATCTGTGTTAGTTAAGTTTGTTGATCAAATGAATTAGGTAAGGAGATTGTTTTTAGATCTAGTAGTGCCAACTTCAAAGTCTTTAGTACAATGAAAAGAATTAAATATCGTTTTAAATGACCTGGCTTTGAATTCTGGCTCTAAAGTCTTGAACAGGTATAATCCTTTAAGTTTTAGTTTTCTCATCTGTAAAATGAGGATCCATTCTGCCCTATCTATTGGTAGGTAAACTAGACCATGTGGTCCAGGTGTGATTGATCCCATTTCTACTTAGAGGGATAGACCTTGATTGATATAAACCTAAAAGTATAATCTTATCTCTCTTACCTGGTAACTGGTTAAGGGATGAGCAACCTGGTTTAAGCCAATCAACACATAGCATTTGCAATAGATTGTATTATGTTCAAAATATTTCAAACTCATACCATCTGGATTTTTTTACAGAAGTATTTTACTTTTCATCCTATTGACAACAAGCTTAGACAATGACTTTCATTGCCCTATAAAATGTGAGTGGAAGTTACGTGTGCCATTTTCAAGTGGAAGTTTTAAAGACTTCCACGTGATTCTGCCATCATTCTTTTCCCTCTGCTACAAGATTAATATATCCTAGAAAGTGGCCGCTTCTTCCATCTTAGTCTCAAAATGAAGAGGACATGGATCAAGTCCAGCTGATCTGCCAACATGAAAGTTGAAGGAGAAATAAACCTTTGTTTCTTTGCAAGCCACTGACACTTTGGGGTATTCATTACCACAATACAGCTTAGCCTGACCTGACTCATGCAACATTCCTTGGGCCAAAGTAAACACTTTTCAAGAGTAGGTGCCTAACCTCATTTTGTTTGTTAGGGATGAAGCCCAAAGTATTTGTTTAATATCTGAGCAAAGAGACACTCTCTTTGGATGCTGTGATATAGAGTGTTGCCACCAGACACTTTACCAAATGCAGTAGCATTTTGTTACTGTGATAGAAATCCACAAGAGGAGGGAGAAAACAGACAAGAATAACACCAAGATAACTGCAGATAAAATGGAGACAATGCCCTAATCTTGAATCAATGCCTGAATCTGACATACCTTTGAACTCTTCAGTAAAGTGAACCAGAAATAATAAATTCCCTTTATAGTTTAAGCCACTTTGAGTTGCATTTTCTTCTAATTGCAGCCAAAAGCATCATGGCTGATTCAAATGTCTTCCACAACGTGATTAGCAGACACAATTTAGGAAGCGTAAAAACAGGACAACACCATGAAATAATAATTTCTGGCAAGTGTATGTGCTTGCTAATGGGTAACTGAAAGAGCAGAGAGGTGAAACTTGGAAGAGCTCCTAAAGATAAAGAATTCTGAGATTAGGGTGCGATGCAGTTATTCCCCTATGAGGTGGAAGTTGAAAACAGCATGGGAATAGGCTGAAGAGGTCATTGCTGGTTTCACACAGGCTGCTTTCTCCAAGTTCTCAATTCTGTTCTCTTGTTCTTATAGCTCTGGTTAGTGCTTCTTGTGGCCTTAGCTGACCTCACAGGACTTCCTCTCTTGCCTGCTTAACTAGGTGTCCATTCCCAGCCCACTGTGTCTCTCACAATCCGCACCTCTCGCAGAGAGGCCTCTCCCCATGGTCATAACTCGACTGTAGGGGGCTTAATTAATTAGCATTTGTGAGATGTTTCCAGCTCCTTAGTGGATGAGAGGTAATTAGGAAAGCAGAGCTGAGAGCTTTTCATTACCTTCTTCTCTGCTGGTCTCTTTTCCTGCTTCTGGAGAAACTGGCATTGATACTGACTTGAATGAATGTAAACTTGCTATCCTGCTTCATTTCATTTGTCATTAAATGGATTCCAAAATCTCCCAGAAACACTTTATAAGGATCAGTCATTTCTCCTATAGACTAAGCAAATTCAATGTTGATCAATAATGCAGTTTTATAATTGCCACAAGGGCCAAGTGTTTGAAAGCGCAGAGGGAAATTCCTGGATTCTTACAGCCTTTTCTTACAAGAAATCTCCTTCCCCTGGCCAACTTGGATGTCAAAGTTTCCCATCGTCCCTACCTAGTCATCCCCTCCCCACAGATAATGCACTCTTCCTTGATTATCCTATAATTTAAATGTTGTGTTCTCTTTTTCATACTTCGATTGAAAATTTTTTGTCCTGCTTTTCTTATTTTGCCACATGGAGAATGAATCAATTAGGAACTTCATTTGGGGGCTAATAACAGAAACCTGAAATAACATGATTCAACAAGATGAAGGTTTATTCCTCTCATACATAGGCAGTCTGGAGGCTGACTTTCTATAGTCGTTACAGTAGTTCTGGGAAACCATCTATGCCCTAGATTTCTTTTTGTTTGATTGTCATTAACATGTAGCTTCCATCTTCAAGGAGCAAGATGGCCAATGCAGCTCCAGACATCAAGTCTTTATTCCAGGCAGGAAGAAGAAGGAAAGCGAAGAAGGCAAAAGAGCCTCCTAACTGAATTGACACCCTTTCTGAAAGCCTCATCCCAGATCTTAGTTACGTGGCCATCCCTATCTTAAGGTGAGGCTGGAAAAAGTTGTTTTGTATCAATGCATGTTGATGCCCCATGACAAAATCAGGTTTCTGTTATTAAGGAAGAAGGGACAGTAGATAAGAAGCAGGCAATTATCAGCTCCTATCATACAGCATTCCTGACCTGTATATCTTAATAGTCCCTAAGTCAGTAATAGTTACTAATATTAGTATAGTGCGTTAGGTTATCAAATACCCCCCTCCCTAATAGTCATAACTGTTGGGGTGCTCGGTGACTGAAGAGAACACAGAGATCATTTTACCTAGAAGAATATTGAGACATATTTATTTGCCACCTGGTACCCAGCAATGATCCATCTAGAATAGATGCTGAGAAAGAAGGCTTTTCAAACACTTCGGTAAGCTGAAACGTTACACTAACTTTCCCAGACTCCTTCCTGCAGCTTCACCTGCAGTTACTCTGGAGCAAAAGGGATTGGTGCTTCTTGTCTAAAGGCCGTGTCCAATCTCTTGCTCTTCTGGTTGGATTTATGTCACCTACGGTATTGCCGGCAGTGTATTTTTAAGGGTGAGTTGCGTAATCTGTTAGATGTAAATTGCGCTACATCCTAACAGAGAACACAGGAGCCCATAGTGGGATTCTAAACTTGGAGCAACAACGGCAACAACAAAGCAAGAGACACTCATTGTGTAACTATTTGGCCATTGGATATGTTCAAAATCTTCCTGCCCTAGGGAGATAATGACAGATGGTTAGGGGGGCAGTGTAGGGAAGAGACAGGTAGGAAAAGACTGGACAATTTTCTGAATTCAATGTAAGGAAAATGCCCAGTAGACAGCAGCTAAGCAGGTGTTCAATCAATATTAGTTTCCTGTGCCCTTTGTGATTCTGAGTCTAAGAAGTTTATGAATTGCCAGGGAGACAAATTCACATAGGCATTTCATCTCCACTAATTTCCGTGCCATCGTCCAGAAATACTGAGAAAAAATGAGACAAAATTGCTGAGATCTTTTCACACCACAGATTAGAAAATTTTTCCTCTGCCATCTTTTTGGGACTGACCATTTAGTATTTGTGGGTTAGATCTTATCGAGAAACGATTTCCATCAGCAAAATGCAGCTTCCTCCTCTCCTACCACCCACTCCTTGCCCTATCTTGGCTCCATCAGCTGTTGTTTTCGGAAGAGCAGGAAGCAGAACTAACACACCCTTTGATTCACTTCTGGTGTCTACTTAAGGGGTTGTGGTTCAAGCTTGAGGAGATGTCATTTTTCAAATGAGGTCTCTTTGTCCTTGTCTTCTGCTGATGCTGTCTTAGAGCAGCCATCAGTATGCAGAGTTCAGAAGGAGTATCGTTGTTGGGGGAGAACATATGGAACCCAAATTTTACTTCTCCCCAGGAACATAAGCTGTTAATTAATGGCAGATTCTAAAGATTGTAACTGGTATATGCAATGTCACGCTGCAGAAAACTGAAAAATCCACTCAATGTATTTCAGCTTCATGTCATTCAGCCCATATTTGAGGGTAAGTAATAAGCCATTTGTTCCATACCATATTTAATGTAGTCAATTAATACTTTGCTTAGAATCCTTCACTGCATCTCCAACCCTTTGGAGAAATTGCAAATTCCCTAGCACAGCCTCCAAGACCTTTTGTGATTTGTTCCCTGGCTATCTACCTTTTCAGCCTCGTATGTTACTACCATGTACATTATAATCTAGCCATATCAAGCAAATAATAACAAAAGCCACATTTTTGAGCCGGCCACTCAACAAACACCTTACCATAAACTCCACTTAGCTCAAAGTAGGAATTTCTGGAAATGGGATTGCTAACTATGTTAAGATCTGTGGGGCATGCTCCCTATAGATGCTTCTGTACATTGTTGGTAATTGCTGTTCCATTCTTTTCAAATTTATTGAGACCGTCAAGCATCATTAGTCACAGTTTAGGCCGGTTTCCCTCAATTTGATGTCCCCCTAGGCTGCAGGGATGTCCTTCATGCTGTCCCAGGTCTGCAATCAACTCCTGATCGAAGCCCCCATGTGTGTACTTTGAGCTACAGTCATTTCCTTGGAGTCCCTGAAGCCATGGTGACACTTGTAGTTCAGCATGCATGTTGACATCTTCCCTTTGTTACCTTTAGGGAGGTCCGTAACTGTTACCTTCATCAGCTGTTATGGGTCAACACTGCTTGAGAGAAAGCAAAATAAATGGCAGGAAAATAAGTTAATAGCTCACTGAACTACATACCTTGATGAATACTCTCTGTTCAATCTGTTCTTGAGCAAATATGTGTAGAGTATACTGCAAAGCATCCATTATATGTAGTGTACTGTGATGATTTATATGTATATGCAAGTGTATCTTTTAGCAAAAATATCTCAAAGACAGCTTTATAGTAGAAGAGCATCTTTAAATAGGGCACAGCTATATATTAATTTCCTTATTTAGTTTCCACCAAAATCCTGTGATTTAAATGAATTAAATTAAATAATGTTACTTTTGCAGATGAGGAAACTGGGGCTTGAGATCATTTAAGTGATTTGTTTAAGGTTATATGTGGCAGAGGAACTTAACCACTACACCAGGGGTGGAAAACTAATAGCTTTCACTTTGAAACTAGCCACAGATTTTTTTTTTTTGGAGGGGAGGGGAAAACACAGTAGATTTTATTATTATAATTTAAAAATATTCGAATTCACTAATAATTAATTCCATACACCCCACCCCAATGCAAAGCTGGACTTCTGATGAAAAATCAGAAGATATGGGACCCTGAGTCCTGCCTCTCATGGACTGTGGGAGCTATGGAGGGGTTGCCCCTTTGAGAGGGGCGTGGTTTCCTCGGCTCACCGCGGTCTGCATGACTCTCTCTTGTCTCTCCCTGGACTCAACCCATGCCTCTCATTCGGATTACCTGCCTGGCTCAGGTGGCCATTTGAGGTTAGGGCCGCTGTATAGATCTCTCTTTCTGTAGTTCCTCCAAAGCACCATACAGACATTTTCTTCCTTCTCAGTTGCTCATTTTTCCTTTCTCTCATTTTTACTCAACCTCTACAATCCACTCCTTTGCTGCCTCTCTACTACTCCCTCTTACCAACACTTTCCACCCCTGCCAACTCTGCCTATACTAGCGCCAGGGGTGGGGTACCTTTTCATGTCGGAAGGCCACATCAATTTAGCTGTAATCAAATAAGGCAACATTCAAGAAACTTCAATTAAAAGTGTACGTTATTTTGCAAGAATCTCACTATTATGTACTTAATGATTTCAAAAAATGAAAACTATCTGTTAATTTTAAAGTTAGCAAACCTTTTAATGACTTTGTTATGTCTGCTTTTTGTTGGAAAACATTTGAATATTTGGTTGCAGAATGGAGGTCCACAGTTTCAGTTGATCCTCGGTCTAGATGGGAATCAGTCATTTGTGACCTTAAGGGCATCTTGATTTGGGTTAGGTAGGAGAATGTAGATTTGCAGCAATAAGTGGTTAAAAAGCAAGAAAGCATTTTTTTGGGCGTGTTGCCAGAGGCGTGGGTATTATACTACGTTTTTCCATATTTCAATTGGATCTTTCTTAGCATCAAACAATGACTTTAAAATGCCGTCTACTGAGAGCTCAATCAATTCCATCTGTAGTTCTTTAGGTGCCTTGGTGATATCAACCAGGTGAGGCTGAAATGCTAATTTGAGTGTGATGTCGTGATTCTCAAAGTCAGTGAACCTTTCATTGTTTTCTCCAATTAATAGATCTATGACACCTGCATATCCTTCAGATGATTAGCATATATCATCCTGCTCATCAATGACCTTTGCTAACAGGGGAAAATGTTCATCAGAAATTTCCTTTTGAAGAAAAGTGTTTTGAAAAAAGATAGCTTTTTCAAAATGCTTGGATTTTTTTGCCACATACCATATATAGACTTAGTTTTACCTTTCAAAGAAATATTCAAGTCATTTTGATTTGACATGATGTCACACAGAAATGCTGCATTTCTCCAGAAATCTTCTTTCAATAATTCACATCGCTGATTCTATTCTTCATAAAATTTAACTATCTGTTCTCACAGAGATAAAATTTTGGCTAACACCTGTCCCTGTGATAGCCAACACCCTTTAGAAGGATATGGCAAATCCACACTAAATACTTCATTGTTCAACTTTAGCATGTTATGAAACTGATGAAGCCAGTTGCTTTTATACAAATATAGTTAACAATACTTATAATTTGTTGCAAAGTGTTACTTAAAATAGTAGCTTTAGCACAGAGATTTTGCTAATGCAAGTTACAATGAAAAGGAATGAGAGCATCTGGATCTGTTAATACTTTTTTTATCTGTGCAATAAACCAACCCTTCATGTTTTCCTGTCATGGAAAGTGCATGGTCTATACATACACTCACTGAATTTACCAAATTCAATACAACTTCATGACATTTATCTTGAAAGTTGTTGAAGATATCTATTCCCCATGTTCTGTTCTCAAGAGTGCCCAAAGCCAGTAACTTTGTAGAAAAGAAAATCTTCTGTCATGACCGAGTGAAGTATAAAACCCGCACCGAGTCAGTAGTATCAGTTGATTCATACAAAGCAATTGAATAATATATATTTTCCTTTTGAAGTATTGCATGAAGTTGTTCTGGTAAGTTGAAGGCTAATTCATATGCTGCTGATCAGTTATGTTTCTCCTTGAAAGAGGCAGTTGTTTGTACTTTGAAACGTTGTGGGGTCTAAGCATCCTACAACTTCGACAATGCATTCTTTCACAGTTTCTACAGCACTGTATGGCTTCTCTTTTCCCCCAAGTATATAAGCTACTTTGTAAGTTGCTTCGGTGGCATTATTTCCAGGTCTCATTACTGCTTAAAGAATTATCTTTGCTTTGCTTTTCATCTTTTAATTTCTGCAATATAACCTTTAGCACCTCTCCCTCTAATTTAAAATATTTGTGGTCCTTAGGAGTGCTATAATGCTGGTGAGCACTGAATTTCTTTAATGTTGATATTGCAGCATCACAAAGCAAGCAAATCATCTTATCTTTAGCAGAAACAAGATAATACTGCAATTTTCAATCCTCATTAAAAAATCTGTTTTCTTCCTTCAGTGTTCTCTTGGTCTTCTTTGACATGATGAGCTGTCAAGCAGACAATTAGAAACTACTGTTGAGCTGTGCGACTATTCACAAATTCCACTTCAAACAGAAACACAGTGCACCATTGTCAATAGAATGGTACACACTGGCGTAACTTGACTCCCATAAACTCTCACCAACCAGCCTGGTGCGGTAGTGGTACCCGTCAGGTGGAGGAAGTTAGAACTATATCATTAGGGTGGCAGCCGTCAATTTAGCCCTTATGGCTTACTGATGTTCTAATTGTGCTGGTCAATCTGGGAAGATTATTTTGTTGAAAATTTTTATTCTTTGATATTTTAAATATGTTCATTTTAAAAATAAAATAAAAATGTATTAATAAAAGGATTTGTTCTGTAAAATTTGGATTCAGTTAAAAGGCTGCACTTAAAGACCTAGAAGGTCATGTGGCCTTAAGGCTGCGGGTTCCCCATCCTTGTCCTAGGCAAACATCTCTCTCTTCAATTCTTACTGCCGTGTACTCTAAATTTGTCCTCTCAGTTTGTTCCCCACACAATGCCCATCCTCTCTTGCTCAGCAAGGATTTGAATGAATGGATGAATGAATGAGAGGATGGATGGATGGACAAATGCATGATCTGTTGACTCGAACTCAGGTGGAAACCACTTTCTACTCCCCCTTTCCAGAATAGAGGGAAATGGGTGTTAAAAGCCATTTGCAGTGACCCGCCCTTGGCACTTGATTGGAACATAGCATGTTGGTCTGCTTAGCAAATGCTTCTCAACCAAAAATATCCAAGAGGAAAGGATACAACTTTTTTTTTTTGCCTTCCCAAAGGAATTCAAAGTAGTAAATATTATTAAAACACAGATAAAGCTGAATGGTCATTTAGTGTTTAGAAATTAGAAAGAGCAAGCCTCTAGGATATTAGTCATTAACTATAATCAAATGCCGAATTTAGTGCTGAACTTCTAGTAGTGAAGACAGTTCTATTGCACTTAAGAGAAACATTCATTAAACAAGACATTATACTAACCAGTAGGTTAAAAAACTGCCTCTTTATCTGATCACTTTACCAAAATATTTTAGGTGACTCTCTTGTTTTAACTGGGCAGTCTGCCATCTTCAAATAATCATATTTTACATAGACTTTCCCAACAGACTTCTTTTCTTCCTTTGTAACTTATTGCAATTGTGCATAATTCCCCAACCCAACATTAATTATGAAGTTAAATGCCACCCTTTTCCTGTCTTGTCCTTTTAAAAAACATGATCAAAGCAATACGTTCATATCATCAAAAATATGAAGTGGAAGACTCACAGTAGAAAACAACTGTCCCTTGTTCCTCTTCCCAGTTTCTCTCTCTCGTGGCTATCATTTCAAACGATTTTAGGTATATCTTATTTTATTAATACTTAATTTAATATTTTTAAATGCTATAATTTTACTGCTTTTTCTTTACCTATTAATTTTAGCTATAACCTACTTAACTCCTTGATAGTGGTTTAACTCTCTTATTCCATCCCTGCTTCTCTTCCTCCCCATATCCTCTCAATAGATACAGTATATACCACTATTTTCAAAATAAAATCCATCTCTGGTCTTTTTCACTTTTTCATGCAATAGCCCCCAAAGCCTCCTCGCTTCTGCCCTTGCCTCCCTACATTCTTGTCTCAGCACAGCAGCCCGAGGGGCTTCTTCTAAAATGTGAGGAAGATCTTGTTGCTTCTCTGATTGCAGCTTGCAATGGTTTGTCATCTTACTCAGAGTAAAAGTCCAAGTCCTTACAATGTCTGTCAAGGTCAAGGCTTGCATGCTCTGGCCCTTATGACCGTCTGATCTAGTCTCCTACTGCTCTCTCCTTTGCCCACATCCTTGCAGCCCTGTTGGTTTTCTTGCTATTGGTTAAGCAGCTCAGACATACTTTTCCCTACAGGGGCTGTCGCCCATCAAAATGAAACACTCTTCTCCCAGACATCTATACAGCCAACATCTTTGCTTTCTCTCAACGTGTGCCCCTGCCCTTCATTCTGTTAAACTTTTTCTTTATTTCAATAGCACTTATCACATTCTAACATACTGAGTGTACTTATGTATTATGTCTTCAGTTTATTGTCTACATCCCTACTCCTATTGAAAGACAAGCTCCATGAAAGCAGGATCTTTATTTCTATTTCCAAGGGCATGCCGAGTACCCGCCTAGCACATAATAGCTGCTCAAAAAGAACTAGATAAACGAATGAATCAGTATGATTACTTAATGTGACTTAACATCTCTCATGACTTCTAGTAACATTTTAGTTTCAAGTCCATTTAGTCTGATATCAGTATAGCCACGCCAGCATTCTTGTGATTTCCGTTTGCATGATACATCTTTTATCTAAAATGTGTCTCCAATTGATCCCTCCCTCTTCCTTGATTCACTTTCCTCCTTTGGCTTTCCATACACTTAACTGGTTTTCTATCCACTCTTCTGGTCTCCTGTCTTCTCACCCTTTCTTGCTGGTTCTCTTCCTTCCCCAGACTTAAGTGTGGAATACAGGTTTTTGGACTCATCTCTTCCCCATCTGCATGCACTCCTTTGCTTTCTCTAGTCTCTTGGCTTTAAATGCCACCTATATGCCAAAGACTCTCAAATCTCTGTTTTCATTCCACGCCCCTCTCCACGCTGATAAATCTGACTGCCTCGGTGACATTTCCACTAGGTCATATAACAGACATGTCCAGCTCCACAAGTCCAGTTCTGAGCTCTTGGTTGTCTCCTGCCCCAGATCTGTTCCTTCAGCAGCCTGATCCATTTCAGGTGATGGCAACTCCATTCTTCTAGTTGTTCAGCCCAAAACCTTGGAGTTCCCCTTACCTTAATTTTCTCACTTGTGCCTTACTTCCAATGAATCAGGAAATATTTTCAAATATCTTTTGAAATAGCTTTGAAATATGTCTAGGATTTAATCACTTTTCACCTTCTTTACTACCACAATCATGATTTGAGTTGCCATCATTCCTTGCCTGATTTGCTGAAATTGTCTCATTGCTTTTATCCTTTGTTACGGACTGAATTGTTGAATTGTGTCCCTGACAAATTCATATGTTGAAACCCTACCCCCAATGTGCCTGTATTAGAGGT
>NW_012151729.1:4130310-4132516 GCF_000956105.1 Propithecus coquereli
TATCCATATTGTTTTATACAATTGCTTTTAAAATCAGCTAAAAGAAGAAAGGAGAAGAAATGTGCATTTATACTCTGTCTTATAATTATATAATTCCCTTTATTGATGCTTTCTGGGGGTTTTTTTTGTGTGTGGGTTTATTCAAATTACTGTTTGGGGTCACATGCTTTCAGTCTGAAGAACTTCTTTTGTTATTGCTTGTGAAATGGCCTGCAAGCAGCAAATTTTTTTTTAATTTTTGTTTACCTGGAAACATCTTTGTTTCACTTTAATTTTTGAAATACAGGTTTTTTTTTTGGATAGAGGATTCTTGGTTGCAACATGCAACCAAGTTGATAACTTTTTTTTTTCCTGAGCACTTTGAATATGTTCTCCCCGTCTTCTAGTTTCTTTTGTTTCTGATGAGATGCCATCTGTCAGTATTATTTGTGTTGTCTTTTAAGTGATGAGTTGTTTTTCTCCTAGTGCTCTCAAGATTTTCTCCTTGTCTTTGACTTCAGCATTTTGACAATGATGTATCTGTAGATCTTCCTGCATTTATCTACTTATTCTACACGTATGTTGGTGTGTTGAATGGTGTCCCGCATTTCTCTGAGCCTCTGTTTGTTCTTCATTCTTTTTTCCCTGTGTTATTTGGATTGTATAATCTCTGTAGATTAATCTTCATGTAGGCTGAAGTCTTTCTTCTCCCAGTTCATATTTACTGTTGAGCTCCTCTAGTGAATTTTTCATTTCTTTTCTTGTACCTTCAATTCCAGAATTTCCATTTGCTTTTTTTTAAAATATAATCTCTATGTCCTTACTAATACCGATATTAATATTTTTTCTGTTAGAGGCAATATTGTCATCAGACCTTTCTTTACTTCTTTAATCATAGTTGCTTCAGTTCTTTGGACATATTTCTAATAACTGCTGTTAATGTTTTATGAAATTTGACAGCTGGTTGCTTTCAAAGGTAGTTTTTTTCTGCCTTCATTGTTCCCCCAGTTTATGTCATATTTTCCTGTTTCTTTGCATGTCTTTGCAGTTTTGTTGGAAACTGGACATTTCAAATAGTATATTGTAGCAGCTCTGGATTCTTCTTTTCCTCCCTTGTGACTCTTGAGTGCTTTTTTGCGTAGTGACTGGCTGGGTTACTTCAGTGATGTCTATCTGCCTTCCCCAGGGTGCTCAGCCTCTGCTGCTGCATGCCTGTCAAGCTCCTCATGCTGCTCTACTATTTTTAAACCTTCAAAAAATTAGGAATGGGTCTTAAATTCTGTCAAATGACTTATGGCTTCTATTGATGTGATTTTGTTGTGAATAGCTTTTGAAGTGAAAATATTAAGTAGAATGTATTTTCCTTTTGCTGTATTCTTCAAGCATGCCTGTATTCTGCTAGCATCTTCTAGCATGGAATGACTTTAATTTATTGCTTTATTGAATGTGTTTTTTTATTTATTTCAGCATATTTTGGGGGTACAGATGTTTAGGTTACATATGTTGCCCTTGCCCTCCCCTTCCCCCCCCAAGTCCGAGTTTCAAGTATGTCCATCCTGAATGTGCTTTTAATTGAAAAATTCATATCTATAAGAGGAAAGCTCACAATAGTTGTGTGTGTGTCTTAATCATAATTGGAATTAAGACTAGTTTTTTTTCCTTTTATAATAGTTTAGGTAGTTTTCTATTATTTTCTTTTTTGGGGAATGAAATGGGTAGTAAGTTACTATTAATATTTGCTACTTGGAAGTTTGGAGAAATTTTGATCTAAACAAGTATGCCCAAGTCTTATTTTGATAATGTCGTGTGAACACTTTTTCAATATATTTAGCTGGATATTCAAATTTCTTCTTCCTTATTATGATCATTTTGATATTTTATATTTTTAGGGTGAAAAATTGAAAGAGTATAAATAGCACAGGCCTTGCAGATCTGAATTTGAATTCCAGCTGCATCTCCTAGTAGCTAGGTGACCTTGGACATATAACTTCATCTCTTTAAGCTTCAGTTCCTATCTGTAAAAGGAGGATGAATATTTCTGTCACAAGTTATCATACTAACAAAAGAAAACACACACATAAAACACTCAGTACTGTGACAAGGTACATGGTCAGTACCCAGTAAGTGATAATTCCTTTGCCTTTGAGAAAAATTTATTTCACATGGAATTTAAAATGTATTAACATTAAACTGTTTAAAGTATTTCTTGATACATTTTTTCTGTTAT
>NW_012151729.1:4132610-4171534 GCF_000956105.1 Propithecus coquereli
TGTTTATTTTATTATGTTTATAGTTTTCTATTATCCTGCAGTTTTTTCCTCATTTCCTTGTCTTATATAATAAGGTGAGAGCTTAATTTTCTATTTATTTTTAAGAAGGAAGACAAGGATATAAATTTATTTCCTATTGTTTTGACTATTTCTTATAGCCTTTGATGCATAATTAATAATCTTTTAATATTCTCTATTATATTTTGAGCACATGATTAGAACTAGATTTTCAGGGGTGAACTGGAAGCAGGGAGGCTAGTTAAAGAAGCCAACATAACCATCTGCTGAAAGGCTATAGCCAACTACCTAGACTGAGAACACTAATTGGGTATCAAAATTTTGGGGGCCTAGAAATAAAATCAACCAATTTAATGCCTATGTGCACTATCTTCCTCATACTAGTTTTGGGTATGTATTTCATTTCATCCCTTCTGCAATTGAAGATATTGGAGTAGTCATATGACTTGCCCACAGGCATGGAGCAAGTATAATCCATTTCTCAGGAATCCTAGTTGAGTGTTCTCTCCACTGCTGTGCCATGTTCCTTATTTATAAATCTCTTATATGCTTATGTAGAGGCCAAATCTTATCTGGAGTATCAATTGTGAGCATCGTTATCTTTTAGTTAACTTTGTGGGGACAGGATTAGTTCATCCTTCCTTTCAAATGTTCTTATGATCCACTACCTTAGGAGAAGACATGGGTGTCAATGGCAGCAGTTTTCAAATATATGAAAAGGCTCACACATGGAAGATCTCACTGATCCATTCCACATGACTCCATAAGAACATGCGAGGTAAGACCAAGATATAGAATTTTAATAGTAGCTATGGTTAATTAAATTACTACATGACACAGGCTTGCACTGTACTACATGAACATTATATACATTATTTCAGTGAATTTTTATCACAGTCATGAGAGGTAGGTATTATTATTTTTATTCCCCCTTGTTTATAGATTGAGATACCGACACTTAAAGTGCGAAGTAACTCGACCCAAGTTGCAGAAACAGGGAGTGGCCCAGCTGGCACTTATATGTAGGCTCCTGACTTCAAAATATAAGACCTTATATTGTTTTTTGCTTAATTGTCCCTCCTGGAAGCTATAATAAGGCAGAATATTAATCAATACAAAGGAAAATATCAAGAATAATAGGAGGTGCTAGAAGGCTTGTGATCCTTCTAGAAAAAGAAGGTGGCATCTGTGAACTGCAAGGCCCTGGTACTGATCCTGAATAAGACTCCAGAATAATTTGTTAGAAATACAATAATATGTGATAGAAAAATCAGACTGCCTTGTGAGGCAGTGAGACTCCTGTCGATAGATCAGGTGGGATGGGTCTCCTTACAGACAGTCTGAATTTGGATGGGCAGTTTAACTCAGTGGTCTTTTATACCTTTTAAAGACTTTTTCAAATCAAATATCTTAAATATTAATTCTGATTTTATCAGAAATAGAAGTTAGAACAGCAGTTCTCAGGTTTTTAAGTGTATGGTTCACATTCAGACATTAGAAATTTAGAGCTCCCCTCAAGATATTAAGATATTCAAAAGAGCATCAAAAAATAATTACAATGCAAATATTAATCCCATGTATTGGCATCTTAGAGATACTATAGATGCATCCATTGCTATGTACTGCAAAGCTTCATCACCCATCAGCACTGTGGGCTCCTTGAGGAGAGCCCTGCCTGCCCTTTCCAGCTCCTCCTATACACACGCACACGGCCATGTGCCAGTGAACATATGCTCTTGCTCACCTGCCAGCTTGACATTAACATATATCAGTTATTCACAGGTTCTACCAACTGTACACCATTTCTCCACTCCACTCAATGTTGTACCTGATCAACTTTGCCACAGCAGTGTACATCAATATTTAAAGCAATGTTAAATTTGTACATTGACCAGCTATAGGGGTACAGTTGAGATGAGTCCATAGCACAACTGTTATATGACAAGTGCTATATGAACTGCTGCATTTTGACCACTAATGCTACCTGGGGCAAGCTGGTGGCTGATCTAAGCCTTTTCATCATTACCATCCAGGTACTAGACTTTATATCAGTAGATCTTGAACATATCTTAATTCACAGGGAAGACCTTCTCCCTATTTCATTTTTGGGTAGAATAACCCCTCTCTGAAGTCTTCAGACTACATGGGGAAATCTGGCTGTGACTCAGTGGCCATTATCGCTCAAGGCCATTATCCACAAGCCCCTGTTTCCAAAGTCATTCTCTTCTATTGACTTATTGCTTTGCAATCTAGGCAAGCCATTAAACTTTTGAGAGCCTCTATGTCTTTACCCATAAAATGCTGATATTGATAATACCTTCTCTGTGAGATTGTGCTTGTAGAGATAAAATGAAATAAAGACTGCAAAAGATTTTTACAAACTGTAAAGTGCCATGGAGGAAAAAGGGTTATTATTGTTTTAACAGTGATGTTCTGGCAGATCCTGGACTGTAGCTGAAAGCAGGCTGACTCAGAAGCAGGTTTGTAGGGGAGCTGGAAGCCTGCTGGGGCATTGCTAAGGAAACCAGTCAAGAAATACACGTCACCCAGCCCCATCCTTATCTGCCTACTCCAGAGTATCTACCAAGAGCACAAACAGTGCAAGGGACCAGTCATGGATAATTTGGGGAAGAGAACCACATCAGATTCCATTTAAGGAGGGAGAGACAGTGGGAGCAGGCTCCAAAGAAGGAAAATGTTTCTCTCGGTTGCAAAGAGAAAGCGCTTCCTGAACATTTCTAATCGACATGTGTAACGCCATCTGGAAGGCAGAAGGAGAAAGCTAGCTCTTAGGTTTCTTTTCAGAAGGGGAAGCCTTTGTCCCTGGCATCTTTTGGGTATTTGCAGGGAGCTGAAATGTAGTAGCATAAGCCCTGGGAGTCCCTTTGGGCTCAGCTGATGGATTTCACTGTCAACTTCTTTGCTGAATATAACAAACAAGTTGGGGTAAAAATGAGTCTTGTGACCCCATGAACTAAAATTATGGTGAGTCCTCTGTATTCCTTTGTATCTTGGCAACATCTTTCACATCACGTCCCTCTTTGCCAGTAATACTGCTCCTCTCATAGTCCTGATTTCTATGATGGGTCGTTTTTATTACTTCCTTTATACTTGAAATGGAAGATACCCAGCAGACGTACCGACCTCAGCTTTCCTAATGGAATCCTTCTTACCGGTCTCACCCTCCAGAGTACTCCTCCCCCGCAGCAGGGCTCCATTCCAAAGCATCTCTAGCTACATTATCTCTGTTGCTATCATTAAAAAGCTGCAAACTTCCAGGTTGCTTCTGACTCTTCTCATTCTCTTACCCAGAATAATGTCAATGAATCCTACTGATTTTATCTGCCTGGATCTTCTTAGCCAACTTCATACACTTGAGGCTTCCCTGATTTGGGCCTTCATTACGTCTTGCCTGTACTAAGGGTTTGGGCATCACTTCTAATTTCCAGTCACTTAAATACCTCTTCCTGAAGCTTCTAAAGCCACCTTTCCAAAAGTCAGACCCATGTGTGCCATTTCCTTGCTTGAACATTTCTGATAACTCCCTGATGCCTACAGAAGTGCACACTCTTCTCCGTGGCATTGGAGTGAGCTCCTTTTAGGGGCAGCACTAAGACTTGTACGACCAAACAAATGATTGTAATGCCAAGTGGGGCTTAATGCAGTGTGGTCTTGAGCTAAGCTCCTGACATGATCAAGATTCTTCCACAGAGGAGAAATGGTTGTAGGGAACACAGAGAAGACTAGATATGTAATCAAAATGTTTAATATATTTTTTTTTCAAAATTCCATTGGTCATTAGCAGCTATTTAGGTTTCTGAATCACTTTTGGCTTGGATAACTGGGACTAGCAGAGATACCACATGATAAATGAGGGATGTGTTAAATAAACAGGCTAGAAAATCTATTCCAGTGTGGGTTTGTAAGCATGAAAATTGGACTTAGGTTCATCATTATTGAGAGCAAGTCTGTGGGACTTGTTGAAGAAAGCTGTTTATGGCCTATTTTTAAAACTAGATCACACTCAAAAATTATATGTGTTTTGTTTAGTAGCCTATTTGTGTTTTTAACCACTATCTATTATTTATGGCTTCAGAAAAGATTTGGAAGATAAAAATCTGGCTCTTTAAGAAATAGAAACCTTTTACTGGAGTCTATTTCTAACAATTTTTCCATATGGGGAATGGCTTAGAAATCAGACTATAGGGTCCGTAGGTTGATAGACAGTTCAGATAACCACATGGAGAGAAGAAAGAAGAAATTGGGACCACAATAACTGATCTTGGTTGAGACTAATTAAAAGCAGACATATATATTCTCATAGGCTTAAAATTTTCAAAGGGTACATGTGAAATGATAAACAGTGATTACTTCTGGAAAGTTACTTTTGCAACCAGGTGAGATATTTTTACTCTTTATTTTATGCATTTTATATATGGAATTTGTTTAACAATGAGGATGTACTACTTCTATTAGAAAGTAATTAGATGGTTTATACATACTGTTATGAAAAGGATTCAAACCATATTGTTAATGGAAAAAAGTTATCAATATTATATATTGTATAATTCCATTTTTGTAAGTTAATATATACATATATATTCATATATGCATAATTACATTATAAATTTGTTAATATATGAGTATACATATGGAGAAGAAAATATATTGAAGGAATAGGTGCATTAAATTATTGGTTATGTTTGTCTTTCCAGTGTGAGAGATTTCAGAGACATTAACTTTCTGGGAAGTGTAGGCCTATTATGTTTTAATTTGAAATAATGAGCTAATATTGTTTCTATAGTCAGAAAAAATAATAAAATGCATTTCTTGTCAATTTCCAAAAGAAAACCCTATTTGATTGGTTTATTATAAAAAATCAAGAAGTATTCAAAGGAAAGCTGACAGATACCATGGAGGGATTTAGCTCCATACAATGACATAAAAAATGGGGACTCAATAATGAACCTAATGATAGCCTGTGTCAACCCTATGGACTAGGCAATCACTGGTTAGTAGCATATGGGCATAATCCCACAATTTAGAATTTAGTTGTTTATTTTTCACATTTGATCTAAGGTCTTATAGTTATATGTAAATTGGTATGTTACATTTTGTTTTGAATTAAACATTTTTTCATAAAAATATATTTAATTATGTGATTACAGCATTTTTATGAGGTCCAGTGATTCACTACATTAGTGGAAGCTGCTCTGCCACTTCACCTTGCAAGTCCTTATTCTCATTAAACCTTGATTTTCTCATCTGTGAAATGGGAATAATAAAAGAAGTTTGTTCAAAGGGCTGTTGTGTGGAGTAAATAGGATAATACATTTAAGTGCTTAGAACAGTGTCTGCAACAAAATAAGTAGCTGTTATCATGGTGATAACAATGACAATGAAAATGGTGATGACCATGGTGGTAATAGAGACAACAGCAATGGCGGTGATGGTAATGAAATTGCATGAAGTGACAGGGAACTTTGCACGAGGCAGTATTGCAGAGAGGAAGCAAAAATACACCCTGAAGACAAAGCCACTAGCTTATTCTGGCTCTGTCCTTTCCAACATTTTCCCCAGGAACACAATGGCCAAAGCCCCACCTTGGGAGAAACCAGCAAATATGATTCCAATCTATACATTCCCAGCTCATTAACATTTTCCACTTACGTGGAAAGTAGTATGTTTTTAGCCTCAAATCATCTCATTTGATGCTTGCAAAATTTAAGAGATATGAACTCTCTGCCTCATGTAGCTAACCCATATGAATCTCATTCCACACACCTGAGTGTGCAAGAAATGTCAAATGTTTTTCTTGAATGAAATGAAATCTGACTTTTGAGTCCCCATCTTGACAGCAGGACAGGAAATTCAGTTCCCATCATTTTAGGGGAGTTTTTTCCCCTTCCCTAGAGTCTCATGACAAATCCTCTGACCCCAGTCTTCCATGGTGGCCACTGATACTCATTCTGTCCACGCTTGCATGGCTCCTTAACTGGGCAGCAAGGTGCCTTATGTGCTGAGCTTAGTGGGAGAAGCTTTGCTGAGACCAGACTTTCCCTCCGAGAGATCCTGGTGAGGTCCTGGCCCCTCCTTGGAGGTGGCTCTGGGAATCAGGGCCCAGGTTCCTGCTATTTGTGGAACCCACAGACCTACGTCCTCTTGCCCATATTGAGAATTCCCCTTTTAGTATCCCCCTCCCCAGCACAGATTACTCTAGACCTCAGAGTATGAGAAAACAAGGCCTGCATGAGGTTTTGTCTTGAGGACATCTCCTTTTAGCCCTAAGTCAAAGAGGCATAAAGGGCCTGTTATGTTTTAGAAATCTGTGTGTATACGTGTAGGGGTTTTTATGCACTCAAATCTGTGTTAATGCACAAGCATTTGCACATCTGCATATTAGATGGGGTTTACGGAAGGCAAAAATAGAGTAGAACAAAGCATACTTTAATACCTTACATCATTTTGCCACACTTGTAGGGTAAATGCCAAATTGTCTGATTTATTTTCTTCTTTTGCTGCCTTAATTTGAAAGTTTTCTGTAGCAAAGAAACAACTTTAAATACTGGGGTGACAGTGATGTGACAACTATGAAGTTCTAGGATTGGAGGAGATTTTAGGGACCATCTAGGCTGCAGTTTTGATCTTTTTTCTTCTACAAAGCACTGTGCCAAGTTATTTGGTTATAAGCAACAAAACCCCACTCTGTGTAATGTTTGCCAATGAAAAATTTATTGGGAAGATCTGGGGTAACTCACACATCCCAGAGAAAGTTGACACACCAGGCCTTAGAAAGGGCAGGTCTGCAAATGTAGGGAGCAAATCTCTACAGCCCAATTTTATCAGTCAGCCAGGGCTGCTGTAACAGAATACCACCGACTGGGTGGCATAAACAACAGAATTTATTTTCTCCCAGTGCTGGCGTCTAGAAGACCAAGATCAAGGTGCTGGCAGAGTTGGTTTCTGGTGAGGCCTCTCTGCTTGGCCTGCAGACAGCTGCCTTCTCGCTGTGTAGCCTCTTCCGTGCTGCTCACTCCTGGTGTCTCTTCCTCTTCTTATAAGGTCACTGGTCCTACTGATTAGGGTCCCAATTCTCATGACCCCGTGTAACCTTAATGACCTTCTTAAAGGCCCTATCTCCAAATATAATCACATCAGGACTTCAACATATGAATTGAATGAGGGAAACGATTCGGTCTATAACACCAACATTTTTAAGTGTCATTTTGGGAGATGGATCTGCTCCAATTTTGTTCTGGGCTCCCATGCTTTAAACTTGCTTTCCCAGAGAATCTGTTTGCCCCGGCTTAGGCTGTGGACCCACCGCTAGGTCCAGGAGGCTTGGGCTCCCCTGATTAATACCCCCACTGGAACCACGAAAAGTGGGGACAAGGGTAGTTTTCTAAAGAAAAATTAAGGAACGCTATGAAAAGAAAGCAGATTGTGCAGAGGGCGAGGAATAAATGGTGGCTAGGCAAAAGCAACATTGGGCTACTTCTTCAATTGACAATGTAACTAGAGCCCCAGTATATAAAATACTAACAGAGGAGGTGTTCTGGGTTCTGTGGTGTAAAGCTTAAAAGCCATTATCCTACCACCAGTCACTCATTTCACAAACGGGGACATTAGGGTCGAGAGTGGGGAGAAGCCTTGCCCAAAGCTGCCCGGCAAATCTGCCCAAATCCCGGCAGAGGATCACAACCTGGACCTCCCAGCTCCAATCCTGGGCAGTCTTACTTTTGACATCATAATTACTGTGCATTCTATTTTTAAGCAAGTTTGAATTATTAACTAGAGTACACAGCTCACTGGAGTATTTTTAGGTGTTAAGCACTTATTCAAGGGTTTTTAAAAACAACGATATCCAGACAGTCAAAAAGAAAGATTGCAAACATTGTGGGCAGTGATTATCATTCATCGGCTGAGATCAGACTTCCTGAAAACTGTACTGTGCGTGGCTGATCTGCTGCCTGATTGGAACAGAACGAAGCCTGGAAGCTTCACCCATCAGTTCTCAAACTTGGCTCCCCGTCGGCGTCAAATGTGGCTTCCCGTAAGTGCTGGCCCTGGAGCTGTCTGACGTGGGCTGGATCCCAGCTTTGCCACTACCCAGCTGTGTGACCCTGCGAAGGTTGCCTTAGGTCGCCAAGCCTCAGCTTCCTCATCTGTAAAATGGTGACAATTTTATTTTCAACCTCATAAAATTGGGAGAACTAAACAAACTGCAGTCCTTGGTGAACAGTGTGTAGCACAGTGGCCTGGCACCTGATGCGCGCTCAAAAATGTTAGTGGTACAGACTCAACTAGATTCTCCTTCCCTCGATGTGGCTCTTTAGGCTTCCCAAAACCCCTTCACAGACACACCTCAACAGTCTACGCCAGCTCAGTAAAATCTGCTGTACAAATCAGAATCCCATAAGGTCACAAAATAAGTTATTTGATGAAAACAGAACTTCAGAAGTAAACTGGAATTGATCTGCTCTTAGCAATGAAAAGTATTTGATCCTGAAGGCTCACTATTGTGTTCAAATCAAACAGTGCTTAAAGGATCTGCAGAGAATCCTGTGCAAAGCAGAGCACGCTGTTCTCCCCTTTGAGGGTGGTCACTCCCTTCCAGTGGGAAAAAGGCCATCACCAGGGCTCACTCCATCTACTTGCTCCTCTTTGTGCATGAGGAGTCGGCAAAGCTGGAGGCCGAGAAACAGGGCAGAGGGACAATTCTTCCTTTCTCGTAGCCTCCTCCTTGTGGTCTCTGAGTAAGAAGAATAGATCAGGCAGGTCGTGGGCAAGGAAGTCTGTGGCTGGCAGAAGACACCCACGGAGCAAGTCCCTGCCAGCACTTGGGGAAACCTTAAAATTGACGTCAAACTTCCTGCTCTCCCAGGAGGGATCTGTTTCCAAGAAAACAGGTTATGATGAGTAAGAAAGCAGTGTTCTGATCAAATCTGCATGCAGATTGAATTGGCAATCATGCCAGGGTTTGTAAGAAAGGTGGCAATTTGGGAACAGGTGTTCATTTTTTCCAAGTTTTCCGGCAGCTAGAGAAAACTAGATTTGAATATATTTCTTTCTTTTTTTCATCTTCTGCAGCTACTAACAGTGGTTTTGGCTTGCCTGGTTTCTTCTCCTCCCTCCTTAAAAGACTGATACCTCTGGAGAGAAGCAAGATAAAATTACAAATTCTGTTATTAAAATGTCTTATTCAAATGCCCTCTCAGGTTATATACTCTGAGTTTCGAGGTTCCGTAAAAGAATTAAACTTGTGAGCTGAGACCATTGCTACAGAATTGGTTGGAGGGCAGAGGCCTTACGTAAGGTCTGGAAAGAGTCCTATATAGAGTTAGATTAAATAACAAAGGGGAAATAGTACTGGCACATGTTCTAAAAAATAAAAAGAGAAGGGAATTGATAAGAATAAGTTTTAGGAAACCTAGACTGTGGAGTTCTTAGCCTCTTGTTCTGGGTATCTGCTGCTGTGTACCCCAACGCCTGGACCTCTGCAAACTGGTGGGATAAAACACCACCAACCATTGTATTACGCTCACAGATTCCATGGGTCAGCATGCCAGGAGAAGCTTGCTTCTGCCTCACAGTGTCTTGGACTTCAGCTGGGAGCACCAAAGTCTTGAGGTGACTCAATGTCTGGGGATTGGAATTATCTCCACACTTTATCCCTCATCTGTCTGAAGGTTATCACCTTCTGTCCAGTGGGGCCTCGGTGGGGGCTGTTGGCAGGAAAATTTTATGTGGCCTCTCTGTTCCTTCACAGTATGATGACTGAGTTCCGAGAACAAGCATCCTAAAAGAACCAGGCGGAAGCTGCATCTCTTCTCGTGATATAGCCTGGAAGTCACGTGGTATCACTTCTAATCTCAGTTCTGCCAGCTTCAAGGGGAAGAAACACAGGCCCCACGTCTCAGCGGAGGAGTTTCTACTTCACATTGAAAGAAGAGCGTGTGGCATGGGATATTTGGTGTGGCCATCTCTGGAAAATGTGATGGGCTGCACCTCCCAGCAACATCGATCCAGAGCTTGAAACTCTTCTGTGGTTTCTGATCATCCGAACATGTTCAATGTCCTGCCATGGCCCCGCGCGGTCGGACTCCAGGGCTCTCTTTCGAACTCTTCCCTGCCATTGCTCTCTAAGCTTCAGCCACACCAGCTTCCATTCTGTGCCTGAACATGTCAACCTCGTTCTCACTTTGGAGTCTTCAAGCAGGCTGCTCCCTCTGCCTAGAATACTCTTCCCCTCTTCGCATTGTTCCTTCCAAAGGGAAGATCAAAGCAGGCATGCTTTCCATTTTAAACGCCTTGGCCCTGCTTCTGCAAGCTGGCAGATTAGCGTGGAGAAAACAGGCAACGAAGCTGAGCATGTACGCTTTTTAGCGCTCACACCCTACACCTCCGAGCCACTGACCCTAAGAGAAGGGTAGAGAGGATTTTAGCAGGCCAAATAGTACAGTCACCTTTTTAATCTTCCTGTGTCTGTGCAGCAGAAGGAGAGAAATGAGGATCACAGACCTCCGGCAGCCTTGACGTCATCAGATGCTGGGTGTCCGCTATGGATTCAGAAGATGAAAGATCCCATCAGCTGTTTTTTTCTGTGTGTGTGTGTGTTGTTGTTGTTGTTGTTGTTTGAATAGATAGGCCACTGCAACTGGAACCCAAATCCTCCCCGCCCTTGCAAGCGACTGCCTTGTCTTCGCAGGGGTGAAGCGGCTGTATTACAGGGAAGGAAGTGAAGGCTTCCACTGAAGCCTCAGTTATCTCTTAGGTACACCTGGGGCCAGAGAGCAGGTCAAATCACTTTTATAAATGTTGAAGACATGTTTCTTGGAAGCAATATAATTCCACTACGCTAAACATTTAAGCCCTTTCTTTAAGCAGCGACCTCAACACTGACAGTTTTATCTTCTCAAAAGAAACACTTATAATCCAGAGGTTGGTAAACTTTTTCTGTAAAGGAGCAGATAGGAAATATTGCAGCCTTTTGCAAGGCTGTGTCGCAAAATTCAGTTCTGCAGCTGCGGTGCAAAGGGAGCCACAGGCAGCACGTAAAGGAGCGGCCGCATCTGCGTTGCGAGGAAACTTGATTTATGGGCACTGAAATTTGCCCGTGTTTCACATAATTTTCACATGTCATGAAATATTATTCTTTTTTTGATTTTTTTCATCCATTTAAAATGTAAAAACCAACAACATCTTTTAAGCTGTACAGAAACAGGCAGCAGGGCTGGATTTGGCTCACGGGCCTTTGCATTTTAACTCTTTATTCTGGAATGCTCAGTGCCCTCCCATTCACCATTTAAATCATCAGGTCACGTGATTTGCCAGGGACAGCTTCGCCTGATGGTAGTGATTTTCTAGTATTCACACACCAGGACATTACCCCACTCTGCTGCGTTAATTATTACACATTCTTTAAATATCAAAGTGAATTTCAATCCTTAGAAAAATCCTTCAAGAACCCTAATTGGAATTATGTTCTGTTTTTCACAGTTTCCTGTACTTGTTGGTACTTATTGTTTGTATTTACACCTTTATTTGTGTAATCGTGTGACTACCATCCGCCTCTCCTAAAAGACTGCAAGCCCCAAGAGAGCAGAAACCAGGTTCCTTTCTCCATCTACTGCATCCCCAGCGCTAGTGAAGTGCCTGGCACATAGCAGGGACTCCATAAATCTTTCATGAGTGAAAGAAATCTAGTTTCCTTTGGTCCGTTTTTGCTCCTGCAGAGCCCCTAAGAAAATGGCATCTAAAATAGCAGACTAACAGTGGAGGCAGTAGGAGAATTTCTTACTAGGGGCAGCTGGAACTGAATTCAGAATTCAAACCTGGAGAAGAGCAAAAGTTATGACAGATCATCACCTCCCATGTTCTGAAAGACAGGCCTCTATTAATTAGGTCATGGTTGCTCACAGCTCACTTATTTCATACTACTCACCATAGTTACATGTTTGTTTGTGTGATCATTTGACTATTCTCTGTATTTCCTCCATGACTAGAGTGGCTATGTATCTTTTGTCTAAAAATTGTCAAAATAAGAAGGCTTTTAAGACAGACATAAAACTCAGAAATTGCCTTAGATGAGGTAAATGAACTGGAAAATGAGTCCATCAGGTGCATTTATTTAGAGCACAAGTTTTGGTCTAGTTTTTTTGTAGCCCTTAAATTCATCTAGTTCTTGCATTTTTCAGATTAATATATTTAATAACCGTACGTATCTGGTGCTCTGACAGTCATTTAGAATCTATGTAATGTTTAACATATTGTTTAAATGTAAGGCCAAAGGCTGAGAATTTATTCATTTATTCAACAAATATTTATTGAGAAATGCAAGATTGCAAAAACACAGTCCTTGCCTGAAAGAAACACACTGTGGAGTGCTCATAACCCTTACCTTCCCCAGCCCTGTCCCATCTTTCCCTTGCTCTTGACTCTGCAAACAGGCATGTGGTTTAGGTCAAGTCTGGACTAATCCAAGGAGCCAATGGACAATGAGGAGGTTGCATTGGTTTCTGGCCCTCTCTCTGTGCCCTGATAAGCTGGCATGAGTGAGGGATACTGTCTGTGCCTTGGGTTCTCCACAGGCTGAGAACCCCTCTTCTCTGTCCCTATATGGAATGAGACCCCAACAATGAGATTTGGCCCCCAGTCTATACGAGGAATCCCCTGCCAGTAAAGGAAGGACGTCTGAAGGACACTGAACTGAGAGTTGGAAACGCTGGGGCCATCCTGGCTCAGCCACATACTCTCTGTATAACCCTAGGCAAATTGCTTTTCTCCCTCTTGATCTTAATTTCCTATAACAAAAAAGAAAATGAAAAAATTGAATAAATGATCTCTAAGGTCATGCTTAGGGCTCGCATCCTCACATTCTACTTATCACTGTATGCCTGTAGTTGGGAAACCATGACAGACACTAAAATCCATAGTTATTAGTTTAATAGTCATACTGTTTTGTGAAACTGAACTTTTCAATATTTAAAACACACACATACATGCGCGCGCACACACACACACACACACATTCAGCCCCTTTAAAGAGTTTCTGACTAAAAACAGCTGAAGACCAACAGGCTCTAAGGTATGAAATTCTTTCAAAGGGGAAGGATTCACCCTGATTTTGAGGCTCCTTTTGGGGGACTTTTCTTTGAGTGAGCCCCAGATAGCAGGCAGGGGGAGAGGGTGTTTATAGTTCAGGGTAGCTAGCATTTACCAAGCTTCCGTTAGATGCTGGGCACGGTCCTAATTGCTCTGCATGTATTAGCCCTTTTAACCTTCTCTACGACAGTATTTTATTCAAATGGAAAATTAAAAGATTCTCTTCTAACAGGCCAGCACAGAGCAGGATGCTTAGCATCAGGATGAAAGTGTGAAGGGAGCAATTAAGGATGCATTTTTATCGTTAGTTCATGGTTTTGCAATGAAACGCTCATGTTTATTTTATTCACCTAAGACTTCCTAGCAGCCTCCTTGGTCCAAAGGCAAGACACTTGCTACCCCACGTCACTGCAGCTTAAATCCAAGTTCAATTATAAAAGATGATGGAGAGGAATGAGGTGGGCCTACTAAGGAGGGAAAGGCCTGAACCAGTATGTGGAGAGGGGTATATCTTGGGTCCAGATGTGTTAGCCCAGGGCACAGTTCACATAGTTATAAGTGCATGAATGGTTTAGATGGGTGAGTTCAGCAAAATCAGTAGAAGGACCTTATTCTATGATAAGATCCCTGTTTTTGTTTGTAGGGGAATCTGAAACTGGATTACAGCGATAGCTATGGGCGAATGCAAGCGTGTTGGTGGGCACCAAGGGGAGAGCTAGGATGTAGAGCTTGCCGTGGAGCAAGGTGGAGATTGCTTCAGGATGTGGAGGGCCCAAGGGTGTGTGCGGGACGAGAGCACGTGGTAGAGGGAGGAGAGACCGAAGGAGGGAAGGAGGAGGGAGAGAGCAAGCAAACATCCAGCTGTCTCTTTTGCTGTTCTGCTCAGGTCCCTCACAGTTTCCTCAAAATCAATATTTCTCACGTTCCTGAGAAAACAAGTTCAACTTCGTTTTATCTTTTTTTTTTTTCAAGACAGAGTCTCACTCTGTTGCCCGGGCTAGAGTGCCGTGGCATCATTCTAGCTCACAGCAACCTCAAACTCCTGGGCTCAAGCGATCCTCCTGCCTCAGCCTCCCGAGTAGCTGGGACTACAGGCATGCGTCACCATGCCCGGCTAATTTTTTCTATGTATTTTTAGTTGTCCAATTAATTTCTTTCTATTTTTAGTAGAGATGAGGTCTTGCTCTTGCTCAGCATGGTTTCGAACTCCTGAGCTCAAAACAGTTCTCCCACCTCGGCCTCCCAGAGTGCTAGGATTACAGGCGTGAGCCACCGCGCCCGGCCTTCGTTTTATCTTAAACACTGATTTTATCATAAAATAAAATGGGTTTAGCTTGTTTTTATTCTATTGGAGAAATAGAAATGGTTTCACTCCCAGTTTTTGTCATCTCATTAAAAACAACCCAGTTATTTATATCTTAAACTTGGGAATCATCTTTAATTCCTTTCTTGACCTCCTTTATTTATAAAACAAAACTTGCTGATACCTTACTATGTACCAGACTCTACGCTACATTCTGATGCTCTCGTGTGAACTTCTCGCATTCTAGTGTGGAGAGTTGGACAATGAATAAAATATAAAACTAAATTACAGCCATCTTAGAAGTTGGTAAGTGCTGAGAAGAACACTAAGGAAAGAAGGGTTATAGGGAGTTTTGGGCGGGGCCGTGCAATTTTAAAGAGCTGTTGAGATGCATTTGAACAAAGATTTAAAGAGTTGAAGGGGTGCACCACGAGGCTATCCAAAATGGTGGGGAGAATTATTTCAGGCAGAGGGAACAGAAGAGCTGAGAACATAGCTTGTGTGTTCAAGGAACAGGAAGGAGGTGAGTGTGATTGGAGCAGAGTGAACGGACAGGAGCAGAGATGAGGGCAGAGCGGTGAGGCAGGGGGAAGATTCTGCAGGACCTTGGCTTACCCTCTTAGGAAAAGAGGAACCAGCATCAGCTGCAAGCAGAGAAATGACACTAGAAGTCCTGGCATGTCTACCTTCGAAATATTTCTCAAGCACATTCATGTCTTCCTGTCTCTGCTACCACCATCCTTATCTACACCACTATCATCTCTTGCTTAACTTCTGGAAAATCTCATACTTGGCTTTCACGTTTTTTTATTTACCCCCTCAAAACTGTTCTTTTGCAGCAACCACAGTGATCTTTGAAATGTATGTTGAATTATAGCAGATCCCCGCTTAAATACTTCAGTGACTTCCCATTGCACTTTGAGCAAAATCTAAATTCCTTCCCACTATACGTAGTCAATCTCCTCCTGTTCCACTCTGCTATAGCTGCATGCACCTTCTTTCTATTCTCACAGTTCTGACTCTGTCTGCCTTTGGCTCTTTCTAACTACAGTTCCTCTGGCCTGAAACTGTCTTTCTTCATCTCTTCACAGACCAGTCCCTTCTCTTCCTCTAGGTCTCATGTTAGGTGCCTCTCCCTGAGAGATGCCCCTCTGTTAGTCTCCATCATGGCACCTTGCTAGTTCCTGCATGTCACCTGCAGTTGGTCTGCACTGAATTTCTGCTTGCTTTTTAAGTTGTTTATTTCCCTGCTAGACTATGTACTCCATAAGGGATAAAGACTATCTTGGCTGCCTTAATCATGGCTGTGTCTCTGGAACCTAGCCTGGTGTCTGGTACATTGCTGTTGGCACTCAGTAAAAATTGACTAAATAAATATATGACAGGAAGAGAAAGGATCTTAGGTAGATATAGATGCTGAAGTGAGATATATATATATACACACACATACATATATATATATAAATTAGGATCTATGAATAAGCTTCATAATTAACAAAGAATCATAACTTTATAAAGCTGTTTTATACATTTTCCTAAAGGAAAGAAAGGGCATCAGGTATAATGTGAATACTTGAAGTGGTGACGCTCTTTTGGTTTGTAAAATGATATTTTTAGTGCTATCATTTCTCCTCTAATTGTTGCTGCATTTATTTCAGTTCCCATGGGAACCCAGAGAAGGACTTTCCCTATTTTTCCCACCCCTCTGGGCTTCAGCAAAGGGAAACCGACCATAAAGGAGTCTTCCAGAGTGGCTTCAAAATTTGCTGTTCATCAGGTGGTTCAGCACAACAAGCGCTCGCTGGGGATGGCTCCGTGTCAGATGTTGTGCTCGGCATCGCGGAAGAGGAGGAGGTGAATGAGATTCAGTGCTGACCATGGAGGAGAGACGACCACATCAATGAATCATCTCAGTACAATGTGATCAGTGAGGTGCGGAGCTTTGCACAAGAGGTTACAGAGAGACGTCAAGAAACCTTTCCGGAGAGGCAGTGCCTAAATTGTCCTGGAGTTAGCCAAAGGAGAGAGGGGGAGGAAGAGTGGGAAGAAAACTATGGTCAACTAAATTCCTCTTTCAATTCAAAATCATAAAAGAGATTTTAAACACAAAAGGAAAAAAAACATGAGAGAGGAATTAAACCTCAGAAAAGTAAAAAACATAATCTGTCCATGGCTCATGTCTGGGAAGGATGGATGTGTTTCTAGCTAAACAAAATCGTGAAGATGGAAGAAGAGGAAATTCCTACCCATTTGCCAGCTTGGGTTTTCCCAAGTGAAAAAGGTAAAATAGCCACCTTTGGGATACACTCAATAGTCTCATGTAAGATTTTCCTTAGGTGGTGATGGTGGGAGGGTTTATGGGGGAAGAAGTGTACCAGTCTGAAAGGGCATAGGCTTGACCACGTGGAGGATTGGCACCTCTGCAACCAGTAGGGGCACTGATAATGCCACAGCCCACCTGGTTGCTCTAGAAATGGTGTTTTCATCAAAATAACACAATTTAGAGACCTACAGCCATTTCAAAATGACTGAAATCTTCTGTACGTCTCAACAACATGAAGATGAAACACAATTCCCAGGAACATTCAAACTCTCTCTTTCCTGCTCTTTCTCACCCGTCTCTCCATCTGCAGGTGCTCCCCTCAGTTTCTCTGCCCTCTAACTCTCCCCTTAAATCCTCATGTCCTTTTTTATTACCCTCACATCATTTCTTCTCGATCCCGAATCCTACAATCCTAAGAATTATAGGGAAGCCTCCCCCTTCTAGGTTGAGGGAGGACTATCAAAAGCTAATTATTTTAATTTTGTTGCATACTCATTAATAGAATTGTTGGGACCTAATTTTGCTACAGGCATAGAATCCTGGAATATGAAAAGCAGAAGGAAATCAGGTATCAGTGCAGTGCTCTCACTTTGCAGATTAGAGTTTGTCGGGGTTGGTTTTTTTCATGGACCTCCTCATTTTTGCCTCCTCCTCTTTTCCTGTGGTTGGTGCTGCCCACTTGCACCCGTCCTTAACTTCATCCAAGGTCCAGAGAAGGGAGGCTGGAGCAGCTTGTCCTTGCCAGGAACAATCTGATAAGTAAGGCGGTATGTTCATCTTTTAATAGCTAAACTCCCTCAAATGAGGCTCAGAACTTAATTTGCTTCCATTGAATTCCCATCTCCAGAAGAATTCTAGTGTGTCATCGTGGGATCGCAATGCTGCCTTAAAGATTCTCCTCATGAAGATGGGATACAATTTTTCTTCTATTTTTATGACGTTTAAAATTTGGTAACAACATTTTAAAAATTGTCCTTCTTGTTGGCATTTTAATTGATTTTTCCCCAACTGTCCAAAATACTTAAAAGCATAATATAGAGCAAAATGTATGAAATCATCCAAATGCCTTTTCTTGGTTATGATCTGCCAACTCAAAAACACGCTGTTCGCAAAGCTAAATCTGCAAAGAAAATCTACAACAAATGCTGATGACAGTGAGGTGCCGGCCACTGAGCCCAGAGGTTTGCATGCACCATTTCACTTAAGCCTTGCGACATTCCTGTGAATGAGGTGACTCTTCCCACTTCACAGGTAAGTGGAGACTGGGAGAGGTTAGGCTTCAGGTCACACGATACAAGGGGGAGCCATATCCACCCCCAGATATGGTAGAATTAAAGTCTGAGCTTTTAATCTCTCCATTATACTTATCAAAATAAACTGATTCAAAGGTGTAGTCATTTTACAACCTCGTTTCCACAGTCTAGGTGTCATAGACAAACACGACGAGAAAGAGTAGCTTCCACTGTTATGCGCAGCCCTGAAAAGCATTTAATTTCAGTGAACTCTTGCAGGGCTGGGAGGAGGTTTGTTAGAAAGCATGGCGGAGGTAGATCAACCAAAAGTGCCTCTGCGACAGTTTATTAATAATATCTTATCAATTCCTGCCCTGCCATTCTATCTGCTGGTTCTTCCTTTACTCCAGGGTGTGTCTTCTCAGAATCTTTTTGGGTTCTTGGAGCAACAGTTAAATCAGTGCTTCCTTACCAGGTCACATGGCTCACTGGTCTCGTGCGCATGTGTGCACACACGCACACACAAGCATAATTTTCCTCTTTTGCTCCACAATTCATTTCTAGTGTAGTGTCTTTCATCACTAATATCATAAAGCTATCTTTACATTCTTTATTACTTTAATGATCATTACAACTCTGCTTGCCCATTAACTTTTTTTTTTTTGAGACGGAGTCTCACTGTGTTGCCCGGGCTACAGTGAGTGCCGTGGCGTCAGCCTAGCTCACAGCAACCTCAGACTACTGGGCTCAAGCGATCCTTCTGCCTCAGCCTCCCGAGTAGCTGGGATTACAGGCATGCGCCACCATGCCTGGCTAATTTTTTTTTTCTATATATTTTTAGTTGTCTGATTAATTTCTTTCTATTAGAAAATATTTAAAAAACGTTTTAAAGAAAGTATCTCTTGCTCAGGCTGGTTTCGAACTTCTGATCTCAAACAATCCGCCCGCCTTGGCCTCCCAGAGTGCTAGGATTACAGACGTGAGCCACCGCGCCCAGCCTACCCATTAACTTTTAACTATTGTTCCATATAAGACTACGGTCACTATTAATTAACTGGGCTTTAGTCAGGAACACAAGCATAGTGTTTTTTCTCTCACCCTCTCATAGGTCCATGGAGAGATCCAAATGGGGACAGCCAACATCCATTCAAGGTAATATATTTTCTATAATTCCTTTGTGAACAGTGCTGCCTTAACCCAGTGATGGCTCCCTGGGAAGGATGTCAGGCGTGGTGGTGGCCACCCATTTTCATGGCACTTACAGTGAAAAGAGCTCCTTCAGCTCCACGGCTAGCCCAGATTTCTCACTCAAGGTCTCCATGCTTAACTTTCAAGTGCTTTTGAGGCATCACTTTTTAGATATCTTTCTGCTAAAGCAAATTAAATATTTAAAACCAAACTGGTTATTCTAGAACTATGCTGTTTGATATGGTGACCAACAGCCATCTGTGGCTATTGGACACAAGAAACGCAGCTAGTTCAAATTGAGATGTACTGTGTGTGTAACATACACTCAACTTTGAAGACTTCATTCAAAAAAAAAAGCACACAATACCTCACTGATGATTTTTATGTGTTGAAATGATAATATTTTGTGTGTATATAATTAAATAAAATATATTAGTTAAACACAACTTACCCTTTTCTTTTTACTTTATAAAATGTGTCTACTAGAAAATTTAGAATACATATGTAGCATGCATATTTCTACAGGACAGTGCTGTGCCAGAATCTCAAAACTGGGAGGAACCGTCTAATTCCATGCCTCGTTTTATGAATGAAGAAGTGATAATAATAACTAATGTTTATTAAGTGTGCTTTCATGCCTGATCATGTGCCCTAGCACTTTATATGTGTTATCTCATTTAATCTTTACCACAATCCTATGAGATAGGTACCAGAGTTATGCCCATTTTAGAGATGAGGTCCATCGAGGTGAAGTAGTTTGTCCAGTGTTATTACATAGCTAGGAACTCAGATGCCCTGCATAGCATCAATTCTTGTAAATGATGGAATACACAAGTACTTCCCAAGACATAGATGACTGTGTATGGCTCCCTGAGTCCCTCTCACTGAATCCACCTTTCTCGGGTAGCCACAGTACCATGGACTTATACCTCAAGTATCCTTGCTCTGAACTTAGATCTCATTTTCTCTTTGAAATAAGCTTATGCACAATTTAATGGGAAAAGTCATTTCCCTGGAGCAGGGGCCTCTACCATTACAGCAAAATCTATTTTCTTAACTACAAAGGTGGAGGAAAGTGGCAACATATGAAGCTCTGTGATGAAAAGTGACGTTTCATTCTGCCTAAAGATATATTCCTGTCATGTCAACACACACACACACACACACATACACACACGCACACGCACACACACGCACATAGCAAATCACTCTCCCTAGACTCCGCAGATATTTAGAGTGCAGTTGCATCTCAGACCTGATCCCAAAAGTTAGTTGAAAGGTAAAAATAACATGTGGACAAAAATTTCAGTGTCAATAAATTTCCTTAGAAAGGACAGCACTGAAAGCCATTATGCCATTTTAGAATAAATCCAATTTAGCCAACTCGATTTCTTTTCCAGCTTAGAACCAATTGCTGCCTCTTTAGTAGAGCATCAGGTGATCTTGCTTGTTTGTATTTAGGGGACATGTTATATGAAAAGTGCATTACCTGAGACACCAAAATCACACTTAGCACAGTGAGATGTTCCTTTCAGGAGACGTGCATGAAAACTGGGAAATGAAATTTACTTCTCCCATATGCTAACTCTAGGTTTTATAGATACCGAATGAAATGGAGGACAGAATTGTTCCTACTTTTTAAATTATTTTTCTTTATATATATTTTGACAAACATGTAAAATTGAACTTTCGTAAGTGAAAATGCACGTCACTCCACTATACTCTCAGTATCAGTCCCTCTAGTAAATAACAGTTTTGCATGGATCTATCACATATGAGAGGCCTTAAGGGGATGTTTGTGATAGCAGGGTGTGAGTATTTGCCTTTGCTGGGCTTGAATTCATAAGTTCATTCATTTACTCTTAGAACAGTAATTGGGTGTCCTCTGTGTGCCAGATGCTGTCCCAGGTGCTGAGAAATCAGAGGTGAATTAAGAGACCATCCCTGTCCTTAAGCGATTCAGAAATTTTACATATTTGCTCATTTAAAAAAAAATAATAAATGCCCAGGAGCATTACGGGTTTTATCCCTAAGGGGTCAGATGAATATTTTACATTTTATTTTATTATTATTTTCATTATCACTCTTGCTATTATCAGAAAAGGAGGAGAAAGAGGCTAGGAGAAAAAGGAATGTTGAAAAAGATTCCAGAACCTCTTGATCCAGTGGGTCCTACTGCCATAGGCAGTGTGGCTGAGTAAAAAGGAGTCTGAGGTAGGGAGAAGTTTTGAAACATATTTTGAGTACTTGAGCGGAAAAGAGTTGGAAGCTAGAATGGAAAATTGTTGCTTTTTTGTCTTTTAAAACATCTCTGTTTTAAACTGCGTGGAACAAATACAAACAAGAGATCTAAGCTGTTAATGAACCAGTGTGACGCTTACACTGCAATCCTGCTCTCTGAAAATTTCACTGTGTATATTTCCTGAGCTTTAAAACCATTGATTTTGTCAAACTGTCTCATTTTTTTAAAGCTATAAGCTGAAGCTCAGAGAAGGGCCATCGAATTTCCAGTTTATTTGCCAAGTAAATGTTTACCTTTATGTTTGATTTTGCTTTGTTTTTCTCTCCTCTAAGATCATGACTTTTTCTTTGTTTTTAAAAGCTAATTGGCTAACTCATTTCAAAGGTGTCTCTTTGACTTTATGATCTTAATCTGGAATTTATTATATTTACAGAGGTCGACATGAGAGACTTTATCTACACCAACTTTGTACCTTCTTTACCTTCTTCCATTTTCTCTCCTCAGGGCGCTTTATGACCCAGGCCGCCTTCTGGATCAGGAAGATACTGGAAGCTGTAAAGCTCACACAAAGCCTGGCTTTGTTATCACCTGAGCCTGCAGAAGGGCACTCGCCCTGAGTGTTGCCACCTTGTGCCCTGTCACATGCTCCTCCATTTCTCCACTCCTTTACCTGGGCTCATCCCAGGATAGAGGATGGTAGAAACTGGAGCAAAACCTGGTGTCTGCAGTCCAGTTACCGTACACGGAGGTGAGTTCCTATGGGTACAGCGGTTTCCAGGGTGTGGGATACACTCTCTGCCTTAGCAGATTTGGTCTCAGGCTCCACCTGCTGCTCTGAGCCCTGAGAGTGTGGCCCTTGGGAGCACTGGGAGCACTGGGAGCACTGTGTGGCCAGTCCAGTTTTTACCTGAAGCCAGGCTGTTCCGTTTCCCATCACTCTCACCCCAGATGTGGTTACAGCCCCTGTTCTGGTCTCCCCTCAACAGAGCTGATGCCAACCAGTGTTCCCAAATGGCTATGTTGTCCACGTCCAAGATTCTTTTTTCAATTAGAAAATATTTAAAAAACGTTTTAAAGAAAGTATATTTCTTTTTTCTCATTATAAACTAAAACATAATGTAGAGAATTTGACAAATGGAAATGACAAACACTGAGATGTATAAATAAAAAAAAAGCAAGTATTAACTCTGATTCTGCCAGGATTCTTGTATAATGTTAAGCTCCTATTTGCGGTAGGCCTGGAGTTACTGCAAATCATATATTTTGATGTTTTCCTCTTTACTCTGGGGCTTCTTCATGCCTAATTACATTTTCTTCATATTTTATTCTTCACATCAAAGTTTTTTTTTTTTTTTTATCTAGCAATGCAGTGCTTATAGGAAAAGACAAAAAGTCACCTGTCTCTGTTTACCACCCAAGAATCTGTTATCTCCAGAGGGGAGAACTTTTTGGTTGAGTGCATCTGTCACGACTGTTTAATTTTGAAAATTACAGAAAAACCAGCTGTATTAGTTGGGAGTAGGTATACCGCATATAATGGAAAATGGAAATTAATGGTAGCTTAAAGACTTTCTCTCATTGGTTTTCTCAGGTAGAAGCATCCTGAAGATGTGTAGTCAGTCTTTGCCACATGAGATCTGTTTGGGACCCGGGTTCTGGCTGATTTCTTCTCCCTCGTGGCCTCTATTTTCAAGGTTTCAAAATGCTGCTGCCAGGACCCCTCGTGATACACAGCAGGAAGGAGCAAGGAAGCAGAGGAAAGATGGCAGGCTCTCGCCACGTTGGGAACCTTGGAGGAGTCTTCCTGGAAGGTCCGTAGAGCAAACCTACCTCAATTTCATTGGTCAGAGCTCAGCCAAGTGCTGGTACCCGAGGAATAAAAAGAAGAGTATTGGGTAGGCAATATATTGTTTCACATAACTGAACAGTTCAAGAGTTGTCTATAGCTTCAGGTACAGTTTGATCCAGTTTATGACAACATTATCAGCACTTCGGTTACAGTTTTTCAGAGATTCTCTGGCTCATTCTCCTCATGTGTTGTTTTTACCTCTAGCCTGGCTCTTTCTAGGATGGCAGAGATGGCTGTAGCATTTCATGATAGAGCACCCTTATCCCTCACTGTTCAGAGAAGGAGGGAGACATATTTTCTGAGACCTCTCACAGGAAGGCAAGAATATTTTCTTCCCAGAATCCTGAGCAAAAGCTCTTTGTGTATCATTGGCCCAACTGGATCACTTGCTTACACTCGAATCAATCATTAAGATTGGGTAGACAGAGTATACTGATTGGTTGAGGCCAATCAAGGTCATCCCTAGGACTGGCAATGAGTTTAGCTTCCCTAAAACACAGATTGGCTGGGTGGGAGAAATAAGATTACTGCACGTAAAAGTGGGTGCAGTTACCTAGAGAAACCAGTGTTCACTACAGCTCTTCTGGAAATTACCTCCCTCTTTCTATGTAATACATTTACATAGCTATTTCTTCACGTGTTCTTTAGTGACCTCCTAATATCATATTATTTCCTTCTGTAGTCACCTCTGCAACTTTAAATAGCACAATGAATCTTTTAATTTATTGCTTATTCCTTTAGCCACAGGGGATGATCGATTCCCATTTTGTATAATGAGGACATTAAAGTTTCTTCATCCATTCATGACACCTTCCCGTCTCTACTTCCTAATTAATTACTTTGCCAGTTGTATTTTCATAATGTTGAGATACTAAATATACATTCTGTCCTGTTACACTGGCTAAGTCTTTTCAGATATCTATAGGTTGATTCTAGAAGTTTAAAATCAAAAAAACACTATGCCATCATATACAGTGCTCCCCAAGGGCCCAGATGTTTATACTTCCCTTCTAGGTGGTCAAAGACATACGTCTGCACCACTCCAGTTCAAATGGCTTCTCTGTTTCTGACCACTACCAAATACCTTTACAATTTCTGTAAGTTTTCCAAGATCTCAGTCCAACTGATTTACCTCTTATCATTTCCTTTGCCCTAGAGACCTGTCTTCCATGGTCATCCAGGTCAAATTAAACCAAGTACTCCTGAGACCAGCGACATTGACATCTTACTTCCAAGAGGTAGATCTGGGGCTCAGAAAAGAATTCTGCGCTGGAGTGCAAAATTTAGGACTTGTTAGCATACAAGTGTTGATTAAAGTGAGCCTCATGGATGAAATAGCATGGGGTACTATAGAGAGTAAAAAGAGGAGAGGAAGGGCTTTGACATTTAAGTGCTACATGAAGAAGCAGCTGGCAAAAGAGACTGAGCTTTTCAAATCTTAGCATCAGAGAATCAGCGAGTTGGGGGAGCAGCAGAGGTGATACTGAACCTCACACCTGGAACAGGGGCTCCTGCTTCAGCATTCCTGCCAGATGGCATCCAGCCTGTGCTTTGGTACCTACAGTGCTAGACCAAATGTTGAGACAATCTTCCACTGAGCTGAATTCCGTTCCTCTGTAATATCCTGGCCCCTGTTCCACATTCGCATGCAACAGAAATCCAGCCTGACTGTATTGTTTCCCTCTGCACAATAGCTCTCCAAATTGTCTGAGATAGTTAAGTGCCCGATACATTTAACGTAATCTACCATTAATGGTGTTTTTGCATTGTTGTTATTGTTATGACTTTTATTTCATGGTTGCTCACAGCAAAAGCTTTAATGTCACACAGCCTGAATTCTAATCTTGGCTGTGCTCCTTTCTAATCATGTCATCTCAATATCAAGTTCCTTAATCTTTCTGTGCTTTGTTTCTTTTTCCTTTGTGAAGTCGTAACAGTAATAGAATCTTCTTCATAGAGTTGCTATGAGGCAAAATGAGATAATGCATGAAAAGTGCTTATCACAGTGACCTAGTAAATAATACGTACTCAATAAATGTTTGCTATGTAATAATAAAATAATAATAATAATAATAATGAGCTCCATTTGTCATCTCTGCTTACATGATTAACCATCGCAGTATGTTGAAATTCTCTGTGTCCACCCCTATCTCCTTTAGTTGGCTCTGAGTGCTTTGAAAAAAGGGATCCCATCTTCTTATTCATCATGTTCTTCACGGTTGAGCACAGGGCTTGCCATGAAGACAACTAGTGAAATGTTTGTGGAACGAATACTTGCCAAGCCCCTAGCTACCCAGGTTGCCCTTCTTTCAACATTGAAAGATAGTTTGGATCATCCACTAATCCTCCTATTGTAAGTTCCTGCTAGAAGGGTCCACATGCACCCACAATCCAAATATGTCAGCCTCACTCACCTTTCCCACTTCTGCTCTGAACATCTCCACTGCCCACAGTGCTGCCTGAAGGGGGATCTGCTCTCTTGCCCCTCATAGGAGCTCCAGTGTCTGTGGCAAGGAGTATAGCTGGGAGTGGCCTGAAGACCTGCCTCTCAGGCTCAAGGACAGGGCCTCCTCCCTGAGTCTAGCCCTGCTTCACCTGGGCCCTGAACACAGTCTTGACTTGTTACCTGAGCCCCTCTTGAATATACCTGTTGATTTTTGCTTGTATCCGCTTCTCTCAATAGCTCAAACCAGTCCAAAGGATCTTCTGGGGCCAGAGGCCATTCCCTATCTGCCCACTTTTGTCCCCAAAGAAGCCCCTCCCTCCTCAGAGCTTCCTTTCCTGGTTAAAGCACAAAAGCTTCTAGGTTTCTAAATGGAACAAACCAATGTGGGGAAGGGGCGTTGGGCAGTACCAAGGAGGGACTTGTTCAACGACAACCCATTCAATACATTATTTGAAACTCATCCTTGAATACTTTTATCCACATTAAAGTTCACTTTTGCTGTATCCCGTGTGGCGGTGGTTTCCCAACCCTATAAATCTGTTAAAACTAATAGAACTGTACACCAAAAAACAGTGAATTTTACTATGCATAAATTTAAAAATAAATTGTAAAATTCCAGTTATGTCGGGTTTTTCCCTGCTGCGTCACACTCATGATGTTCCTTCCGTCTCTTTGATTTGGCTGCCCCTGTCTGAAAGAGCTGACTTGGAAGAGTTTATTTTCTAGGTTTCATTTATTTGATTTTTACTGATAATAAACCATGAATTAGTTAACTGCCTTTTCAAACGTGGATAGATTAAGTCAAACAATTTCGGGAAGACTAGAGGACAAAGAGCAGCTAGCACAGAAAGGGACCAGGAGGCCCTTATCAGGGCTGTGATAACTCTGCTTTGCCGCCTTTATCTGCGGCTATTCTCTGTGGCTTCAGGCAGTCGGCTTTTCAGGGCTCAAACAGCAGGTTCATACAGACTTTGCCAGATAGGAAGTGATCGAGAACACCCTATCTTGAATTGATGTGATCTCACGCTCTCTTGCTCAATTCTGTTAATTCCTCTTGGAATAGACTGACTTCTGGGCAGCTGTTTACTCTTCAGAGGCAGCCTGGAGCCTCTCTCCTCCTTCTCTGGCTCCTCATTCATTCTGCAGTTGCAGGTATATGATGTCACTGGATCTGAACCACCCGTTCTGCTTCACAATCCCTCCCGCACACGAGTCTGTTTCTTCCCGAGCCACATCCTCTCATAGAAATGAGTGATCATCCTTCCATCCACACGGATGCAATTTCCTTTGGCCTCCGAGAGTCCTTGGTTCCTGGGCAACTGTGACCCCCTGGGGAGGACAGATGCTCCGAAGACAAATCCAGTTGTCAGTGTGTTCATATTTCTACCCACTCGACTCCTACCGAGGGTCCACTCTAAGCCAGGTTCATCACGACGTATGTTGTCTCTTACCTTCGCAGCTTACGCTTTAGTGTGGGTGGCAGAGAGAAAGTGAGTGAAAAATACATCAATGAGTTAGGTATGGAGTGGGATAAGACACATGAGTGACATGAACAGAGGGCTAGGACAGAAAATAATGGCGGCGGGGGTATAAGCCGTCCAGGGAAACCTCTCTGTCAAAAGAGATATTGAAGCTGACCCAGAGGAGAGAGTACTTCAGGTCCAGGAAACAGTAAATGCCAAGGTCCTGAGACCGGAACGAGCTGTGTGTAACTAGAAACCTAAAGGCCAGCGTGGCGTGAGCACAGCGGGAGAGGAGAGAGCCGTAAACCCGGGGGAGTGGAAGCAGGGTGCAGACACCCTGGAGGCTAGGAGAGAGTAGGAGTCTGAACAACAAGCCTCGCTCGTTGAATGTGATTTGAGTTACGGGCAGTGGGAGATAATCATACACTCCAGGACATGTAGCAAAATAAAGACATATATGGCCCTCTGCGCTGGATTTGACTTTTAGAAATGATAAAGTGCGAAAATTTCTCCACTTACAACTTTATTTGGAGGAGGTTTTGCTGGAAGTTGTTTCCTGACATAGAATGATTGTCTGTAAGATAAACTGAGACAGCTATGAATGACCCATGTGCCCATGTATGACACAGTGTCTTGTCCTAGGATCTTATTTATTCTGCAGAGTTTATTATAGGAAAGGAATTCACAGTTTGGTTTCCTTGCCTTTGCAGCTGCAGTAAAACTCTTTGTCTAACTGTTTAAATTTTTAGCAGCTCTTAAGTGGATGGAAGGTATGCAGGCTTCAAGTTTGTGAGTTCAAGAGAAGCACTGATTTATTTCAACAATCTGAATTTGGAATTTAATTTCCATCTTCTTTGTTCCTTTCTCTTTGTTCTCTGCCTACTCTCTCTCTCTCTTTCTCTGTCTTCTCTTTCTCTCTCTGTTTCTCTCTCTCTCTCTCTCTCTCTCTTTCTCACACACACACACAAACACACACACAGAGCTCTCTTCTGTAGCTCAGGCACCCTAAATAAAATAAACTTAAAACAAGCTTTGAGACTTTTAGGATAACCCCTATGGTGTGGTGCTGATAATAAGCTCAGTCTGCTTGGCAGGCTGCTGTGTAATAAGTTCATAACAGGATATTTGTACCAGTTGAGCCAAGTGTGGACAACCAAAATGGAAAAATAGTATTTGTTTCTGCAGATGAGAAGAAATTAGCAACAGAAAACCTTAACATATTCAAGCTTATAAAGGAAAGAATAGAACCAAAGAACCGCATCTCTTCTGAGTAGCGTTTCTGGCCTGGTAGTCAGTCATACTGGGGGCGTTTCTGGGAGGGAAGCCAGGGCTGGAGCCTGAGGGGCACAGTGTCCGGCACATTGTGGGGTCATGTGTGGGGGACTTAGTGTTTCTAGGCTGCCAGCTTCCTCGTTAGCTTCCTAACAGCACCCCCAGTTTACCAGGGAGATGAAATCTTCCCCATTGTGGGTAGTCCTGGTGGCAAGACCAGGGCCTCTACCCCCTCTCCTCTGATTCAGAACGAAGGATGAGGGAGACGCATAGCTAACCTCGGCCATGTGTTCTCCAGGGACTTTGAATTTGGGAGAGTGACCCGTTGAGGAATGGAGAACCGGTGGAGGCCATTCAGCATGTCAGGAGGGATGATGCAGAGTCTCGACTGAGTTCATCTGTGAGCCAGTTGCTGTGCTTTCTGCTTTTTGGTTCTCTGGAGCTCTCTTGGAAACCTGCTTTTCCAAGCCTGGCTTCTAGCATCTCAGTGGTGCTGTGAGCTCCTAACACTCCAGTAACTTTTGCTTACTTTTGCTTAAGTTAGCTAGAGTCTGTTTCCATTGTTTGCTGTCACAGGCCTTAATTGAGATGGTACTATAAATGTTCCTACAGTGAATGAATTAATGGAATGAAGATAGCCCTAGCTTATATTTCAAGCCTTTTATAACTTTTCACTTCTTTTGTCATAATCGAAGAACTGAATCTCATGTACAGATGGGTTTTCTGGAAACTTGGATAAATATTAAAGTTTTATATAGCTTTCTTTTGGAGACACAACTGTTTTCTAAAAATAATTACAACTATCTTTTAAATATATGTTTATTGTATGGTAGTTAGAAAATTTAGATAAGCATAAAAAAGAATATAAATATGTTCATAAACATTTTTCTGTATAATATCTATGGAAAAAAATCATTGTTTAATACTTGAGTGGTATCTCATGGGAGGGATGATATAGTTTGTGTAGCTAATCCCTTATTGTTCGACGTTTGGGTTCTTTCCAATTATTTGCTCTTAGAAAAGATCCTTCAGTGAACGTTCTCTTAGGTAAATCCTTGTATGCATATGCTTCACTACCCTTAGGACATGTTTCAAGAAGTAGAATTGTAGGGACAAAAAACTTGCATGTTTATAATGCTTTTACTCACAAGATAGCCATCACTAAAATAGACTAACCTTTTTATTGTGGGTCTCTTATTTAGCAAAAACAAAACAAAACAAACAAAAATAAAGAAAAGCCTGTGCTTCAAGTTACAATCAAGGCAGCCCTATTTAAAGCCACATTGCATTAACTGAGGTACTTCCACTGACCAGCTCAACTAAATAGAAACAGATGGTGCAGGAAAATGCTATTAATAGCCTTGTCTGTTCAATACAACCAAAAATGGCACCTGCTTTCTTCATCCAGTTATTCAGATAACATTTATAAAGTCCCTACTGTGTGTCTGGCATGGTTCTAGGGGCTGGGGCATAAAAAGGGAGGTAAGATCTGGTCTCCAGCTTTCAAACACTCACAGTCCAGTGGGCCACGCAGACCCATAAACACCTCAAAAACAACACAGTGTGGCAGTCGCTGCTACAAGAGAGATATGTGCACAATATTTGGGGACCAGAGAGACAGGAGCATTTTTAACCTATGCATTTAAAGTGTTTTTGTTCCCTGCACCCCCATTAGAAAGCACTATTTAAAATGGGAATATGACATATGCCTCAAGAAATACGAACAAAGGATTCTGGGGAACCAAAGACAGGAGAGATCAGGATCAACTCCAAGGAGTCAATGGGCATCGATGAGTGGCAGGACTGGCATCGTTGGAGGGGGCATTCTGGAGGAGAGAGCATGTGGGCACTGGCACAGAGGAGAAAAGTTGGGAAAACAGACTGCTTGAAATGCAAAGTTTAGATATGCAAGGATGCAAGATATAGCGCGATGGCTGAACGTCTGGGCTACCTTGATTGCTGTTAATAACAACATAAGGCATTTGTTTGCAACTCCGTAAGTGAAAGAGTGGCTTTGTATTAGTTGTCTTCTGCTGCTGCAACAAGTGACCACTTGGTAGCTTAAAACAACACAAATTTATTATCTTAACAATTCTCTGGATCAGAAATCTGACATAGATATCACTACACTAAGCTCAAGGTGTCTGGGGTGCTGCATTTCTTTCTGGAGACTCAGGGGAGAATCTGTTTCCTTGCCTTCTCCGGCTCCTGGAGACCATCTGCATTCCTTGGCTCATGGCCCCTTCTTCAAAGCCGGCGGCAGCTGGTCAAGTCCCTCTTATGTCCTACCACTCTGACCTCCTCCTCCCTGCCTCTCTCTTCTATTTTCGAGGACCTTTAATGGCTCACCTATATAATCCACAGTAATCTCCCCGTCTCAAGGTTTTTAATCACATCTGCGAAGTCCTTTTTGCTATGTAAGGTAACATCGTCACAGGTTCTTGGGATAGGACATGGATATCTTTGGGGAGCTGTTTTTTGCTCTCCAAAACTCATGGGCAGTATGGTTTTAGAGCAAAGAGTGACACTTTTGGGATCTGCCTGAGGAAGACTATGCTGACTGACATCAGTGAGGAGGATGGACTTTTGACGATTCCAGAAAAAATATGATTAGGCCCAGTGGAAATAAGAAGGAAAGGACAGATGCAAATGACAGAGTGGGGATAGACTCCCTGGGAACTGGTGAATGGTTGAGCGGAGAGAGGGAGGAGGGGAACAGAGGTGGAGGTGTCAAAGGTGATTCCGGCTTTGAGCATCTATGAGTGTGAGGATAACGGTGCCATTTAACTGAGGTAAAGGACGCACACAGACTCAGGACGCAGCCACGCCAGGGAGAGGAGTAATAGGTGGAAATGGCTGAGAATGAGAGATGAGACAGAGACTGGGCATGAACACAGGAAAGCAGAGAAACGTCGGATGGGGAGAGACTGAGATGGGAAGAGAGGAAAAGAGGAGAGAAAGAGTAAGATGGGGCAGAAAAATAGACCATGAGGAAGAACAGACAGAGCCTGGCAAAAGAAAGGAGGAATGAGAGACAGGAATTTCAACAGGGAAACGGAGAAAGGGACCAACTCAGAGGCTTTCGGCATGAACGTGTCTGTCGATTTAAATTTCCAATTCACTTGAGTTGTGCTCACAATTGTAAGTTAATAATTTTTAAGATCGCGTGGAAAGATTTATTTGCTTTCAGAAGTTAATCACTGTCCACAGCCTGTGTGTGCCGTTTGCCCTCTGGGAGTCCTTAGTGCTCCTGGAGGGGTGAACCGTTGGCCCAGTAGGTCCTGTGGCCCCCTTACCTGTCTCAGTGAAGGAAGGCCCTGCCCTCCCTCGTCCTTTCCCAACACGACTTAACTCTTGAATTGTTTTATCCTTGGAATTTGAGGCCTTTGTCAGATGTGTTGAGGAAAAATATTTTTGACTCTGTCACAGTTTCTCACAGACACAGCAACTTACTAAGTGACACAGGAGTTTTCATAAGCCGCAACACAACTGCAAGTTGACACCCATTTTACAGATGGGAGTATTGAGGCTTGGCTCCAGTGTCATCACAGGCTCAAGGTCACAGGTGGTCAAAGCTGGGAGAACAGGTTAATTCTTGGGTCAGGAAAGGAAACAGCGGATTAACAAATATGGGCAGGATCCCTGAGGAAGCCTTCAGGCAAATGGAAACATTGCTTCTGGAAAACTTGGGCGCCAAGGAGCTCACTCTGAACCTTGCTCCCAAACTAACCTGCCCCGGTGGAGTCAGAGGCATAAGGAGGAAGTAAGCTATAGAGCAGTAGGATTTCCCCTGGCACAGACACCACAAACCCTTTCATGTTTATTAATATTATATCGTCTTTGAATAGAGGAAGCGGGGTTACAGAGGTTAACCAACTTGCCCAAGGTCACCCAGGAGCCTGCAGCGAGCCCGGGGCTCCCTCCCTGCCTCCATCGGATGGGCAGCGCTCTGGCCAGGGGGGGCGCATGCCGGCCAGCCCAGAGTGGGTGAGATCCCTGCAGCCCGCCTCTGCGCCCACTCCCCTGTGCGCCCGGCTGCCAGGGCTGCACCCCCGCCGTCCTCAGCTCCCAGCGGGGGCGGCAGCGGGCAGGGCAGCGGGGACCGCCCGGATGGGGGACTGTTAAGCCCGCGCAGTCCGGCTCGGTCGGGGAGAAGGAAGATGCACGGTGCACCCAGGTGAGCCGGGCTGGGGTCCTGTGCCCGCAGCCCCCGCCCGCGCGTCGCGCGCGCCTCGCGCCCGCCGGCCCCCCAGCGCGGGGGCTGGAGCCGGCACCCGAGGGGGCGGCGGGGAGGGCGCAGGCAGCGGCTGCGAGCGCAGCGGCAGCGGCGGCGGCAGAAGCTCGGCTCCGCGGTGGTTGGAGGTGGCCGCTGCAACCGGCCAGGGCTCCTCGCTCCCTCGCCTCGGGCAGCGGGTAGGTGCGGCAAGTGCGCCCAGGGGTCAGGAGGATGCGGCGGGGGGGCTAATGGGCTCCGGACTCAGGAGACCCGTCTTTGCCGAAGGGTGGGCTGCCTGGTGGCTTCGGGTGTAGGTGGGCTGGCTGCTTGTGTAGGACGTGTTTCCAGCGTGGGACCACTGAAGGTCTGGGGCTGGTGCCCGCACTTGTGTGTGCAAGTACTTGTGAAACTGCATGTGTGTTCACCGACTATATGAGGTTGTGTGTGGAGAGAGAGAGAGAGTGTGTGTGGGGAGGGGGGGGCATAGAAACACATAGACTGTGCATCCATAACCATGTGTGTAACTGGATGCATGTGTGGACGCTATGGATGGTCCAGGATGGGTAACAGAGAGTGTGCTGTGTGTGGTGTGTGTGGTGTGTGTGTGTGTGTGTGTGTGTGTGTGTGTGTGAGACAAGATAGCGTGTCTTGAGTGCCCTGTGCGTGTACGTGGCTGTGAACGTGTGGGTACACTGTGCTGCATGAGCTTTCACGGTCACTGCCAGTCCTAGCAATCATCTTGCAGTTGCCTTTCACAAAATCCCAATCCCAATTTCAGATGCATTTCCTCTCAGCTTGCTACCCCGTGTGTGGCACTGTGCTGTTAGTTGCCTTTGGAAGAAGACACTGTTGATTCAGAGAAGTGGCACCTGGCAGAGGTGAAAGTCAGAGGTGTGAGCTCGTCTTTCTAGAGTTCAATGTTAGTAGAAAATCTTGGCTCAATTCCCATTGGGTCTATCAAGATGAAGAAGAAATGTTTCTTAGGGTACAGGTTTGGCATGAACCAAAGATGGCTTTTGATGGAAGGACGCTGATGTAAATTGGCCTTCCCTGTCTTCTATTGCTGGGCTGTAAAGCTGTGGGGGACCCTCGTGAGCAGTTTTGACATGTGCCTAGTCCCCTGGATGGAACTTAAGCATCAGTGACCAAGGGAGAAGTTGCTGTGTGCTGCTGGTGAGCACAGGTGGTGAAGGAAGAGGACACAGGTGACAGATGCAGTGCCCTAGAAACAAGGAAAAAGTCAGGACAGGGATGAGACCCACGGAGTTCTGAGAAGGAGCTCTGACTTAGGAAATATATGAATGTGGGAAGAAAAATTAGTAAAAAGTAAACAGGTTTTGCAGCGTTCCTAAGTCATTTTTTAATCTTATGTTTATTTTCCTCATGTATTCTTATCGTAAATTCTCTCTTATGTTAGCATCCTTCCCCCCTTTGGGAATGTTTATTATAATTATTATTATACAGTAGAGCGACAATCATCATTTCAACTCTAGGAGAATGGTAGCACATCAAAGCCAGCAGGCGCTTTGGGAAGTGTTTAGTTCAGCCCATATGGCGTGGATGGAGGTCCCAGGGCCCAGAGGGCAGTAGTGCCCCTGGTTCCTCTGAGCTATGTGGATTTCGCTCTTGATGCTTGCCCTTTTAGGGGCTACAGCAGCCTTGTAGCCAACACATCGAGTGTGTTTTCTTCTGCACTCATTCTGCTGGGCCGCCCTGAGTCTGTTCATCCCCCCCATCTCCTTCCCCAACTTCACAGATTAAAAGACAGCACCTGACACCCAACATAAAGAACCTGCCATCCCAAACTACTACCTGATTCTTCCTTCACTTACTGATCACCACCATCCTCTGAGGCACCCGGGCTGGGGACTGAAGTCACCTTTTTATTCTTCCTCTTCCTTCATCAGTAGCGGCCGCAGCTACATCAGTAGGCAGGTTTTGTCTGTTTTCCCTCAATAAATCTTAAATCTAATTTTTCTTCCCTTTTTATTCCCACCGTTACCACCTTACCAGGTGAGATGCATATTCAGAGTTTTCAGAGCCAGGAGCAGATAGAGACTGTGATCACTGAAAACATGTAAAGAAAATGCATGACGAGGAGACCCTTGATACTGTCCCTGTCTGACTAAGAAGTTAACTAAGTTCTTTGGAAGAAGAATCTGGATGATGGTTGTAGCATTATGTGACCTAGATCAAGTCACTTTGCCTTTCGAAATCACAGTTTATTCACCTGTGAAATGTGATGAATAATTTCAATTAGAATTGAGTGGCTAGATCATTTTTAAAAGATTCTCCTAACTCTAAAATTCTTTGATTGCCATTGAGGTTTTTTGTTTTAGCAGTACACCTAATGCCTGGTGGTTACTTTCTGATATTTAAGCATCTCCCTTAAAAATTCAATTTGTCATTAGGGAAAGGAAATAGGCAAAGGGAAAAAGAGGGAAATGCACTATTGACTTAAGTTTGAGGTTGAAGCTCAGCTGCATACATTAATTAAGCTTTAGAGTTGGAGGAGTTTTAGAGGTCACCCATTCTCACCTCTCATCAAGTGCCAGAATCTTCCATACTATTGCCTTTTTGAAAATTGGAAAAAATGTGTCAAGCCTTATTAAGATAACTCCACACCATGCTGTAATTCGCAATTTCTCGGCACTATTGACATTTTGGGCTAGATAATTCTTTGTTGTGGGCACTGTCCTGTGCATCCTAGAATGTTCAACAGTATCCTTGGCACCTATTGGATGCCAGGAGCAACCCCTACTTATGACAACCAGAAATGTCTCCAGGGATTACTAAGTGTCCCTAGGGGTGGCAAAATCCTCCCCCCCACAACTGCAGTTGAGAACCACTGCTGTAATTCAAACACAAGTCTTGTAGCCTTGTACAGAAACATCTTCCAACAACAATTTTTAATAAGTAGATGAGTTGCCGTGTTGCTAGCTGCCTCTCCACCCCTTCCCACTTCACCACCCTCACACATTTACCTTGATCCCTCCTGGTTTTTCACTGCCTTGTTGCTGTGCCTGGAAATGCTCAAGATGCTTCTGGAGGCTGTGAAGCATTTCAGAGGCAATATATTAATAATAAGAGTCCTATGAGCTCACATTAATACAGCCCTTGATATGTGCCAGGCACAGTTCTAAATGCTTTACGTGGATGATCTTATTTAATCTTCATTAAGAATCCTATGGGAGAGATACTTCTATTATCCCCATTTAAAAAATGAGTTTGCTCAAACTTAGAAATAACATGCCCAGGTTCTCTCAGCTATTGAGCGGAGAGCTGGGTCAGATTGTGTGTCGTGTGGCTCCGGAGCCCGTGCCCGGAAGCCCCATACTGGAATGCCCTGTACGAACATGATCTCGGCATCACAGGGTGAAAAAGATCTTAGACATCCTCAAGCCCAGTGGTAGAACCAAGTCTGCCTATGAGACTACGAGGTTGTGAGTTGTGACTTCTCTCATTTTTTATGTCTTCTTCCCCTCTTCATTATTCAGAGATAGCTCGAAGGCACACGCAGACTGAGATGGGTGGTGGCCGGTTGGGTAATGGAAAGGGAGGATGTGCAGGGGAGAGGAGGGGTGGTGACCAAGACGTTTCTTTTCCATGAACTCTTCCTCACCGTCATTCTGAACTTTAGATATTTCTTCTCTCACTAGAATTAAAGTTGCCACATTTTTATCAATTCACTCCTTATTCTTCTTGGCTCACCCTTTGGTCCTTCCATTCTGCATGCTGTTGACTTCTTACACTATTGAGACAGTAGAAAGTGGCACATATTTGGACAGAGGGAAATAAAAGTACAGTGTAAATGGCTACCAAACAGGCTTATTGATAGAGTAGCCTTAAATATAGTCATAGTTAGAACGACTACCATACCAATGACTAATGCACTCGAAAATCCAAGGCAAGCCTAAGAAGGGTGGCTATTTTCTTTAAGACCCTACATCAACAAATCCACGGGTTTGGTAGCTGCCGGTGAATAAATGGCAGAGCCTGGCTTTACAAGCCTTGTGATTTGGCTAAGACAGTGGTTCTCAAACTTCGGTGAGCAACAGAATAATCTGTAGGGCTCATTAAAACACGATTGCTGGTCCCCGCTTCTAAAGTTTCTGATTTGGTGCATCTGGGTTGGCGTCTGAGAATTTATATTTCTAATGGGTTCTCGGGTGCTGCTACTGCTGATGGTCTTGGGACCACTATTTGAGAACCACTGGGTTAAGACCTGGATAGCTAAAATAAAGCTTACAATCCAGACACCTGGATTTTTTTAAACTGAAAATATATCTTATTTTTAAGATAACTAATCATTTGGATTAATGAGAATCAATGCGTGGAGCAAGATGGGAAGAACAATAGCTACTAGACATGCATTGACATCTCTCACTAAGCATCTAAGCTTTGCCTCTCATTTTGAGTTTCAGAAAAACCTTTATTTTTTCTCAGCAATTGTACTTCTAGGTTGGATTAATTCTCATCTTAGATCTTGTCATGTTTCCGTCTTCACCTCCTTCCGGCCCCCGCTGCAGCCTTAATTTGGATGATAAAATCCCTCATTACTCATAGGATAATCCAAATCAAATGTCCTTTATTATCTTGTCTACTGTCCGATAAATTCTGATTGAGTCTCTCAGGTTAAGGAAGATGTATTATCTGACCATCCGGCTTTTGTTTCTTGTGCGGTTGCTTTGTACTTTTCCCCCTTTCAAATCCACGTTATTAGCACAATGGAGAAACCCAACAGAAATTCAAGTCTGCACATTTATGTGTAACTAATTAAATTTTTGAAATCTCAGTCAGAAAGTTTCTTTTAAAATCAAATTTCAAACTCGATCAACTCCTTCCTTCTTCTTGACAACTAGCATTTTTGCTTTGTTTTTTGCATGACCACACATCCTCCATCCAACCAAGGTAGCTCCAAGTACTTGCTCAGAAAGATCTAGCTATTCTAAAACTCAGATCCAAATTAAATAATAGTTAGTGAATATTTGCCATATGCTGTGGAGTGTTATACGTTTAGTATTCTTTGATTTTTCTGACAACCCTTGAGAGAAGTACTGTTTCTCTCATTTACAACTGAGAAAACTAAGGCCTAGGAACTTTAAGAAAACTCTTGTATTAGTTAGAAGGCTAGTTGTATTAGTAAACATGTTTTTTATTATACATAATAAAAGTCAACACGGGCTTGTTTAAGCAAAAGTTGGAATTTATTGGAGGAATGATGGAGCTTTTCTTATGGATTTAAAGAACTAGACCCCAGGAAGGATGGGGTCATCTCCAGAGAACTCAGCTCCGGGAGTTCATGACCAGTCCCCATCGCTCTGCCATTAGTGGGGCAGCATTCCAAGAGTTTGTTCTTCAGGGTTCTCAAGAAAGAGAATCTGACTGGCTCACTCGTTTATAGATAAGACTTCGTAGCAGAAGCGTAATTGCCCTGGGCTCACTCTGTGGTTGTGGTAGGTGACATTTTATTAGTCTAGGAAAGATGCGGATTTTGCTCAAGAATTTCCATCTAAGAAACTGTAAATAGCCTATAGCCTTCAAGAGTACACTGGCATGTTTAATTGGATATGATAATCGGCACATGATATCTGAAGGAGAGAAATCTGTATAAACTATTTCCTAATCCAGGAGGTTCAGGAGAAACAGCAGAGTGAGGATAGAAGAGGTAAATATGCTGGCAGAGACCTTTCTCTTGGCATGCACAGCCAATACCGTTATCCAGGTTTCTCAGCCAATAAGGCATTTAAACAGATAAGGAAAACATTAAAGAGGACTTCAGAAGGGTGGGCTCACCTGGGTGGATTGTACTCCATCCTTGTAGCATCTCCCAAACTGCTTTCCAGGAATCATCATCATCAGAACCACTGGGACGTTTGTTAAGATGCAGTTTCCTGAACCTACCGATTCAGAAATGCTTTGAGTGAGGTGCCTTTCGGAATCTGCAGTTTTGCAAGTGATTTTTAGGTACGCTAATGTTTGAGAACCATTGCTGTCAGCAGCGTAATTTTACAAGGTTCAAAACACTAATCGTAAACACTTAATCTATATGGAATGCAAATGTTGGTTTGACCTGCTCCCAATTCCAGGCGTCTGAAATCAGTAGTGACAAGACTTTTGGGGCATTCTCAGGCTCAGCCTTCAGGGGTCTAACCTAGAGAGAAGAGGAATAATTTCTGTAACCACATTCCAAAGTAGAAGAGATGGGCCCCCAGATGCATAGCTGCCTTTGTGGAGAAGCAGAGTAGGAAACGTTCAGCCTCCAGTG
>NW_012151729.1:4172469-4177460 GCF_000956105.1 Propithecus coquereli
GCTGCCCTCAGTCTTCTGGAATCTTCTTTGCACAAACACAACGAACTGCTGGTACCTGGGAATCCATGTCCCCCTGTGGATAGCTCTAGCTGCAAAATGATGAGTGTGGGAGTATCCATACCCCAGTCCCCTCCCTCTTTGTCTGGGACAACTCTGAGGCATATGTTTTACATACCGTTTCCCAGATCTTACCTGTGGGATTCAGCTTCAATGGCTTCATAACACTCTGCTCATTGGTGACTCTTGTTCCTTTTCTCCTATCACATCCCCTGCTCATGTATCCGCATCTGCCAAATTAACTGTGTGCATTTAGTCCTCACCTCGAGATCTGCTTCTTGGGGTAGACCGACTAAGACAATAATGTTTCTTGAAAAAGACTGTGAGCCTGAGACCTGTTCTTCTTTATTATAAAAGAGAGATTAGCAAAGAACAGGAAGGTTTTCAAAGATTAGCTAGCACCTTTTTGAGTCCTTTTCATCAACGTAAACAACAGTGATTGAAATAGAAAATGAAAACAGAACACATTTTTCGCCATATGATCTGATAGTACTTGATACTCTAGCTACCTACTGCCTAATAGCACTTTCTTTCTCCAGTGGGATGAGAACCACACTTGGGGAATCAATGTTTTGCCGTGGTGGTTCTCAAAGAGTGGTCTGTGGACCAGCAGCATCAGCAGTATCTGTGAACTTGATAGAACACAGACTCTCCACTCTAAACCTACCAAATAAATAACTTGGGGGGTGGGCCCAGCATTTTTGTTTTAATAAGCCTCCAGGTGATTCTTATGCATGCATAAACTTGAAAACCACTGCTCTCCCATAAGATAAACAGCCTCTTATTTAGTTCTGCTCTCATTGCATTCCTGGATTTCATCAGAATTCAGAATCATCCAAGACTTGCTTCCTCCCTCGGACGTGACTGAATGATGGCTTTCTGGCCTCTGTTTGAGCCTCCCACTGGGGCAGACCCTGTTGCTTGCCAAGGCACACAGATCCATAACTAGACAGCTCTCTTACTGGAACGATCTACCTCACAGTGAGTCTCAGCCTTCTCTTTAGCCTTCCACCTGTCTCTCCTCTGGAGCCATAAAGACAAGGCTAATTCCTTCTCTAATTATCAAGTAGAACTTTCAAATCGTGTCATATCATTCATTCAACAAACGTTTCTCGGGCATATACTGTCTCTTTCCTTATAGAATCTGTGATCAGAGAGTGAGACATTAATCAAGTGATCCCTCAAGTACATAAATAAGTGACTTTGAATTTTCTCTTTGTCTTCATGAAATTCCCAGATCCACCCTTGCTTCCATCTGATTTATTTCTTGTAACCTCACTCTACTAATTCTTTGGGGGAAAAAAATCTTTGCCTTTAAATAAAAAATCTGATTTCTAGAAACACTCTAGATATATTCCATTTAATTCTACATGAAGTGGAAGTCCACATGTCTCCTTCATTTTTCCTCTACTCCATTTTTTCCCCAAAAGGTAGATGGGGTATGCCTCTTAAATATTCTTTCATTAGTTAAGGGCTGTTTTAAATATCAATTTTCTGACAAGGCCCCTAAACTTACCAGCTGAGAAATGTTTATTTACCTAGGGTAAATATTTTCCTTAGTTATTTTGAAAAAAGTTAAAAGCTGTTTTGCATCCTAATTGTACATATCGGCATAGGGGTACTACAAGTATAACTGAATTGGCTTCTATGTAGGATTTTTAGTTATGGAAATGGAATGGCTAGAAGCTTTTTGTAATATTTAGGACTAAATCTTTCTAGATGACTTTACTCAAATGGCATTTTGACTGTCAGCCCTAAAAAGATCCAGCTTGTGGAATATGGGCTTCTTTTTTTTTTTTAAATGAGTGGTACACATTTTTACCTGTACACTGTAATTTAGATGGATAAAGAAACAAATAATATGGTTTTGTGGGGGATACCAATTTACAAATAGAAATCCTTTTACAGAGCATATTTCAGATGATTGAGGTTAAAGAAAATTGCCAAGACAGCATCCTATAAATTCCATATGTTTCCCAGGAAAAAAAAAAAAAGTCCAAGGAAATAGCCAAGGAGAGGAAATTTTTGTTCCACTTAGTGAGAGTTTTTGCTTAGTTGCAATTTTTCATGTAATCCAACCATTTTTTTTTTTACCGTGAAGGTCAACAGAGCTTGGGATACTAGGAAACCACGATCATCATGGAACTTATAAAACTGAAACTGTTTTGGGGCTGATTGTTTGTGTAATGCTGTAGGATTGTGTATTCTGGTGCATATGGCTGGTATTTGGTTAGGGCAGTGAGGTGATGAGGCCAAGAACAAGCATTTGGACAGTTCATTCTTACCAAATAACTTACACGTTGCTCTTACTTTTGTTTTACCTGCTCAGTAGATGCAACCTGTTTGAGACTGTGTGTGACTTTCCTTTAACTTTCGAGAAGCTCTCATTACTTGAAATTTCTCCCTTTGGTTCGCTTTGCCCAATGCCCTCTGCCCTATTTCATTCTACAGTTGGGGAAATCGAGACCGAGATTGGCGAATGGATGTGCTTCAGAATAGGAACAGTGAGTTAGCAGCAGGGTCAGGCTGAGAACCTAGGTCTGGTGACTCCTCATCCAGTGCTCCTTCCATTATGTCAGGCTCCCACCCTTGATTTGGCTACTAAGATAAATAATGTTTTACCTATTCCTGACACTTGTCCAAAACAAAGGTATTGGGATATGCCCTTTGATGTAGAAATTTAACCCATGTAGGCATACTCTATAAAGAAACGTGGTCAATCCAAGCATAGTTATGCATGAATATCTGTCCATGCAACCAAAAGCAAAGAAAACAAAATAAAGCACAGCAAAGCAAGCTGAGTTTATGACATAGTTCCAGCTTGGCAGATGTTGGCACTATACCAAATTACATCGATATTTCATTCCAATAGGTAGGGGCTATTTACAGGTGAGCCCTGTGCTCGTACTTCTTATAATAGAGATGCAACTACACACCTTCTGTTAACCATTAACAACTGTTCCACAGCAATATTTCAGAGCATTCTGAATCAAAAAACAAGGGTAAAGATGGGATGCACTTACCTTTTGTGTTTGCCCTTAAAATTTGTAAGCCAGAAAACTGAGGGTTTGGAATCAGCATTGGGTGGCATAAACAACATGATCTCTTCTTCCTCCTATGACTCTTTTAAGAAAAGATCAAGTCTGAATATATCCATCAAGGAGAAGAAGCTCAAAGGAATCTTACAGAGTTTTGTGTCGCCATAGTTTTACTTCTATGGCAGATAAAACATTTTGAGTAATTCTAGTGGTTTGAGGTTGCAGTGGCTATAAGAGAATCCTGAGATGCTCATTTGTACCTCACATGGTAGAAGGGTTTGTTTGAGTCACTTGCCCATCCATTTTCCAATACTTGCCTTGCTCTTTTTCTGATGACCTAGGACTGCTCCTCTGAAGGAGACCAGGATGGAGGGAATCATTCCTTGTCCCTTAGACCAGGTGATTGGGTACAGTGTGACTGTCATTAAAACACACTCAAATCCGTACACACATAAACACAAGGTTTTATTGAATTAAGAGTTGGCAAAACTTTCAGCAGTGCACAACTTGTACCTGAGCATGGGAGATGCTCTGGGTTCATTGTGTTTTTAATTAACTAGGTAGTATTTTGTTAAGGAGCCAGAAATATAAGTATGTAAGATAAAAGCACTGGTTCCTTCCACATTCCTCCCACCCTATGCGGTCTTCCCAACAAGAGATGCTCCTGTAATCACGACTCTAATTAGTTTTCCCTGGTGAGCACTGGAGAAAATAGTGGACTATAATCAATTAATCAAATCAGGATAGGTACTAATCACCAACTCTTTTGTCACTGTTCCTTTCTCTCTAACAAAATGCATGCTTGCTGGTTTATTCAATGGCAATCATTTTAAATTTGTTTATTGGGTTTCAGTGAGCAAAAAATAACAATGTATATTGCTATGAATATATAAGACTTTTCTTGTGTTATGTTTTCAAATGCAGCTTGAATGAGATGAACTTCATGTAGTTTTTAACTGGTTTTTCTTAATTCCAGCTTTTCTTTCTTCTAATCTGTATAACAATATAATATTGATTTTCCTATGTATTACTAAGGATTCTTTTGTTTGCAAATAATGGTTGGATCCCAACTGAGACTGGCTTAAGAAGTAAAAAGGAATTTGATGGCTCATATAATTAGGATGTTCAAGTGTAAAACTGTCTTAGCGTAAAACTGCTGGATCTTAAGCCTCAAATTATATAATCGGGACACTGACATTCCCTGTGTTGCACCTCTGCTTTCCTTTAGGTTAGATTTATTCTCAAGCAGGTTTTTCCCATGATGGCCCCCTGCCTCTTCAAACTATTTAGCAACACCAGGGGAAAGAGAGACTTTCTAGTAAAAATCTTGTGGCTGACTTTCACTGATGCAGCCACTGAGCTAAGGAATCCTTGTGGCCAGGAATGCACGGTCCTGACTGGCCAGCCCTGCTCACGTGTTCGTCTCTGGAGCTAGGGATTGAGGCAAGGGAGGGCTGGTTCCACTAGGGAAAACCAAGACGCTGTTCTCAGAGAAAGATAAAACAGATGGCCAGCAGAAAATTATAGAAAATGTCCACTTTCACCAAGAAACTCCCTTGCTCCAGTGGGAGGTGTTGTGATATGATGACAAGAGCTGTGTAAGGAAAAGCTTGAGCTTTGGGATTCACAGACCTGGATTCTATTCCCAGGTGGGCCAAGTGCTAGCTGTGTGACTTTGGCAAGTAGATTAACCTCTCTGACCTTCCACCTCTTCATCTATAGCATGGAGATAAAGACTCAGAGTTTGGAGGAGGAGGAAAAGGACAATGTGTGGCACTTATTAACACTTAGTAGAAGGTAATTAATTAAGATAGAATGGTTTTTGCTACTTTTTTATTACAATATTATACTCTGAGATGGTCTATATAGTACCTCCCAGTGTGAAAGTCACAAATT
>NW_012151729.1:4178873-4181826 GCF_000956105.1 Propithecus coquereli
GTTCATGGTAGTGTTATGTAGATAAACAGATTTAGAGTTTCTTCTTGGTGAGATTCAATTAGAAAACCAGCAGACAGAACTATCGAATATCAGAGCTGGGAGTGAACCCAGAGATAATCTCTTCTAATCGCTTCCATTTACTGAGAAGTAAATGTTTGGGCGCAGAAGAAAAAGGGACTGTTTAAGGTAACCCTGAAAGAGATAGCCAGGCCCTGTCCCTGCAGTCTCTGATTCATCAGGTTGTAGAACAAATGTGATGAAAATGTAGAAATTCTTTTGCAAAAATGAAACTGCACAGTTAGAGAGTTGATTTGGTTGAGATCAGTGAGTGCACATCCATTAAGAGTGTGAGGTCCTCTGAGTGTCTGTGCTAGAGGAACTTTTGGTTTGAAGGTTAACTCCTCCCCTTCCATTGGGAGTTCTTAGCCTGGGGTTCCTGGACGGACCTGCGGTTCCAGGATTCCTGGGTTCCAGGAACCATGGGCTCCCTAGAAAGGGGGTGCGTGTATGTTTTTTTTTTTCCTCTGGGAAGAGTTCTCCAAAGTTACTGTATTCTCAAAGGGATCTACTATTACCCACCCTCAAAATGGTTTAAAAAAAAGAAATTTGAAAATCCTCGTAGGAAGCACAATGACCGACCATTTTAGACAATGTACTATTTTAATCATAAGAATGTAGTTACCTATTTTCACCGGCTGGTGTCCTAATGCAGATCGCAGAAATAAGCTGTGTTTCCGGAAAGAACAAAAAATAACAAATAAATGGAGTAACATAGAGCAAAAAGAAATGCCCATATGTTTTAATCACCAGAAAATCGGCAGAATGCAAAGAAAACTTTGTAGCTTTTTGCTATAGTATTGTTGATCAAATATTTCTACAAAACAAGTCTTAATACATAGGAAGCAACGATTATTTGGCATTTTTTCCCTTTAACAATGACTCTTATTTTCCTATGTTGTTTTCCTGTGTAATATCTTTTTTTATTCCCCCATCGTAGGACCCTGTGGGCACTGAGATCCAGCTCACCCATGCCTATTTCCTGTAATGGACAAACTGGATGCTAATGTGAGGTATGTCACACCTCCGTACAGACTGTGCTGTAAATTGTGGATGTTCGTGCTGCAAAGCCCCTGAAAAATCTGTTGTTGTAGAGTTACAAAGCTAATGGATATAGATTTTCTTTGATGTTTCGTATATAATCACGAGTGTTGTGCTGTTCGACTATTAGCATTTTAGCATTTCTGTTTAAATGATTAATGTAATATGGCTGTAAATGTTTCCAGCTGCCTATACTAAAAGTCTGCATTACGGAGATGCTTTTGAAAATAGATACTCATCTCTGTAGTAGGAAGAAAGATGTACTTACATGCGGGTAAAAATAACTTAAGAATATCAATCTGTACATCTAAGCTTTAGATATAAATTCAGGTAGCTTTTAATAGCAGATTCTAATTTGTCTGCTTCTATGTGCAACCAGGTCAATAGATCATGGGACATGATAGGGTGTGCGGTATAGTTACATAAAGCTAAATGATTTTGGTTTTGTTTTGTTTTCTTGTAATTTTCTGCAAACCTTGGAGATGAAATACTAGGATGACTCCTACGGAAGTTTTTTCTTAAAGGATTACTCCATTTTATTTGACACTACTGTATAGTACAGAAAAAATTGTATTCAATAATGCATTGGCATTTGAGGCTGAGGATTATCCCTAGATATCAGTAGCTGGAAGACATCCTAAAAAATGCCTTCCTGGTACAATCACAGGAGCTGTTTTCCTTTCACTTGAGACCTGTAGAAGAGTATGTTTCAGGTATAGATTAGGGGCTGTGTGCCTCTGTCTTTGATGTAGTAGAAAGCTGTGACAAAAGAGAGCTGTCAAATATCTTGACAGAAACTCTAGTGCAATATGACTTGAATTGCAAAGATGTACTGTCACCCAGCCAAGGGAATTCCTTAAGTGTAGACCGTGTCTCATGATGCCTCATATAATCCCTGCGCGGTGGGTGTTAGAGAGTTGTTGATCAGCTTGTCCTTGCTGTACTGTATATATATTTCAAATAGTGTTGTGTTCTAGTGCTGCAGTCCCCAACCCAGCAGGAGGTGAGCAGCAGGTGGGTAAACGAAGCTTCATCGGTATTTACAGCCGCTCCCCATCACTCACATCACAGCATGAGCTCCGCCTCCTGTCAGATCAGCAGTGGCATTAGATTCTCCTGGGAACGTGAACCCTACTGTAAACTGCACATGCGAGGGATCTGGGTTGTGCTCCTTATGAGAAGCTGATGCCTGACGATCTGAGGTGGAGCTGAGGAAGTGACGCTAGTGCTGGGAGTGGCTGCAAGTACAGATTATCATTAGCAGAGAGGTTTGACTGCACAGTGAATGGAATGCACTCGAATCATCCTGAAACCACCCCCGCTCCACCCTCTCAGTGCGTGGAAAAACTGTCTTCCCTGAAACTGGTCCCTGGTGCCAAAAAGGTTGGGGACTGCTGTTCTGGTGCATCTAGATACACAAAAAGGCTCTGTATACTTTGCCATAAAGCATTTCACACCCTCAATAGAAATCTTGTGGACTTTGTTGTTTACTGGAAACACTGACTCGCTACAGAGTCTTGGGACCCTAACGCAGCTTTTTAGGCTGGTGCTGTGTGTTTAACTTTTCTCTAAAAGTTTGTGAAATTGTTTGCCCGGAGAAAGCACAGAGAGATCCAGAGACTCTCCATTTTATTATTGTTAATTAAAAGGCCAGAATGAGCAATACCAATGGTGACACATTATGAAATTGTTTTAAATTTCAGACACTGTCTCAAACTGGATCAGTTGGTTAAAATGGACTTTTTGGGGTATAATTCAGATATTATGAGCCCTAACATTTCTGGCTTTTAAACATTTATTTATAGCAGCATTAGATTCTAACGGCAGAAGGTAATTCAATAAAATGGACATTAGC
>NW_012151729.1:4181876-4182665 GCF_000956105.1 Propithecus coquereli
CAAAACCAGTTAGCTAGTGGGCAGGGATGGGGTGGGGGTGGGGAGGTGTGCGGAGCATGAGCATGGCTAACATTGAATTTGGAGGGGAGCTGGGGCCAGATCCCATAGGGTCTGGTTGGCCATGATAAGGAGTTTGGATTTTATTTTAAGTGTGACTGGAAGCCAGTAGGATTTTATGCAGGCAAGAAATGATCGACTTACATTTTAAGATCACATTCTGGCTGCCAGGGGGAGAGGAGGTGATAGTGGAGCAGGCAGGGCTCCAGCTGGTGGTGGGGGGATGGGGGGCAGCATTCCAGGGAAAGAAGGTGGTGGCTTCCATCCAGGTACTGGCTCTGGAGGTGATGAGAAAGGTCAGGTGAAGGAATCATTTTCAAAGCAGAGAGAGTGAGTTTGCTGATGGTTTGGTTGTAGGATGAGAAAAGGATGTCTTTTGGTCTGAGTAACTGGGTAAATGGTGGGATCGTTTACTGAGATGGAGAGCTCTGGGGGAGGAGCAGGTTTTTGTGCTGGGAGTGGGAGAGGAAGAGTTCAGTGTGACATGCTTTTTAATCACCCAACTCGAGATGTCAGGTGGGCAGTACGAGTCTGGGAATCGCCTAGGCTAGGGATAAAATTGTGAAAGTCTTCAGTGAATAGGCTGTATTTTAAGCCATGGGATGGATGTGATCACCTTAGGAATGATTTTAGATAGAGGAGGACAGAGGATCGAGCCCTGTCACTTCAATAGTTAGAGCTTTGTACTTATGTATTCAAATAAAATATTATTCTAAATTTAAAATGTAAAAT
>NW_012151729.1:4186760-4201541 GCF_000956105.1 Propithecus coquereli
TTGAATGTTTCCTATGTTGAATGTGTGAGGTCATCATGAGCTATGAACTTGACTTGTATTATCCCCTTTAATTTTTAAAACAATCCTATGAGGCACATACCATTATTGTGTCCATTTTACAATGTGTGGCAACAAAGACACATAGAGGTTAAATAACCTGCTCAAGGTCATGTAATTACACTGCCTCATCTTATACAATAAATATTTTATGTCAATATGTATGTGCAGGTATGTGTGTGTGTGTGTGTGTGTGTGTGTGTGTGTGTGTGTGTGTGTGTTTATAAATTGGTGAGATGACTGACATTCCTGTCTTGGTAAATGGGGTTTGGAAGAGAGTGCATGTATGAGAATGGACACCCAAAAGAAAAAGGTTGTCAGGAGATGATAAATGCCCTGGGGACATTTTAGGAATCTGAGAGAAGGCGTTAGATTTCCACAGGCTGTAGAATTGAGGGGTTCCAGTCAATTTTCCCCAGATATCAAGAGACAGAGAGGTCCTAATTGACATTTAGGGTTAAACAAAATGTCTTACATTTAAGTGTTTTGCCAGGTCATACAGACCATTTTTTGCTTGTTTGGCTTGATTTAATTGAGTTTGCTAATTCAGCTTAGTCCTTGCCATTATGTATTCATCAACATTCTTGGCTAGAAGAATCAGAAACTAACTTTGGCCAACATAATCAAAGGTCACTTGGGGCAGGTAGCATGTACAGGGGCTCAAAGAATTAAGGTGAAAAATGCTGGAGGACTAGGTTTGGATACAAACGGGAACTTTGGGAATTCCAGGAGAGTTAGGAAGTGGAGCAATGGCCAGCCCCGGGGAGAAGTGGTCAGTGCATTGCCTTCATTTATTTACTATATATTAATTAAGCACCAAACTTTGTGTTTGGAAGAGTAAGGAAGAGTAAGACAAGTTCCTGGTCTTAAGGATCTCCTGGTCTCGCTAGAAGATAACCATGCAAATAGAGAATTTAATACAGTGATAAAAGAATCGTAATAGTGAGACAGACAATGAGCTATGTTCTAAGGTAAGACTAAAGAAAAGAAACACCAGGTCTTGGTTTGAGAAATGTGAGAAGCGTTGCAAGCATTTTCCTCTTAAGTGCTTCCACTGCAGAGAAAGCAGTGGATGTAGGGTGGATTGACTCAGGATGAAAAGCTGGCAATGAACAAGGCCTTTGTTGGAGAAGTAAGTTCCCGAGGAGTCCTGTCCGTTGGTAAATAATGTCTCACAAATTTAGCAGTCAGCAGGCAGCTCTTCCCAAACAATCCAACATCTACCTGATTGGTTTGTTTTTGGTCTGTTGGCTCCTTGCTGGGCCTCCAGAGGAGACAGCTGCACTCTTTTTGAAGGGCTGGAGAAAGAAAAACGGAAACAGTGGCTTTGGTGATTTTGCAGTGGATATTCTTTGTGGAATGTCATCGGCTTGCGTTTGGGGACTGAGCCTGCTGGTATCTTACCCCAGCACCAACCCTGAGCCCATGAAGCCACTGAATTCAGCCCTAAAACACTGCCTGACTTCAGAGATAGCTGTGCTTTTTGTTTTATTTGTTTTAACTACCAGATTCTTCCCACGGACATGTGGTTTTCCTCGGCCCAGGTTTCCTTTCTTTTTTTTTTTTTTTTTAGCTGTTTGTTACAATTAAAAAGTTTCTGCTTTCTAAGAATTTTTTTCTATCAATTTCTAGATACAGACAGTGCAGGGATCAGGCAAGAGATGAAAGTCCATATCTACGTATGTGAACTTGCACTTTGAAGTTTCTCAGGATAATGACCCCAGATTCTGAGCAGAGAAAAAGTTTATTTTATATCTTGATTCCTTTTAATTGTAGCTTTCTCTCCACCTTGACTCACTTCCTTACCCCATGGGCTCTCTACACTTTTCTGCTTCCCTGCCCTGGGGTCTCTGGGGCTTTGTCTTTCCATCAGAACACCCTCGTTTAAGATTCTGTTTCTCCTCTACAAAAGAACTGTTGTGTTTTCTTATTAATGTTTCTTGTTAGTAAGCAAAAAAGCATCTTATAGGAATTGTGAGTCATATGAATGGTAGTGTTTTCCTCCCTTTGCTTGGGTTTCTAGGAAACTGATAGCCAAATTCATAATCACCACTATGAGGGTGCAAGATCTCTAGGGAGGTACTATGGCTCTAACATGCATTTATTTTATTTTTCCAACTCTTTTTGTCTCTTCGTCTTGTTTCCTTTGCTTTCTTAACAATATCTTATACTGATCATTTTTGTAAGCCACTTGAAGAAAGGAAAGAAAGAAAAGAAAGAAAGGGAGAAAGGAATCCAAGATGGAATCATTTTCCAGGGAGAGAATCTTCTTTTCTTCTTCTTTTGGTAGGACTTGATGCCACGTACTAGGCAGCCACTAAATATTTTTGAACTGAAGATCAAAATAGCAACCTTTTGTATATAACATCTGAATAAATCTGAATAAATGCCAAAAGGTGAATACTTAAAATATAAAATACATAATCTTTATGTAAAAGCAATCACTTGATTTATACATGTAACAACATTAATTAAAAACTATAACAAAGGTGTGTGGCTGGCTTCAAATTAATTACCCAGTTGCCTTAATTATGCCATGGCACTAAGTTGCAATTCATTACTTCAAATCAAGAAATTAAATTAATTGGATATTGTATTAGTCCATTTTGCACTGCTATAAAGGAAATACCTGAAGCTCGGTAATTATAAAGAAAAGAGGTTTATTTGGCTCACGGTTCTGCAGGGTGTGTGAGAAGCATGGTGCCAGCATCTGCTTCTGGTGAGGGCTTCAGGGAGCTTCCAATCAAAGCTGAAGTCAAAGGGGGAGCAAGTGCGTCACATGGCGAGAGAAGGAGCAACAGAATGGGAGAAGGTGGTGCCAGGCTCATCCAAAACAACCAGCTCTTGAGTAAACTAATAAAGCAAGAACTCATTATCTTTAGGAGAGCACCAGGCCATTCATGAGGGATCCACTCCATTGACCCAAACGACCTCCCCCCAGGGGCCACCTTCAACACTGGGGATCAAACTTGAGCATGAGATTTGAAGGGGCCAAACATCCAAACCATATCTGATAGCAATGTGACTACAAGAACTAACTGAAATTACCCAGTCTTAGCAAAGAGAAAAAGCAAATGTTTAAATAGGGGAGTTGATTTTTGGTTTGATTAATACTGGTGAAAATACATATTATGCTTCACTAAACTCTGAGAATGAGGCTGGAATTTTTAATGCAAAATATTCTAAAGCCTTGAAATGATTTATAGAATTTAAAATCAATGTGTATAGGTCGTCTGCCCTAAAGACTTATCAATATGGAGTTGATTTGGAACCGGAGTTAATTCATGTTCCTAACCTGGCAATCAGAATTGTGAACATGTGCAACTCTAAGGCAATAAGATGTTTTGCAGGAAATCTCCCTTCAGGCTCTGCAATTGTGACATGAATTAGCATATAAGGAGAAAGTGAGTGGGTACCATTTAAAAGGGGTTATTTTTATGTTGCTTTAGAAATGTAAATGAGAATAATACTCAACTTTATTGCTTGACTGACGAAATGGTGATTATTCAGTTAGTCCTCTGATTAGATCAGGAGCACAGTGAGTCTGTGCTGGAACTCATCCTGTGCTGAAAACCCCTGTGCCTCTTGGGTCACAGGGGACCGCAAGCTAGAGACATCACAAACTACCAGCAGGAGGATGACATATTTATATTTCTCAAGCAACGAATGGTCTTTTGTAATGTGTGAAAGTTGCTGATTGTGGAATCAAGCTACAATCCTCTACATGCATGGGATGCTATTCAGCTTCCAAAGGGCTCCTCCCATAGCAATTAACTAGCAGCACCATGGGATGCCGGAATAGTGGGGTTTATGGAAACAGAACGATAGGGCTTCAAGTCTTGACTTTCCCACTTGGTGGCTCTATGACCGTGAACAAGTTATTTAATCTCCCTGAGCTGTCAGTTTTGGCATCTGAAAATGGGATTGTTGCGAGGATTATAAGTAACACAGATACAACTCCAAGCATGGTATCTCCCACGTAGTGCGTAGAGAATAATAACAAATGTGTCTTTAGTCATCACAAATATCATGAGATGTCGGTATTTATTACTCCTTAGTATCTGTTTATTTACCTGGCTAACCTTATTAATCATTTGTTAAATTTTTTGAATATTTGTACCTGATTTTGCCCATTATCTTGTGGGAAAACTGAACCTCCCAAAGGTGATAGAAGACCCTCAATATTGGGACTAATAAGTGTCTCGTTGGGATGAGACCACTCATCTTTTCTACCTTATTCAGCACCGTTTTCTCTTTACATTGCAGCTCTCGTGAACTTGGACATATTTTTGTTTGGGAATTGGAGCATCTAGGAGTACATAATGTGTCTTTTTGACTCCTGGTTTTGTGCTGTATTCAATACAGCCAGTTCTCCTTTATGTGCAATTAATACCTTGGTTGATGAGCTCTGTTTAGAGGAAAATACCTCTGACTTGTTTCTTTTTGCTTTTCTATTGGTCAATGTCTGACTAGGAAAATGGAAATTATTGCATGCATTTCAAGCAAAGGGAGATTTAACGCAAGGGTTTGGTCACGAAGCTCCCTGGAAGAGCAGGGAGAAGGAGTTGTTAACCAGGGAGCTCCACAAGCCCCTGCTACCTTGGGTCTGCACCAGGTGCTACCATTGCTACAGTCATTGCTTCTGAAACCATTTGCTGCTGCCCTCACTGCTGAAGGTGCAGAAGAAAAATGCTTCTTCTTTTCTCTCCACTCGCCATTCAGTTTTCCATCCTGAGTGTCTCATTTGGACAACATAACCAGAAGCCAGTGGGTAAGAAAGTCTGAAAACTGTTTTCAGGCTTCTAGCCTTCTCTGATTGAGATGAGTGCACGAAAAGAGCAGCAAATACCAGATACAGCTTCTTCGCTATATAACCTTGGTTCCTCCAGGAACTTACAGCTATGCAAACTCTTGCATTGGGCTTCACAAGCATGAGAGTCCACGTGAGATCACATTAACATAAACATCTGAATCTCAATCTGCTAGACTGCAGGAAGCTCAGTCTTTTGCCCGGTTCATCTTATCCACATGTTTTAGGAAATTTGATTATTACTAGACAGGAGTACTGACAAGCGTCACTGAATTTGTTCTGCTTGCCAAGCTGAACTTCTGCAGCCTCTAGTTCTTTCAGTTTCACGGAGGCACTCTTAGAATTATAGCCTGCTGGGTGACCAGTCCCTAGGCCTGCTTGATGCTAACAAAGCAGAGCTTCTTGATAGATGAAAACACACAACATTTCACATATGAAGTGAGAAGAGTGTGCCTGCTTTGTCATACTTGATCAAAGTGGATCCCATGTTACAATTTCTTGAGACAGAAGTATTTCAGAAACCAGCAGTGCAGCATTTCCAATTCTCAGACCTAATCTTCCTCCCTCGGCACACAGAAGGGTTGAGTTATGGAGAATTTGGGTATCGGTGGTTACGTGCTCTCAGAACTACCACCGACGTGCGTCATTCTGCCTCTATCACTCAGCCAACCCTGGTGTGTCTGGATCCTTTTCTTATGACACCTTGTCATCCCTCCCCCCAGTTTGGTTCCTCTGGAGCCCTGCAAGCTATCACCAATCTTTCTTTAAATGTCAAATTTCAATAAGATTTTTCTAGTTTCTTAGGACCTGTGTTATGCAAATAACTTGGTGGGGATAGAGATATTGACTAATTTTACAGAAAATTCTACAAGATCTATATGATTCTCGGCTTCAGCCCAGTAAGAATTTTCTCTGTTCTTAATAGGATTAGAGTATGGTCTGTACTGAAGGGTCACCTGGATTCCAGTAAAATTAGGTCATTTTTTCCCTCTTTACAAGAACAGGCTGTTTTAAGAGTCAAGAAGCATATGTTTGAGCTCAGAAGTTCGAAACCAGCCTGAGCAAGAGCGAGACCCCATCTCTACTAAAAATAGAAAGAAATTAATTGGACAACTAAAAATATATAGAAAAAATTAGCCGGGCATGGTGGTGCATGCCTGTAGTCCCAGCTACTCGGGAGGCTGAGGCAGGATTGCTTGAGCCTAGGAGTTTGAGGTTGCTGTGAGCTAGGATGACGCCATGGCACTCTAGCCCAGGCAACACAGTGAGACTCCGTCTCAAAAAAAAAAAAAAAAAAAAGAAGCATATGACTGGTACTGAGAATTATTTTCAAGCTCCTTTCCATAAATTGGATCCTCACCTATGGCTTGTAGCTTCTTATAGTACACATGGTACACAAAAGAAATAAAAAGGGTTTCAGAGAGGTTAAGTGATTTTTCATAAGCCCACACAGCTAACAAGTGATTAAGACTAAAATCCAAATCTTTGCTCTCAAAATCGCTGCTTTTTTTCAAATTACCTTCCAACTATCCAAAAACAAACTATATTCTAACATGTCTATAATTATAATTAAAATGTTCCTTAACCATGGCTCAGTCTGAAATAACGGCTTTGGACAACAAAAGGAAAATATCAAATCATTTGTTATTTGCTGCCTTGAACATCTGATCACAGCTTGCCGTGGTTCAGACACTGCTTGGAACCTGTGACCTGCAGGGACTCACTTAATTCTGACAACCCTGTGTGTTCCTTACCGATAGTGAGCCCAGTAGGTCATATAATGTAACTGAGGCAGAGAGGGTAACTAACTTTGTCCAAAGTCACATTTCTAGGAAGAGGAGACGCCAGTATTTTCACCCAAGTTTGCTTGATGTCAGAATCTATGCTTTGAGCTTATAGTTTGCTTTTCTAAAGATTTCTATGTTTTAGAGGGTCTGTCATCTGACATTTTAGACTTGGGTTCCCAAAGCGAAGGCCTGGCAGATATGTTTGTTTGGCCTGTCTAGGGTTTTAAAAAATTGAATAAAATCCTTTAAGGGAAAGCTAGGCACTCTCCAATTTACCAGAGTAATAACCGTGAGTCCCAATCTTCTGAAAAGACGCTGTTTTGAACTATTCCATTACCTTCCGTAGCCACAGTGTACAATTGGTCAGGGTGTGCGATCTGCCCACTTGGTCCCCGAGGGCTTTATACATTAGCACTTAAATTTCGAAAACAGTGCTAAGAATTATCTCCAAGTTTATAGAACTTTATTATGACATCTAGTACATGCTATTTTCTCCCTGGAAATCTGTTTTCTTACCATCTAGCAAATAGGGCTGTGTTGAATTTAAGACTGTTTTTCAATTGGAGCAGGTTTCTAAATAAACAGCTGTTAAGTGATTATCATTATCAGTCAGGTAATGATATTCAGGCAATGTTCTTATTTGCATTTCTAAAGAAATGTAAAAATAATCTTTTTTTTTCCTTCTGTGCCCACTCACTTGCTCCTTAACTTATAATGACTATTAATTTCAGTGCTTGCAAAAGGTTTTATACAAAGTACTCATCTTCGAATGTCCAATGCTATCATGCCTTTGTGCATATCAGCTGTAGATGCATATTTATATTGAGCTCTCTCTATCAACAGTGTAACTGACATTTCTAGGCTCATCTAATCTCAAATGCCACCATTGTTCATTATATGTAATTACTGCAGTTCAAACCCTCAAAAGATGAATTCCAGAAAACGTGTATGTGTAGATAGATACATAAGCTAGAAGGTCATTTTTTGGACGTTTTAAAAAAAAACTTGCAAACGTCTTAACTTCTTACCACTCAAAAAATGTTGATAATAGTAAATGCAGAGGAATTGTAGAAAACTAGATATGGAAGGTCCAGAAAGGTGTTCAGTCTGTGCAGAAGAGGAAACAGTCATGTCAGACATGTTGGAAGGATGACCATAGCTGTTGCAGGTGGAGATACAGGGGTGACAAGAGGATGGGCTGGGGGGACTCAGTTAGGAGGCTGTGACACTATAGTCCAGGAAGGCAGGATAAGGATCGAGGGAGTGAGGGTGAAGAAAAGGGCAGATTGTCGAGGAATTTATGAAGTAGCGTTTCTGGTAGAAGGTGACCAATTGCATGAGAAGGAAGAGAAAGACATTTTGAAAATGACCTTGGAGAAGGAGGATGGTGCATAGGGAAACAGAACTTAGTTTGGAGCTGACTGAGATAGAGAAACCTGTGGGAACATTCAAGAAAAAAAAAAGGCTGATAGAAAGTTGGCTAAATTAGTGTGGATCTCAGTGGGGAAATGTTTTGGGGAAGATTCTGATCACATTTGCTGTATGGTGAATTAAATAGAATAGAAATTGATTCCAAAAAGGAACACTGATCTTCTAGACCAGTGAAAGATAAACATAGCTTTCCAAATATTAATATCAAGAAAAATTCCCTTATGTGGAGCCTCTGCCTTATTGAGGCTTCAGGGATCAATTTATTCTTTCTCTTGCAAGCACTGAGGACATTTTGCACAATTATCATATGTGTTAAAGTTAAAACTATGACCCTTCTGATCTAAACTCAGAAGCCGAATGGAGCAAATTACCTGTTGTATATCCATAGGTAATCTGGGAATTACTGAATTATTTCTTTTGTACTTTCATTTCAAGTCCCTGTGATTGTGAGAATTGAGTCTAATATTTTTCATAGTAAAGTCTTTATGACTCATGAGGGTTATGATGTAAGAAATGTACAAGTATTTGGAAAATAAACGATATACTGAGTTAGTGTGAGTTTTAGATGAGCTATGATAATTAAGAGTTTCAACTAATTTGGTACTTTAGCAGAGGATCAGATAGAATCCCCTCCCTAAAAGGAAATGTTCTGATGCCCTGTCCTGAGATTGAATTGAATTTTATCATTGCACCACTGACAGAGAAGTTTTGCAAAACAAATTGAGTCATCCCAGGGAATCCTGAGAATCAAGAAAGGTGTGGCTGATTTCTATTTGTAAATTCAAACGTTGTTTTGGTTGTTTTCTGTGCTTGTGTTTCTGATGGGCTAGGATCACCCAATTTGACACCCCTATTTGAGGGGGACGGGTGTCGGCCAGTGAGTCTTCTGTGACTGAGGATTTTAGAGGCTAGTTCTCTGGACGGTGTCAGGGTTGTGACTTCCTGAACAAGTGAAAGAGAGACTAGCTTTGGAATCCACGAAACTCATTTGTGTGAACAAAATCAGTAAAGGGAAAGGTTCGATCCACTTCAGAGAAAACTTTACTTCTAAGAGAACCTCACTTTGTTTGCAGGAACATTGATGGCACTAATTAAGAGTGGGGAAGTTGAAAGGTATTTAAAATATCTCATCTAATGAAAAAAATCCTAAGCAGTTAGTCATATTTTTTTTTAAAAAAATCTGTAATTCATATTTGATTAATTTTGACATGGTTCTATCCAATTATGTTGAACTGATGAGTTTTACTCTGAGAAAAAAAATAACTAGTAACCTTTTTACACCAGCTTAATTTTAGCAAGTGTTTTATTTAGAATTACATAACCTTGGCTCTGCCGCCCTCTCTCCCCTTCCTGTCATTGCTGTCTCTAAGCTGCGCCATCTCTTTTCTGAGTGATTGGCATTGTCTCCAAGCTCCTCTCTTGGCTGTGCACCTCCCCACCTCCAGTTAAGTTAGCAGCCAGAGGACTGGCCATGGTCCTACAGCCTAGGTCCAAGTGCGCCCATCCCCTCTTTCTTTTGTTAGCCTCCAGCTCACACCTCAGGTCTGAAGTCATTTATTGCCTACTGACCCCCATGCCTCCCAGCCTCCCCTCTATCCTCCCAGAGCTCTCTATGTGCAAACTGCTATTGTCTGTTGTTTGTAACTGTCACAATTGTTTGTTATTATTTGTTTAACATGTCTATCTCCTCTGCTGGACTTCTCATGCCTGGTATTTATATACTATCTGACATCTTACAGTGTTGGAGGAATTGAACTACAATTGAGAATGCCTTTATTTCACTTATCAACTCTTTAGGCAATGTTTCATCATCAGGGAAGGCCCATCACGGAAAGATTTGTGTCCAGTGGATATTAATAACCATCACGTCTCCCTGCCCCGCCAACACACCCACACACCCACACACTGAATTTCCCTTGCAGCTCTGGGTTCTGAGGCTATGGGATTGGACAGGAGATGAGAGGACGAAAAGGACACAAGTTGTTCGAAGTTGAAAAAGCTCCTCCCGAGGTGCTGTTTGCAGATTTGCTGCCACCGCCACCAGCATCCCTGCTATTGCTGACTAACAGGTATTGAGTACTCAGTAAGGGTAGGATCTGTGCTAACCTCGTTACAAGTATTTTCTCATTCACTCCATGTGACAACTCAGTGAAGGGGTGCTCTGATGAACTGCATTTTATATTGAGGAACAGAAAGGTTAATTAGCTGATGGCACCAAGGAGCCAAACCTAAGAGGTCTGGTTCCAGAGCTCAGACCCCTACACTATACTCCTGTAGGATCCATTAATTATTATTATACCAAGTCGTAAGACCAGCGTTACTCACCTTACTTCTACAGCTGCTGCTACTGCTACAGCTATTACTTTTATTTTATTTCTCCGGTCTCTGCTACCACAGCTATGAGTTCCTAAGACTTTCTTTGTTCCAGGTACTGTGCTAATGGCTTCACAGACAGTGCTTTGCGTCCCCGAGTCAACGATACAAACAGTCCCGTCTGAGGACGAATGCCTGCATCATCCCAGATGGATGAGGCGTGTGCTCTGTGATTCAGGACCCCCTCCCAGGACCCCCTTCAATAGCCTTTCTGTTTCTCTTGAACTGACTCATTCTCCAGAAATTCTCCCTCATCTCTAATCAGAAATCCTTCAGCTGCTGTTACCTCTTCCCTCTTTTACCATCCTCAGAGGTGACTGAGGACCTAGAATGTTAGCGCAGGAGCCGTCCTGAGGAGGGTGAACCCCCTCTGGTGTACCAGAATTCTCACTGCAGCATCCTAGAAAGCAGCCCCCCTGCTTTGGCTTGACACTTCCAGTCCTCTTTTTAAGTATGTCCAGGCAATTGGCTAAATTAGACTTAGCGGTCAGCTAAACCCAGATTATTAGATATTTTGGTGAAGAAAAGCAACAACAGTGAGATCGTGTCAAATCATGCAATATTTTAAGTAGTCAGGTTCGGCAACAGGTTTTGTCGTACAGACCTTTAAATTCATCCTCTGCCGTTTTACTCCTTCTCTCATTATCTGTGCTGTTGTTAAGCACACTGGTTTGTCATTTGTCCAATTGCTGTCCCCATCTCCACAGAGCAGGCATTGTCTGCCCTTGTGGAGAAGGTTGGCTCTTGACTTTCCCTACTAGGGGGCTCGGCTTTCCTTAAGACAAGTTCAAATGGCCAGTTTTTCCCACCTAACTGAAAACCACTGGGGAGCAAGGAGCTCCTTTCCATCTCAATCCCTGAATCTTTCCTGAGCAAATAACTCTGGTTTTCGAATGACCGATGCCTTTTTCTGTTGTCTGCTGTCTTTTCCTCCTCTTCCTCTTGTACATCACATTATAATCATCTTGCATCCTATTTGCCTTGTCTTCCCTGGTTCTCTTTCTCTCCTGCCTTCCCACTCTGCCCAACACTCCTACTCTCATTTATGTTCACAACCCACATTTTTCTACCTCTTCTCTTTCTTCTACATCTTTATTCCCTAGCCCCTCACTTGGTTCATTGGCGAACATTTCCCTTTTGCTTTACCGATAGATTTTTAGGAGTACTTGCATATACATTTATGAGTTGACAGGTATTCACCAATTATCTGTAATAGGTATGGCTGTTTGTGGTTAAAAAGAAGTGTGAGATAACAGTTCTGGCTAGTGATAAAACCTCACATAAATAATTTATTTACATGGTACTTCAATGTGCTTTCACATGCATTGTTCTCTAATTCTCACAACACCCGGCAAAATAGGGAAAGTATTATTAAACAACTTAAAGAAAATGAAAATTTGAGAGGTTATAAAAGAGATTTTTTTTTTGCACTTAAAGCCATACTGTGAATAAATAACAGAATGAAGATTAGAATTCAGATGTTTTGATTCTTATTCCAGTGTTTTCTTATTATACATGTCTCAGTCAGTGAACATAGGAGTATCAGAAATATAGCAGCATGACAACAGTGATGTCATAAGATGACAAAATATAGGTAGAGAGGCATGCTGGTTTTATGGTGTTTGTGCTAGGTTGGGATATATGGAAGGTTGGCTGAAGTTTTGTGAGAAGTGTCTGGGATCTGAAAACAAATTTATCCATCAGGATAAGGTTGGTTATGGGGTAATGTGACAAGTACATGATGGAAAGAATAGTCCATAAAGCAATGTTATAACAAGCAGTTAGCATCAAGAAAATTCAGTAAATGGTAATAATCAGACCACAGCAATGGGTAATCTGGAAGTTGACAATTTTAAACCATAGAGAAGCTTCTTAGTTTCCTTAGAGAAGTTTCTTAAAATATGCTAGAGACCCATCTGCAGTTCCTAGATTGGGAGGAATGATCAGGTAGACCCCTGATCCCACAGTGACTGGATTCGGAGCAATTATTATAAGAGGCAGAAACATCAGGATGCTTTTGGATACCAGTTAATGCTGGAATGCAAACTGGCCTCTGGGTCTCGGGACCCATACAGAAGCCAAGAGCTGGGATATAATCAAAACGATCAGCAAGGGTGACCTGACGTTGAGCATTGTCAGTAACTCAGCATGAAGCATTGAAATGATCTTTGGATTCCCTTGATTATGGATGGACCAGATCGCCAAGGCAAGTCCTAATAACAATAATCATGCCCTACAGACCACTTTTTGAAAAGGACAAAGGAAAAGGAAATTTGAGGGTGAAATCATATCATCAGGAGAGACTTCATGAGAAGCTGGCCCTTGAAGTATAGGAAAAATATAGATTATTCCTGGAGTGGGTAAATATTTGAAGAGTGTTGTTAGTCAGGATTCTTCCAATTTTAAGCAAGAGAAACTTAATTCAAAATGGCTTAAGAAACAATGAGAATTTATTAGCTCACCTTATTAAAAAGTTTGAGAGAACAACTTGCTGGACCAAAGCCTCAACCAAGGTCATTAGAACTGGTCTCTTTTTACTTTGCCAAGGTCTGACCAGACAGTGTCTGGACCAGGAGTTTCGTGTGACTAGCAGGTCCTAGAGGATAGGTGTGCTAGGTGGTAGTTGCCAGTGAAATTGACAAGGCTGGAAGGATCAGGTAACTCTTAGGGTTTGGAAAGAACAGAAGACCAGAGAAGATAGCTGGGAGAGTGGAATCCAACGGTGCTGGTTGGCAGATCACACCGGAGGTTTACATCCCCAGGCAAGAACTTCCTTTTAGTGTCTCTTATGCATGGGCAGCCGTGGAATCTTGATTATAGGTAGAAGCCTTATGCCAAAATCACCTTTCAGTGAACTTGTTTCTTGTTAAGAAGTGTAAGATGTGAAGTTCAAATACTCTTTTGAGTTTCAAAGAACCTCTTCTTATTAACAAGTACGAATGAGTCTCCCTAATTCAAACAAATGATTAATTACAGTTGACAGTAGAAATGTAAATTTTACTGAAACAAATGATTCTGCTAATATGCCTTCCCTATTTATGGAAGTTATTCTGACACGTACAAATATGGTTGTGTACATAGATGGTAAATGCGTGTACATGTGAGAGGTGGTGGTGACTGATCTTCTAAGTGTATCTTCCCAAGTGGGTGTGAGTTGTGTGGATACAGCAGCTGCTGACTCTCAATGTGATTTTCTTTCGCTTCTTCTGAGACCAGGCTGTGCCTGAGATGGAAACGACAGTGAGGACTAAGTCAAGTCTTCCTAAATATCATAACCTCTCAAAAGCCTGGAGAGAGAGGAAGGGACTTTAGAGAGCAGCTCTGTCCAGTAGAAATATAATACAAGCCACAGACACGTGCCACATATGTGATTTTAAATTTTCTAGTCACTATGTTAAAAAGAAGTAAAAAGAGACAGGTGAAACTAATTGTGATAATTTATTCTATTTAACTCAACATAGCCAAAATATTATTTCTGCATATAATCAATATAAAAATGACTGAGCTAGTACACATTTTTTGTGTACTTGGTTTTTTAAAACCCAGTGTGTATTTCCCACTTGCAGCACAGCTGAATGTGGACCAGGCACATTTCAAATGTTCAATGACTACACAAGGCTAGTGGCTACTGTACCGGACGGTGCAGTTCTAGAACATAAGTTCCAAAGCCAACAAATTATTCAAGAGGCCACCATTCTCCATTCCTACTCCCATGCCCTACCGCAAACACTGTGAGTCTATCACTCTTCCTTCCTGTAGCTGGTTCTTCTGTGACCTCACCATCCTTCTCAGCTCAGTGTTTGAGGCAGACTTCACCAACTGATCTGTTGCATGGTGAACAGCTTAAAACCATTTTGCTGGCACAGATAGTTCAACCTCTGACTCTCCCTCCATATTCTTCTGCCTTCTTTGTTGAGGCTGCTAAGCTCTCACCGGGTCTGGTGCCGGTGCTCTGCCCTTGCCTGACCTTGCCCTAAGTGAACATCAAGCCCCCAGGAACAGAGTCTCTCTCTCGCTCAGGTTCTCTCTTTCCCCCCAATATATCAACATATTTAGTTTCCCAAACTCAGCTTGTCATTGCCTGTTCTGGTACCCAGGCTATTTATAATGAATGTTTTTAGCATGAGATACCTAAGAGCTTTCAATTTGTTTTGGCATCCTTTTTAGTATTATCAGTTGTCTCATTCCAGAATAAACCAACTCTGTTTTTTCAAGCCCCTTCTTTGGACCTGATATGTTTCATGCTTTTCTGTTTTCTTTTGTGACTTTGTCAAGTTACAGCTCATTTCCTGCTTTAGCCTTTTTTTTTTTTTTTTTTTTTTT
>NW_012151729.1:4205586-4206749 GCF_000956105.1 Propithecus coquereli
TGAGTATTTAAACTTTTTACATTCAAATTTGGTTTTATGTCTAGTATATTAATTTTTAATATCTAGTCCTCTGTTTTATAATTGTTTTGTACTCTTTTCTGCCTTATTTTGGACTGATAATTTATCTATTGCATTTTCTTTTCTATTGCTTTGTTAGAAGTATATTCTTTTAATGGTTACTGTAGATATTAAAATATGCATCCATGCTATTAGCGTTTAATATAAATTTGTACTTTTACTACTTCCCAGATAATGTTAAGCCCTCAAACACTCTGACTTCATTTTTCTCCTTCCCTTCTTTTGTTTTGCATATAAAATCTCCATATGTTTTAAACTGCACAAAACATTTTGTTTGTACAGGAAGAAATAATTTAGATTTATTCATATATTTACCCTTTGCATTGTTTTTAATTTCTGTCTTCATCCCCGTGTTTTTTTCTGGGGTCATTTCCTTCACAAGGAGAGGTCTCTTTAACATTACCTTTGCTAGGCATGATGATGGCAGATTCTCTCGGTTTTTATTTGCCTCAAAGTGTTTTCATCTTTCTTTCACTTTTCAAGGATATTTTCAATGGGTATAAAATTTTCAGGTTGAGCATGTTTTCTTTCAATACTGTCAAGATTTTATTCCATTGTCTTTGACTTCCATACTTACTGTTGAGAAGTCAGGTGTAAGTCTTTTTGCTCCTTTAAACGACTGTGTTTATGTGCCCTCCTCCCATGCTGCTTTTAAATTTTTCATTTGTATTTGAGTTTTAAACAGGTTTTACTTTTTGTTTTGTCCCCAGGTATTCTTTTACTTTGTATCAATTTTAGCTGGGCACATAGTATTTTTCGAATTTGTGATTTGATGTATTTCAGCAGTTTTAGAAATTTATTCAAATACTGCTTTTCCCCCTTCCTTCTCTTCACTTTTCTGGGATATTAATTGAATATGACTTAGACCTTTTTATTATATCCCAATTATCAACTATTTTCCATTCCTTTTTTGTATGTTGCGTTCTTTTTTATCTCTGTGATTCAGTCAATATTTTTCTACTTCCCTATTTTCCTGGTTTTTAATGTTCTCTTCATCCATATCCATCCTTCTTTTAAACCCATCTATTAGCTGCTGCTGATTTTTAAAAAATTATGTGGGGCTCTTCCAGCAAGAACTGAAAAAC
>NW_012151729.1:4206799-4210626 GCF_000956105.1 Propithecus coquereli
TTTTTTTTTTTTTTTTTTTTTTGATCTTCCTCCTACAGCTTCCACGATCTTGGCTGGACCAGGCAAACCACACAAAGAAGTGTGGGGACTCCCTCCTCTGCGGATTTTCAGTCGTATTTCCAATCTTGCACCGTGTCCATGGCTGGGCTGTGTGGGCTCCTGCTGACTTCATTAGTGCTTTTCTTGGGCTTCGCTGCAGATCCCTATTGATAGCCCCACGTTGTCTGTACATAACATTTGGTCTGCAGCAAGAGTCTGAACAAAAACAATTTTGTTTTGAATGGAGGGCAGTGCCTTAGGTTTCCATTCCATTATTAACTTAAATGATTGCCTAGTTTTCAAAAAAAAATTTGCTTTCTTGATCAGAGGAAACATTTTTATCCAATTTTGTAAACTATCTTTATTTTCCTAGAACTGGTGGTATTTATAAATGCATTTTTTTTGCAAGCATCATTTATTGTAGTTCATCAGAATTTACTAGATTATTAAAACTGGAAGGGACCTTAAAGATGATCTGGCCCAATCCCAGTATTTTACAGATCAGAACAATGAGGCTCAATGAAAGGGGAGATGTCCCAAGGCCACCTACAATGAGTCATAAGGCAAAGCTGGACTCAGTTCCCAGGTTTCCTGACTCCAAGGTCAAAAGTCTATTTCTATATCCTTTTTCTTTTTTTTCTTTCTTTTTTCCTCCCTTCCTACCTCCCTTCCTTCCTCCTTCTCTCCCTTCTTTTCTTCCTCCCTTTCTCCCTTCTTTTCTTACTTCTCTCTTCCTTCATTTTCTTTTCAATTACTAGAGAATCTGGATGAACTGCACTAAAATATAACCTTCACAGAGTATATTCCAGATGTAAATCTATTAAATCAACTCTATTAAATCAACCCACAATGAAAGCAGTTGGATTCACTAGTGTGTGTTATAATCCTCAGTGCACTTCTGTGGTCACCAAAGCCTACGTAATAGTGACCAGTAATTTGTATTAAATTGATAGTGGCCCTTATCCTTAAACTTTCAATATGCACATCCATTTTTTGAATGAGGATTTTAATGGGGAACCAGATTTGGGGTTGATATAAAGGAACACTGGTAAGTTGAGCAACCTGCTAGGAGGTTAAGCTGTGATGGTCCCGCAGGAAAGAGAAGACACACACAAATGCGGTAAAGGTATGTAGAAGGTTAAAATCCACAAAGGATGGTGCAGTACCCCAGAGCTCATAGCAGCCGTTAGTACCTGAAGGAGCAAGAGGAGAGAGTTATTACCAGAACCCCGAGAGAGATCTGTAGTTGGTTGTAGAAGTTCACCCAACAGGAGCAGTGGTCTTCAGTATAGGAACATGGCTGCTGTCAACCTGTAACCCACCAGGGAGGGAGATAAAGAAATACTCTGACTTCACTCTCCCGCTGGTGCTTCCTGTCGATGAAACCCAGCTGGAAGCCAGAGGGAAAGGGAACCAGTTGATACGGTCCATACACTGAGGCTGGGTGGAGAAGGGTGGAGGTTGGATCTGAAGGAGCAAATGGAACACACAGGACAGTGACTGCCCAGTATCGATTTCCCCTTTCCCTGGAGACAGCACAGATTTTGCTTTAGGGAATGACCCCTTTTTGACTCCTGGGTTCTTGAGTTTGGGTGGGGTGAACCCTATCACCAGGATGCAGAGTGGACATGTCCTCTACGTCTGGCCCCACTCAGAGCACTTAGCCGCTGGCCATAGTGATTGGTCCAGATGGGTGCAATCAGAGCGACTCCCAGGACCAAATCAGAGGAATGCCTTTGCCCCTAGAGTTCCTGAGAACATAGAGGCCTAGAGATGCTGATAGCTATCTCGTCACATTTAGCAGAGAGGCTGCCCAAGAATGAAGCCATTGCAGAAGAGGGAATTGCTGAGCGGTGGAGAGAGTGAAGCTAAATCTCACTTAACGTTATCTGTGTCTGTGACTCTCACTTTGCATTTGGCTAGCCCCTCCTACTGGAACTTTTAGCAATGTAGCTATACACTGACTTTTGCTTAAGCCACTTTGAGTTGGGGTTTCTGACATTTGAAACCAGAGTCTGACTTAATTCATTACTCTAAGAAGCCAGGTAAGAGCCTTGAACTAGGGTAATACCAGCAGAAATGGAAAGAAAATGATGATGTAAGACTGGGGAGTTAATAAAACTAGCTATGGTTAGGTTCAGGGAATAAACAGGAAGATGCAATAAGATTAGTAGAATTATCTGGTAGCTGATCATTTATCCTATTAATTACTGTTTCAAGTGTCATGGAAAAAGTTAACTAATTCTGGTATAGAAGTCATTAAAAACTATATTGGCTGCTGTTGAGTTTATAAGACAAGTCATAACTTTCCCTATACTGGGAATACAAGAAGAAAACCTGTAAGAAAGAAAAATCTGTCTATGTACATACAGAAAATAATGTAGAGTAATATGCACCAAGGCATTTACATTGCTTGTCTCTGGTAAAGAGGATAATGGGTATTAATGTTCATTCATGTGTCTGTATTTCTCTGCTTTTTTGTTAATGATCATGCATTGCTTTGTAATAAGAACAAAATAAAGGACTTACTATAGTCAACAATGTTCTATTTTTCACAGCAGCTAAAGAGGGTAAACGCTGATGACAGGGGAGGAGAGTTGCTGAGTAGGAGATAGAAAATACCCTTGCAGTTAATCAGCTGAGTGGATGGACTGGTGGAGGAGGGAGAGAAAGCATGTGCTAGGATCGGGAAGGAGGGTGTTGCAATAACCCAGGCTATAGGAAATGCAGCCCCAAACTAGGGTCACAGAAATAGGGCCATTTTTACCTACTTTTCCCTCTTGAGATTATGATCATTACAGCAAACTATGTCAACTTTCCATCAATGAGAATTCTGAACACATTTTGGAAAAATAAACCACCAGAAAGGTTTCAAACAAGTGTGTCCTTTCCCCTTCTTAGGCATATCCAGGAACATATGTGTCAAAAAGCACTAACCCCTGTGGTTATTGAGACAGCTCACTTGCCAGCTCCTTGTATTTCTCCTTCGTGCAGATGCCCGAATCCATTCATTGAGCTCATATATATGGCCCTTGTTGCCTAGCAACATTAGTAGAATTGCTATGTGTGCTTCTTAATCACTGTAAAGTCTTGTCCTTTATTTTCTATCAAAAAATGGAAAGAGGAGAAGGAGAGAAAGACTATAGAAAACAAAGTGAGAAAGAAAATGCCCAGACAGTATCTTCCATTTGCAAATCAAATCACAGCATCTGAGTAAATTCAGGCAGGGAAACATTTTTCAAAAAATATATTTGATCCCACCTGAGGAATTGATTGACAAGCCAAAATCATGAGTCAGCATTTTGCTTGAGTAATCTGTGAGAAAGGAGGTCCCGGGAATTTAACCACTTAACCACACCTTCAGGAACTTTCCATCCACACAGCCATGAGGACTGAAGAAAGCCCCCACTCTTTTTCTCAGATAGTCGTGATGAGCAGTGTTTTGTTGGAAGGATGGCATCATCACATTAGGGTTATTCTAAATCTCCTCTGGCTTCCCATAATCCCCTTGGAACTTATAAAATTTGGATTTTCAGGTTCTAAAACTTCTGGAATAGTAAATTTCATTAAGTTACTCTTTCCTAGAGTCAAATCTCACTCAAAAATTTCTAAGATTAACACCTAGGTGAATTTTCACATAGTCAAACATCTTTCTGGAGTCTTTACGGTTTTGCGCATATAAAATCATGTCACCCCCAGCTGTCCTTTTGAATAAGCCTAGTATGGAGCCTCCTTTGGTGACTGGTGCTGATTAGGCCTCCAATAATTTTACGTATATATGTATATAG
>NW_012151729.1:4211946-4213561 GCF_000956105.1 Propithecus coquereli
TCTTGCGAAATTCTGGCCATCTTGTCATCTATTTTCTTGAACATATTAATTATAGTTATTTTAAAGTTTATCTCTTGTATGATGACTCCGGTGTCTAGATAATCCACCAGTGATCCATTCAACATAAATTTCATTGACAGAAGACAGGATAGCAGTCAGGCAATTAAGAAGAAGTCTGGCATACTACTAAAGAGTAGATTTATTGTAAGTAGAAGAGGATTTGGTCAGAATTTATTCAATAAATGTTTATTTAGTACCTACTATGTGCCAAGGCACTTTTTAAGGTTCTAAACTACATAGCTTGAAGGTCACACTGACTGCTAACCTTCAGTGATTTTACTTTTCTTGATCTCTACTACTGACCTTCTGAGCATCACCTTCCTGTTCCATTTTTCACCCCTCCCCCATCTGTCCTTTCCTCAATTTCTCCTCATTCCTTCTGTCCTAACCCAAATACACTTTTTATGGTCCTCTTAATCTCAGAGTATTCTCTCAGAATTCTCCAGACTCAAGCCTGATAGATATTTAAGTAATCCCAGATAAACCTTCCTCTGTCTCCAGCATTCTGGAATTAAGGTACTTTGTCTCCTTGGCATAACTGTGCTTAGAATGTTCAATGTTCAGTTATAGTCATTTTCATCAGAACTTTAACTCCTTTTAGAAATTCATTTGTTCATCAACTTAACAAAATCCTTTGTGGAACTCCTTCTATGGGTCCGTCACTGTATTGGGTGTAGGAGTTTCTTGTTGTCATTGAGCTTATGTTATAGCGGAGGAGATGAGCCTTAATAAATCATAGAGATAAGTGATATAGACTGAATGTGTCATGCAGGAAAGGAAGTTGATTCTACAACATGTTTCAGAAGAACCACATGTGGACAGGAGGGTCAGATAAAGCTACCTTGGAAAGTGACAGTTGACAAGTGCAATGCAGAGAATATGCAATGTAGTAGGGGAGCATCCCAGGCAGTGAGAAGAGCATGTGCAAAGGCCCTGCTTCAAGACAGAACATGGCACCTCAAAGCAATTGAAAGGGAGTGAGTATGGCTGGAGCCTAGACAGTGAAGGGCAAAGTGGTAAGAGATAGAGCTGAAGAAGAAGCGTGAGGTAGGCATTAGTAACTTTTGGTAGCTACATTCAGGACTTTGCTCTTAATTCTACGAGTGATGAGAAGCTGTTTCAAGCTGAGTTTTAAGATATTGTATGACATGATCAGTCTTACATTTTGAATGGATTACTTTTACTGCTCTTTAGAGAAGAGTTTGGTTGGGGCCTAGAGTGGATGCACATTTAGCTTTTCTTTTTGTGCCAAGAACTGAGCTTGTTGTGAAGAAATCAGAAATGAGGCCAGGCATAGTGGCTCATGCCTGTAATCCTAGCACTCTGGGAGGCTGAGGCAGGAGGATAGCTTGAGCTTAAGAGTTTGAGACCAGCCTGAGCAAGAGTCAGACCCTATCTATACTAAAAATAGTAAAAATTAGCCGGGTGTGATGGTGCACACCTTTAGTCTCAGCTACTCAGGAGACTGAGGCAAGAGGATCACTTGAGCCCAGAAGTTTGAGGTTGCTGTGAGCTAGGCTGATGCCACAGCACTCTAGCCCAGGCAGCAGAGTGA
>NW_012151729.1:4217621-4218670 GCF_000956105.1 Propithecus coquereli
GGACTTCGGTGGGGGGGGAACCAAGGGCAACACACGTAACCTAAACGTATGTACACCCATAATTTGCTGAAATAAAAAAATAAATAAATAAATAATGCCAAGGTTGGGAAACCATGGGCCAGTGACAAGGGGAATAGGGGGATAATAAATGGAAAAATGGCTCCAGGTGAGTTAATAGAGAGCTTTGAATGCCAAGGTAAGAACTATGAGCTTTGAACAGTACATAATGAGAGCTGATCAAGGGTTGAAATTGGGGAGTGACCACATTTGAGGTTTGCTTCAAGAAGATGAATAAGGATTACTTGTTAGTGAGTTACTGATAATTGTACCATTTCAAATTTTAAAAAAGAGAGAGATTCCAAGGATACATTCAGAGACTAGTAGTAAGCCATTATCATCACATCCCAAGGCTTTTACAAGTACATTTTCACATAGGTTGTGCTTGCCTCTTAAAATGGATACCAAATAACTACAATCCATACATTCATACATTTGTGGATTATTAGACAGTTCATTAGCATTTGCTTAATTACTGTGTCCTCAGCTACTGCTCCAGGCTGTAATAGAAGCACAATGCCATATGTTGCAATTGATTTGCAGCCACAGACTTCGATCGGAAGTCTGTGGGTTGTTGACTGGTGTCTGAAGCAACTGATCATCTGTACTATATTTTTAACTAACTTGGGGAGATCAAAACATGATGTTGCAATGATTATTAGTCATGGGAGTAAATAAGTGTGTCACTACTCTCACTCCTCATGCAGCCCACAGTTTTATGGATAATCATCCTTGTAAATTGGCTGTAATCATTTTTAGAATTTGTATCATTTAAATGGGAAAAGATTTTTTAAATAATTTTTTGGTGGATGCTGGAGGGTGGAGTGGGAAAAGGTTATTGAAAACCTAAAAATTACTTCTCATATCTCACATAAAAGAACAGGAAAGGACAAATTCAGTTATTACTTACATTTGGAATCCATATGAATTGCTTTTGTCAAGATGATTCATACATAATGACCAATGTGTCAATCTTGTCAGGTCAATAATTA
>NW_012151729.1:4218720-4219460 GCF_000956105.1 Propithecus coquereli
GGTGTGGGGTTCAGAGGATGGGGATTGCTTCTGCATGAAGCTATCAGAGAGGGCTGAACAAAGGCAGCCTCTGAGCTGGTCCTCACAGAGTAGGTGGAATTTATACACACTGAGTTCTGGAAAGGACATTTTAGTCAGGTGAGTGAAGGCTTCTGCCCTCAGAGCACTTCTCGTTCTATTCGTAGTCTGCTTAGTCATCTCTGCACTCTTGGCTTGTTACACTTCATCTGCTTTATTACACAAGGCCATTAGCTCCAGGAAGTCAGGGGCCATAGCCATCTTGTTTACTACTAAATTGATAGCATCTAGCAGAGTGCCTTTCATAGAGTGAATGCTCAATAAATATTTGCTGAATGAATGAATAATTGGCACAGGGGCAGGAAAAATGGGAATTTATTTAGAAAAGAATGAGTAATTCAGTTTTGCTTCAATAGTGGTTCTTAACCACGGAATCTTACCACCCAAATCCCCCATTACCAATGGGGCATTTGGCAATATCTAGAGACATTTTTTGATTATCAGAGAGATGGTGATGCTACTGGCAACTAATGGTTATAGGCCAGGGATACTGTGAAATAGTCTATATGGCACAGGTCAGCCATCCATAATAAAAAAAAAATCATCCCCCAATAATGCCAAGGTTGGGCTATCAAAACCTATGGGATACAGCAAAAGCATTTCTGAGAGGAAAACTAATAGCAATAAACGCTCATATCCAAAAAACAGAAAGATCAGACACT
>NW_012151729.1:4223695-4226688 GCF_000956105.1 Propithecus coquereli
ATATTAGTATAAATTAAAACAATAAAAATATATGCAGACTTTTCCTGTTACAAATGTCATTGCATTGTTGGGTCTTTGAATACCCGTCCTGCACTTGGGGCATTTTTTGCTTTTTGTTAGCGGAGTGCGTCCTGTGTCCAGGTGCTGTCAGTCAGATCTACCTTAGGGAGGCTCGTGTTCGGAAGAAAAAAATAAAAAATACATGATGCCACAGACTCCATGAGAAATCCATTTTCTGGTTTTTGGGAGGCAGTGGAGAATCTTACTCTGGAGTGGTGTTGGCTTTGGTGCCTACCCCAGCCTCCAGAGTGTGAGCTGTGTGAGCTGTGCCAGTAGGGGCAGTGGTACTGGAATTTTCTCAGGAGCAGTCCCATAATGTTGGCATGTTTTTTTCTGGCTGGATTGACTACAACTCTGACTCTCTGACCTTCCTAGAGATTCTGGAACTGCCTAATGTCCCTTAATAAGTGTCTTCTCTACCTAAATTAGCTAAAGAAGGTTTTGCAATTTGCAGCTGGGAATGCTGATACTTCCTGAATAATCCCATTTGGTTAAAAAAAAATTTGTTTGCATAGAAAAGAATATAATGCTGGTCATTTCTGCCAGGTGGGATTTCTGAAGATTTCTCCTTTATGTATTTGCTTTTCTTTATTTTTGAAATTTTCTACCATGAGCAACTATTTCTTATGTCGAAACTTCTAGGGAATAATACATGGGGAAACGTGTTACTTTATAGCATCAATCCATTTACGGAACATGAGAAATGAGAGATCTTATTGGCTTTCTGAGATTGGGTTGAAATTATTATGAAAAAATAAGTCATAGCCATAGTATTTCATGGAGACTTCCAAGATCAGGTTTAGGGCCAGCTTTGTCCCCCAGCTGTTTGTGTGACTTTGAGTACGTCATTGCCTCTCTGGGCTTCCAATTTATTATTTGAGCAATGAATAGGTTGAGGTAGACTGGTGATTTTTAAACATAGGTCTGTGTAGCTTCTGTGCTGCTGGCAGAGGGGAGAAGGATTACATGTGCCTAGGGCTGCAGTGTCCGTACCCTAAATTAAGCCAGAGGATATTCTCATGTATCTGTCTGACATGTTGGATTTCAAAATTTATCTTTGAAACTATTTCCTGGTTAGTAATAAATTTAATAAATCATTAAACTAAATTATCTTTAAGATCCCTTTCAGCCCTAATATTCTACGATTTCAATGCTTTTCCCACTCAATTACACTTACAGTAATACTAAGTAGCTAGCTTTATACACACACACACACACACACACACATGCACACTCACACACACATATGGAACACAGAATTATAGAATTTTGAACTGGAAAAAAATCATTTTTACCTCAACTTTTCATTCTTATAATTCTTAATAATAGTTAGATAATCTAACAGCCCAGTCTCCTTTAAGAGCTCACTTGTCTTAAGCATTTATCTGTCTATGAGAATTCTATTATTATATTTGCCATTGAAAATATGTCTAAAGGACATAAAATAACATTATTATTAGGAATATAATAATGTAACTTTTACTGTGACTGAAATATTAATATAGACAAATGAACGTATTCCACCAGTATATAAAAAGTAGAATATTGTTGCTGAGTACAATTTAATATGCTTTCACTACTACGTATTTTGAAGAATAACAATTTCATCATCAGGAGAGATGTGATAATAATTCATGCTTAGCAGCTTTCACTTGTGTTTTATGGATCAGCACATTGATTTTTTCAGCATATTCAAAATATTTTCTGGGAATTTGAGCAGATTGAAAATTTAGTATGATTAAGGCATTGGTCATTTGGAGGCATTGAGGGGAAATTGGCAAGAGACAAAAGCCAAAAGCAAAGATTGGCTTATCAATGGCCTTGAATTTCATTTTAGGATTTTGGGCTTTATTTTAAAGGCAGTGGAGGTACGGGAAAGCCATATAATGTGACATTAGTAGATTTGAATTTCAGTCTGGCTGCAGTATAGATAATGAGTCATAGGAGGTCAAGTCTTGTGGCAGAGGTGGTAATTAGAAGGTTTATTTCAGGTATGAGATTAAAGAACTAAGTTAGTGGTATTAAAGGTGGAGAGAAGGTGGTGTATTTCAGAAAAAAGTAAAAAGATAGAAGCCACAGGACTCACATATGTGGATAAGGGAGTAAGGAAATGTAAGACATTAAGAATGAAGCTGTGTCCCTTTTGTGGTCGGTTAACTGGAGCAAAATGAGAAGAAAGAGTAGTTTTGAGAACAAATGATGAAAAGTCCTATTTTGTAATATAGTTGTAGAGTTCAAATTTATATTAGTCTCATGATCTGGGAACTCACAAGCCAAGAACATATCATCAAATTGTACCTGGCAGGTCACCTGCCTGAAGAAAATTCAAAACTCCTCTGGAAGGACACAGGTTGTCCAGAACTCTCAGAGATGAAATCCCACCAAAGATGAACTCGCAATCAAAAATTGAAAAAGCTGCTTTTTGTGAGAGTCAGCAGACCCACAAATTAGCAGGATTTTAATTATAAGCACTACCGATAATAAAGTAATTTGATAGACATTTTGGTTACATGATTTGCTTTTGTACGGTTTGAGTCAAAGTTATATGTGTGCCCATAGAGTGCCCATAGATAGAGCACCAAGATACAGTGCATTGTACCTATTAGGTGCGAATATACCTGTCCCCTCCTCCATCCTCCCACCTGCTTGATTTCCATTGAGTTTCACTACTATATGTGCACAGGGGAATTGATCAATTAGCTCTAATTTAATAGTGAGAACATGTGGTATTTGTTTTTCCATTCTTGTAAAACTTTGCTTAGAAGAATGATCTCCAGTTCCATCCAGGTTGTTACAAAAGGTATTAGTTCACCATTTTTTTATGGCTAAGTAGTACTCCAGGTATACATATACCACATTTCATTAATCCGCTCATGTATTAATGGGTACTTGGATTGATTCCACATCTTTGTGATTGTGAATTTTGCCGCAGT
>NW_012151729.1:4226738-4235919 GCF_000956105.1 Propithecus coquereli
TTAAAGGAAGAAATTAAAACCATAAGACAATCATGACTCACTATGTAAAGGATAAACCAATGAAACCAAATAGAACTTCTAAAAAAAAAAATAGTAATCACAATTAAAAATCCTCAAAGGAAGATCAAATGTGAGATAAGCTACAGCTGAAGGGGGAATTAATGAACTAAAAGACTGAAGTGAGGAAATTAGCAAAATTGTAGCACAGAGATAGGTATTAGCAGAAAGTTTAAAGGACACAGAGAACAGCGGGAAAAATTAATATACATTTAATATGAGATACAAAAAGCAAATAGGATGAATGGGGAGAGGCAATATTTGAAAAATGATGGCTGAAATTTATCCAGAATTGATGAAGGAGATGAATATTAATGTATAAGAATCACAATGAGTCCTAAGTGGAATAAATGAAAGTGAATACATATATAAACATGTATTGATGACGCTCCATAATATCAAAGACATAGAAGACAAAAAATTATCAGAGGGAAGAACCAGTTTATCTGCAGAGCAATAACAAACTTGCAACAACAATAGAGATCAGAAGACACAAGACTATTATCCTCAAAGAGCTAAGAGGTTGTAATTATTAATTTAGGCATCTATACCCAGTCAAAAGTATTTCAATATCTATGTTTAAACAAAGACATTTTCAAACAAGACTGAGAACATTTATGTATCAGTCTCTCACTTAAGTATTAAGGGTGGAATTTAGGAAGAAGGAAATTCAGCCAGAGAGTAGAAATACAATGCAAGAAGCGACGTTAAACACAAAAATCTGATGAACATGTGAGTAATGATAAGCAAGTATTTGCTGTTCTATAAAAATAAAACAAAACAAGCACCAATACCAATGATTTGAGATGATAGAAACAAGATGGAACTAAAATCCTGGAGGAAAAGAGCATTTTAGATTAGAGGGCTGCTACAAGGTTCTAGTTTGCTATTAGGGTGGGAAAAACACCTTTAATGAAACAGAAAAATCATAATCAACAATAAAAGGTCATTATGTTTGACTACATTAAAATTAAAGCTTCTGAAAGTTAAACTCATAAAAGCAGAGAGTGAAGTGGTGGTTGCCAGGGACTGGGGGCAGTGGGGAATAGGGAGATACTGGTCAAAGGGTGCAAAGTTTGAGTTAGGATGAGTAAGTAGTTCCGGACATCTGTTGTGCAGCATAGTGACTATAGTTAATAATAATGTATTGTATACTTGATAATTGCTAAGAGAGTACATCTTAAATGTTCTATTCATAAAAAAATGATGAGCATGTGAGGTGATGGATATGTTCATTGGCTTGATTTATTTCACAATATGTGTGTATATATATATACCAAAATGTCATGTTGTACATCATAAATATATATCATTTTTATTTGTAAGTTGTACGTCCATTAAATTAAATTAAAGCTTCTGTATAGCAAAATATGCCAAAAACAAAGTGAGAAAACAAGCTAAACTAGAGAAATTATTTGTAAACCATATAACCAACAATTTATTAGTACCCAAGATATAAAAAGAGTTCCTACAAAACACTAAGAGGAAAAAACAAACAAACAAATAAACAACCCAACCAAAAAATGAGAAACAAGGCTATTCTTAGAGGAAGAAAATGGAATGATCAATAAATAAATGAAAACTTCACGATCTCACAAGAAAGTAGAGAAATGCTAGCTATCACACAATGAGATACCGCATGCTACCGATTATATTGGCAAAAATTAACAAATCAGAGACATCACGTGTTGGCAGGATGTGAGGAAACATGAAATTTTATTCATGGGAGAGTTAAGTGGTATAATTATTTTGAAGAGCAATTTGGCAAAATTTTCATATAAGTATTTAACAAAATTTTACTATAACTATTTTGGAGAGCATTAGAATGAAGGAGCACATATCCCATAATTTAGCAATCCCCCTTCTAGATTTCTGCCCTAGAAAAACAGCTCTTGAATTTGTACACAGTGTTTATTGCAGCTTGCTTGTGATAGCAAAAACAGTGGAAACAAATTATCTGTCTCTCATAGGAAAAATGATCAATAGATTGTGGTCTATTCAGATCGTGGAGTACCAATTAAGATTAATTAATTCAGTTTATGTGTATACTACAGATAATATCAAAAGCATTATATTGAATAAAAAAGCAGCTTTCAAAAGGACACCATTAGCATGATATCATTATTCACATAAACATAAAAATCCATAGACATATAAAATAGTATATTTTGTTTATACTGTTTATACATATTATGTTTACTTGTTAATACACATAAATAATAATAGGACTAAAACATAGCTGTGAATGATATACACTGACTTTTTGTGGTAATTTCTGGGCAGGGAGGTTGAAGGAATGGAGACTTCAGTCATACCTGGTTCTTCCCTCATCCCCAGAGTCTAAGACCCTCCCAGAATTTAACTTTGGGCCAGCCAAGCTTTTTTAATAATCACTGCTCAAGTCTGGCTGTTTGGTCATTCCATCCTTCTTTGCTCAACATAATGTATTATTTTCTGTACTTTTTGGAATGTTTGAAATGTTCAATAATTAGAAATTGTTTTAAAAAATTTTAAAGAAGAGCTTGATCAACAATGCAAGTGTTGCAGAAATTAAATCAGACCACTGTCGAGAAAAATCTTTTGGTCCTGTAATCCCAGAGTTGATTCAAGGTTCAGCAGGGGAACCTCGGAGCTGGTGGGTGGCAGAGCAGGACTAGAGCCCAGTCTTATGAGTCTTGGTGTTTTCATTTCTTCCACTTAACCACAGCACTTCCCTCTGTGGTTAAATTTGCTTCAGAGGTCCCTAAATCAAGTTACAAGGGTAGCAGGGAGAGGAAAAGCTAAGGACAATCAGACAGGCCTGGCCAGGGGAGGAAGTATGGGGATGAAGGGCCTGTGCCAGAGACGACCAGCTGGGTGCCTTCCAGACACAGCTTTAGTGTCTGCTGAGAGATGTTGAGTGTGCGTTACTGACTCTCCACGCAGGACTTTCCCTGGAGCCCAGGTGGGAGGACGTGGGGCCCTAGCAAGAAAAGAGAAGAAAATTCTGCAGCTTGAATTTCCCTTTGTTCCGGATTGTCTTGTATCTTCAAAGGCTTCCTTAAAGGAACATCACTCTCTCCCACAGTTTGGATCCCCACACAAACCTTCTGGGAAAGAGTAAACAGTAATTAGTTACATAAAGTGACAGAAAAGATACAGATACAAATTAGTGAGGGAGGATGGAGGCGCCAGTGTATGATTACGCAGGAGGATCAAGCCTCCCACCTTTCAGAGTTCTGCTGGGGGGAGAAGCCTGGGAAAGGTGGGCTCAGCCCAGGCAGAATCTTGACGATGCTCTAAGATTCCACCGCCCACCACCCCAGCTTCCTCCCACCCCCGGTACCTCAGAGCCTCCCTGCGCTGTACCAGACCAGGTGGGTGTGATGCAACCAAGTGCCAGTTCCGGTCCCAGATCTGCCACTAACTCACTCTGTGACCCTGAGCAAGTCATCTATCTTTTCGAAGCCTCAGTTTCCTCATCCCAAATGAAAAACGTGAGATCAGACTATTTCTATATTTCTTTCACCTCTGATATCCTATGCAGCTATAAACATCTTCAAGATATTGTCCTCCAGGCCACAAGATTAGCTCTGGGTCCTTCACTCAGGGTCCAGTGTTATCTATTCACGGTAGCTAGAAAAATTACATGTTAGCCCTAACACGAAAATGGCAAGCCCAGATGCTTCCAGGGACCAGGAGGTAACGTACGTTTCTACAGTAGCCAGATGTGAGATGATCGGGAGCAGTGGGGGTGGGTGCAGGGGAACTGGCGAGTACCTGCCTCACCAAAGGCATTCACATGCAGATATTTCAGAAAATCTGTGCTGCCAAGGGCCACCAGTGTGCAGCCCCAGATAAAAGAAAGGGAAACCTGTGCTGGAATCTCAGGCATCCATCCTAGGAGGTTTAAAAGGATTGGGGCAGCAGGGAGCAAAGGGGTGAGAGATGTAGGGGCATCTCATAGTCAACCCATCATTTGCTGTCTCATTCAATATGCATCCAGTTTTTTAGAGATGTAGCTTGGGATAGATTTTACCCCCAGCCTCCCCCACATACACATCAGGTGAATTCAGTCAACTGGACCTTAAGGCAAGTACTGGACTTCACTTTCCTCCTGTTTTACGTGAAAGGCTTGGAGCAACTTTGTTCCAAGGTCCCTTCAGGATCTAATATCTTATAAAGCTACATATGAAATGGCTTCAGGATGCATTCATCCATTCAACATAAATTGCCAGCCATAGCTCACAAATATTTATAAGACAAAGATAGCCTGGGGAGCCTGGGATTCTAGAGCTAGCAGCATCACCCAACATTCAGTTGGTAAACATCTGTTGGGTGCCAGCTTCGGTTCCAGGCATTGTTCTAGCTTCTGGGCTGCAGCAGTGAGCAAGACAGGTTTCTGCCCTCATGCAGTTCAGAAACAAGCATGTGAGAAAAAAAAATTAGGAAGATAATTTCAGCTGGTTATATGAGCTGAAAGAACAATGGTGAGGTGGGGAATGATGTCTTTCATTTAAGCTGAGACTCAAACAATGAAAGAATGCCATACAAGTATAACTAGGGGTGAAGAACAACCAGACAGAGGGGATAACTAGTGCAAAAGTCCTGAAACAGGAACCAGTTTGACATGTTTGAGGAAATAAAACCAAGATTACACTTTCCGGAGCAAGTGTGATGAGAGAGGTGATGAGAAATGAAGGGAACACTGATATCAGATTTTGTTTGTCAGTAGTCAACGGTAGACGGCAGGGAGTACCTTGTGACGTATACAAAAATTTCAGTCACGAGTATCAGGATATAGACAAAAGACCAACCCAGTAGGAATCGGGAGGCTTGAATTTTACTGCAATGTCTGCCACCAACTGCTGTGTGATCCAGGTATGTTTGCAAGTCATTTAACCTCTCTGGGCTTCGTTTTCCTCAGCTGTAAAACGAGACGGTCATATTGCATACACTTTAGGGAGTGCCCCCACCAGGAGAGAAACCCTATGAGAACAGGGATCTTAATTTCACTTACATACTCACATATCCACAGTGACTAGCATGGTTCTGGACACATATTTGGCACTCGATAAATATTTGTGGGATGAATGTTGAGATATCTTTCTAGCTTTAGCATTCTAGGATTCTAAGGCAATCTTTAATGAATATTCAGTAGCTTTATTTTGGTTATTTCTGCCTTCCATGACCAATCTAGATATTGAGGAGTAAACTCTGATCTTTTTCTTTTGCCCAAATTCCTTTCTAAGGGGACCTGGTGAGTCACGTCTTCAAGTGATAAAATCTCACTAAACAGGTTTTGTTAACCCAATACAATATGGTTTACTTCCCGACCTGATTCCTGTATAGCAGCACATGAAAAGACAGAAGACCCTCGTCTTAACTCAAGCATTTCTTTCCAGTGACTTCTGGTCTTTTGGACAGAGCCTTACTCTTTCAGCTAACTGTCAACTAAAGAATCCCTAAACCCACCCATTCCATGACTTGTAAGCCCTCACTTTGAGATGTCCCACCTTTTCAGGCCAAACCAATGTAGGCCTTCCATGTATTGATTTATGAATTTACCTGTAATTCCTGTCTCCCTGAAATATATAAACCAAACTGTAACCCAGCCACAGTGAGTCCACTGGCTCAAGGCTTCTGGGGCGTGGCTCTGGGCCATGGTCCTCAAATTTGGCTCAGAATAAACCTCTTTAAATTATTTTACAGAGTTTAGCTCCTTTTCCATTGACAAGACAAAAGCTGTGAGTGTAACTCATGTTATTTGCCCATCAATTATACAGACTCTGCATACGTCCCTTGGATACACAGTGGATGATGATAAAATAATTTCAGAGATAGATTCCTGAATTTAACCAGGCTACCGTATACTGAAGGCTTGCAATGTGCCTGGGACCATTATAAACACTTTATATGTATTATTTTATTGAATCTTTACATCAATCCTGTGAGTTGGGAAAACTGGTACTCAGAGAAGTTAGGTAACTTTTTCAGTGTCACACAGCTAGCTAGGACTCACACCCCTGTCTGTCTCAGGGAGTGCCTTTAGGCTCTATAACATACTGCTTTCTAAATTATTATTTCTTGTCCTGAATAAGATAGCCAAACAGTTCAGGCTGGTGCAGCAGGCCGGTGATACCAAGGATCCATGCGCCTTCTAGCTTTCCATTTTCTTGTCCCTGTGTATGGCTTCCAGATGGCTGCTGTTGCTCTAGACATCAAGTTCAGGATCAAAGGGAAGAAAAAGGAAGGGTTGAAGCCAGCAATGTCCATCTTTTTACTCAGGAGAGCAAAACTCTTCCCCAAACCTGTAGTCATCTTTTGCTTCTAATTTATTTGCCGTGATTATGTATTGTGACCCTTGGTGGCAGGAGAGGTTGCAAAAGAGAGTAGCTTGATGGAGTTGGGCATGTTGGTGCCCCCAAACAAAACTGGGGCTCTGTCACCTAGGAAGAGTGGGAGAATGGCTACTGGGAAGGTAGTTATCAGTGTCTGCAATACCTGATAGAATAACCTGGCCATTGAATTTCCACAGAGTCTCTGATTACTCAAGAGTACTTTAAAGCTATGATGAGCCATTTTCACTTTATAAGTGTTTGGATTTTGTATATATAGATGCACACACATACACACACAGAATAAAAACAGTCACTAAGTAGAGCTTTGGGGATCATAAACCAGACCCCAAGTGGAGTCATATATTTGGACAGGTGCTGCATGGGTGGCTGGGCTCCGCTGCCCACCTGGTCCTGGCTCTGCCTGCACCTTGGGACTTTAGGCAAATCCTTTCCTTGCTGCAATCCTCAATTTTTCCACAGTAAAATGAGGTGTTGGTACCAGATAAAATCTAAAACCTCTATGTGTACCACCTTTCACTGACCCTATTTACGTTAATTACAGGTTGACATTTGGAAAGAATGAAGGGTATTAGTTTAACAGGCATAAAATGTTTTACATGCTGTTATAAGATTTGAAGGAGCTTTCAAATACTACCTGTCTCCACTAAAAGTTGGGTAAGATGGGTGAAAAGCTTTAAAACAAATAACAGGTAAAATTAGATAAAGGAATCCTGTATAACCAGAAGATAAAGATCAAATGTAAATGTTAAAAGGGCTGCATTTTGCACCAGGCAATGCAAATTCCATCATCAAGTTGGTGTTAAAAGAAACAGGAAGATTCTGGATTCTGGTACTGTCGGTTCCAGGACTAGAGCTTCAACAATAGCCCTCCCTGGGGTATTAAGAAAGTAGTGGGAAAATGACCCAACAGCTTCCCAAAGAACAGCAGCTCTCCAGATATGCCTTGCGAAGTGCTTGTCATCTCCACAGTTTTTGCAAGGCCTGTGTGAGGAGTGGGTGTGTAGTAGACGCCATTGGAGACGTTTGGGTTTCTCCTTTTCAATATAAAATGACGATGATGGTAATGATAATGGCAGTTAGTATTTATGAGTGTTCCCTATGTGGCAGAGTTTGTGATAACTGCTTTATAGATACTATCTCTAAGTCTCTGTTTCTTAATCTATAAAATGTGGGTAATAATAGTCTTTGCATCACTCTTTCATATAAGGAATAATTACAGGGTGCCTAATCAGCACCAATCACCAAAGGAGACTCTGTATTAGGCTCATTTCAAAAGGGCTGCTGGGAATGCCATGATATTATATGTAGAAAACCCTAAAGACTCCACAAGAGAAATGGTTAGAACTAATAAACAAATTCAGGCTACAAAATAAAGCTATGGGAGACAAAATCAACATACAAAAATCAGTTGCATTTCTATACATTAATAATGAACTATCCCAAAAGAAAATTAAGAACACAATCTCATTTATAATAGCACCAAAAAGAATAAAATACTTAGGAATAAGCCTAACCAAGGAGGTGAAAGACTTATTTGTACACTGAAAATTATAAAACATTGATGAAAGAAATTAAAGCAGACTAAAATGTCTGCTTCTGTGTGCTTTTCCCAGAAAGACATCCTGTGTTCAAGATTGGAAGAATAATTAAGAATAATTAATATTGTTAAATTGCTCATACCACCCAAGGCAATCTACAGATTCAATGCAATCTCTATCAAAATCCCAAAACAGTTTTAACAGATATAGAAAGAACAGTCCTAAAATTTTGTGGAACTATAAAAGGCCCCAAATAGCCAAAACAATTTTAAGCAAGAAGAACAAAACTGGAGGCTCCACATTTCCTGATTTCAAAATATATTACAGAGCTACAGTAATTTAAACAGTATGGGATTGGCATAAAAATAGACATATAGACCAATGGAACAGAATAGAAAGCCCCCAAATAAACACACACATACATGATCAACCAATCTTCAACAAGAGTACCGATAATATATAATGGGGAAAGGATATTCTCTTCAATAAATGGTTTTGGGAAAACTGGATATCCATATCCAAAATAACAAAATTCTATCATTTACCATATACAAAAATTAACTCAAAATGGATTAAAGATTTAAACATAAGATCTGAACCCTTAAAAGTCCTGGAAGAAAACAGAGGGAAAAAGCTTTTTGAAATTGATCTCAGCAATGATTTCTTGAACATGGCACCAAAAGCATTGGCCACAAAAGCAAAAATTAATAGGTGGGACTACATCAAACTTGAAAGCTTGTGCACAGCACTGGAAACAATCAATGGAATGGAATGGCAGCCTGTGTAATGGGAGAAAATATTTGGAAGCCTTATATCTGATAATGTGTTAATTTCCGAAACATATAAGGAACTCCTACAACTCAATAACATAAAACCAAATTACCTGATTTAAAAATGGGCAAAGGATCTGAATAGACATTTCTCCAAAGAAGACAGATAAATGAACAACATGTGTATAAAAGAGATGCTTAATGCTACTAATCATCAGGGAAATGCAAGTCAAAACCATGTTGAGATATCAGCTCATACCTGTTAGGATAGTTGTTTTATAAAAAAAAACAAAAAAAAAACCAAGAGATAAATGTTGGTGAGGTTGTGGAGAAATAGGAATGCTTAAAAATGTAAAATGGTACAGATGCTATGGAAAACAGTGTGAAAGTTCCTCAAAAAATTAAAAATAGAATCACCATATGATCCAGCAATCTCATTTCTGGATATATATTCCAAAGAATTGAAATCGGGATC
>NW_012151729.1:4238224-4241804 GCF_000956105.1 Propithecus coquereli
CCTGTGGACCACAGATATACACCCATTTCGATAAGGAGTGGATGAAATTAATCATTTTGAATCTGTTTCTTTATCTGAAAATATCAGTTATAATAATAATCCTAACCTTTCTGAATTGTGTGGATTAAATAGGAATAGTCAGGAAAACTTTTGCTAACTGAAGGCTAAATTCGAATGTTAATATTTAAAATCTATCCTTTGTGAATGTGTGTGTGTGTGTGAGAGAGAGAGAGAGAGAGAGAGAGAGAGAGAGAGAGAGAGAGAGAGAGAGGGAGAGAGAGACAGACAGACAGAGACAGACTTTACAGCATATTTGCCCTTTTCTCAGGTGTTTTCAGATGTTTTATCCATTGCTGATCAGTCTAACTGGCTGCTAATGATCAGGGGCAAATGGCATTTTCTCACCCAACCATTTGCTGTCCTGTCTGTAACTGAATAGAAAGACTGATAGTAAGGTTCTAGTTTTTACAAAGAAATGTTTAGCACCACAAGTTTTGCTCTAGGGGTTTCTCCCAATGGAAATCCTTCACCTTGCTTTATGTTGGATTTTTCTAATCAATCTTTCTTGCTGGGGAAAGAGTTAATGTGATCACCTCTCCCATTTGAAGAGGAACAATGATACAACTACCATGATCAGTTCATGTTTCTGTCTGTTTTAGATGAGTAAAATTTACCCCAATACTTGGCCAATTAGTTGGTCTGAGAACTGGTTATTTCTCTCTGGATATCTGGTGCACTCAGTGATGGATTCCACTATGCCTGATTCTGTTTATTTCATAGCAGTAAGGGACACACATAGACACTTAGCTGTGGGCATCCTTCTTGCTCCTTTACTCTGTGATGTCATTTATCTACACTCCTCTCACCTTTGCTTGCACCTCTCTGGTGTTGGGGAGCTCAATACATGGTGGGGCTTTGCAGGGCAGCTCTAGTAACCAGGGCCAGGATGAAGAGTGGCAATATAAATGCCAGAACAGCTTACCCGGGCCCAACACTGCTCTCTCCGCTGCTTGCAGTGCTCGTTGTGCTGTTCACTGTTCTCTCCCGAGGGACTCATTGTAGGTTCAAACATCCGGGCTCCCTTTTGGTTGGGTGGGGCCCTCTGGCTAGTTCTGGCCAATGAGTTGTTGAGTGGAAGTGATATAAGTCACTTCCGGGCTGAAGCATTTTATTACCAGTTTGTGATGCACATGCTCTCCCACCACTACCCTCCTGGTTCTGTTTCCCTCTAACATGGCAACCGGCAGCAATTAAAATGGTGGCCACGCCATCCCTCTAGGTCCCTGAGTGAATGTGATGAGCCCAGCATCCCTGACAACCCACACAGACATGTACAGTGAGTGAAAAATAAACCTTGCTGTTTTAAACTACTGAGGATTAAGGGTTCTTTATTACTAGAGTTAATCTAACCCATTTTGACCAACACAATGAAGATTGAGAACCCATGCTCAGAAATCTTCTCAACACAGCATTCAGAAATATAATTGGATTGTAGATGTGTAACAGAGCAGTCACCCCTCCTCCCATACATAGGGAGATATTGAGAGTGGGGAATATGTAACAGAGGGAATGGCCAGAAAAAACAGCAAAAATATTTTCTGTCTCTTTAACACATCCTGCACTCCTTTTTGAGAATGAAAGCCTGCATCCCTGCCACAAGGTAGGGATTGGGAGGGGCAGGGTAAGCCTTATCTGTGCTAAAGGAGATGGCTCAGCCTAGACCTGGTAGAGGGAGGTCCTTGGGGGAGGTCAGGAGATTGATGTGATGATCGGAATCTTCAACTGTAATTGAACAGTAATTGCCTGAAGATGAGAACCCATCCTTTAAAAGCTCTGTAGTTCTACTTGTTATTAGGACAACAGCATTTCAGACAGGAGTCTCCATCCTCCTCCTTTTGCTGGCAAAGTAATAAAATGCCTCTTTCCTTCCTCCTCAAACCACTTGTCCTCGTTCTTCTGCTTCGGCCTCGTGGACAAGTGCTGAGCTTTCAGTAACCGTTGTAATATGAGAACAAAAATACTTCTCTTAGTTTGAGCTGAATTCTACCTTTCAGCATCCTCCCTGACAGGACCCAGTCACACTCTTTAGAGGTACGTGACAGTGTTTCCAAGATTAGAGTTGGCTACCTCAGCACCTCTGAGATCTTTGGTCTCCAGGCTGAGATCTCCTATTTCCTCAACTGCTCTACTTGTGGTGCAGGGACTAACTCTAAACTTTTGTTGTCCTGGTCGACTGTCTAGATATGTTTGAGTATCTCCAGATTAACATTATCCAGGTCAATTCTCATGGTATCCTTAGCCTTCTAGCACCTTTAGCATTTGTGAAATCTTTATGAGCTCATAGCCCGCTTTGGGTGTGTCATGTTCTAAGTGAGGAGGGTAAGGGATAGTGAAAAAGTGTTAGGATCAATAGATTGAATATCCTGAGAAGACCAAAGAATCACTGGAGTCAACATGCTACAGACAAGGTCTCTAGAGATAGGAAATGATGGCTGGAGGGTGGGATATTTTAAGTAGAAATTGTTGGTAGTTCCAACCATTGGTAATGAGAAGTTCAAGGTTGGAATATGGGAGTCAATAACTGCGGATGTATGGAGCACAAGCTGGTTGGAGGAGAGCAGGTTCAGTTCTCAAAGGAGTTATCAGATGATTTTTTTAAGAGGCAAACATGACATTTATCTGTATTCCAGATTATGTACTTTAACCTTTAGATTATCTTCATAAATTATGCCACCGATGATTCAATTATTATTAAATTAGTACATCATATGGATTAAAAGCTCAGGTTCTGGAGTTAGAACTTGCAATCCTGAATTTACTGCTTACCAGCTATGTGACCTCAGGCACATCAAGTCTCTGCACCTCAGTTTTCCCATCTGTAAATCAGATGTAGTCGTGATACCTATCTCCATAGGCTGTTATGACAATACAAATAAGTGAATGCATGAAAAACAGCACTCTTCCTGGCACATAGTAGCACTTAGGTAATGAGAATAACTATTCTTTATTCCATTATCATTAGAGCAGAGAAGCCAAAGAGGCCTGAAGTCTTGGCAAGCTGCCACTATCAACCCTAAGGGGATGCCCTTATTACATTATCTTAAATTACATTGCATATTACAGCCCAGCATTTATTTTCAAGCTAACCACAAAATTAATTTTTCTGTCTCAGCAGTTTCTAGCACATAGAAACATTTCTACCCCATTAATTATTCTGAGAAAACAATAACATACACACACACTCACACAAATACACCAGAATCCCACAAACTTGATTTGCAAATATTGTCAAATTAGATATTCATAAGATAATGAAATACAGCTTTTTATGGAAGATGTGTATCACAGCTGTTAAAAATCCTCCAGGACCATGAGAAAAGCTGGGAGCTGGAGCAGATCTTGGTAATTTTCTTGATAGGGAAGTAGCGTACTGCCTCTGCCCTTGCGCTGTTCTCTCCAACCCTTGACATTCACTGAGCTTCTTTAACTGCGTAAGTCCAGGACTGATAAATCAGGAACACTCCAGTGCATTCATTTAGACTAGACACCTAGAATGTGCCTTGTCTATAAAACCAACCTC